>NC_134856.1:93654807-93979807 GCF_049852395.1 Peromyscus maniculatus bairdii | reverse complement strand
ATCCCCAACCCCTGCATGTGTTGTTGGTACACATACTACCTTCTAGATTTTTGCTACACCAAAGACTGTATCAACATTGTATTGTGAGACCAGCCCAAGAGGTCTAGAGGAAAGGCAACATTCCACTTGGCTCCAGCAAGACATACATTTGTTCTTAGATTATTTTTTTAACTGCTCTGCCTGTTGGAGGGGAAGTTGGATGACATTTTATTTATTTTAATTTGTCTTTTTATTTTCTCAAGAATGACAAAAGAGAGAATGTTTTTGAGAATAATCTTTTTTTAGAGGCTGGTTTCTAACAGATGAAGCTTTTTCATATTTTTTAATAATTGCTTATGTAAAATGGGTTATTTATCTTTGGAGTACAACCACTATATATACTCATTGACCACTCATTTCAGCACTTATCTATTCACTAGGGTATCTTGGTAATAAAAATTATCCCATAAAAAGCCCAATATTCCACCAAAGCCCAATAATAAGAATTAATTAATTCTTGCTGCTATTAGTGAGAATCATTTTCCCCTTCTCTAATTCTTCTGCTCTACGTGGCATGTGACCATCTGACAGAAGTAAACATGAAGGTGAATTTCATGTCTTATATCTACAATGGATCTTCCCGTTATGAGCTGTGCGGGTGCTATTTTCGAACTACAGCCTTTCTTATTCATTGTTTTCTATATTTGATTATTTTGAGGTGTATGCTCTATATAAGGCATTCATTCTGGGACTCTAAGACACAGAAACATAAACATAGTCACAGACCTCCAGGTCTACACTGGATTTTATGGAAACTAAATTTTGTCCATCAACACTTGGACAGACCCTCAAAAATATTGTATACATATATGTATGTATATGAATACATATATATATATGTGTGTGTGTGTGTGTGTGTGTGTGTGTGTGTGTGTGTGTGTGTGTGTGTGAATGCAGAGAAAGAAGACAGGGGAAGATAAATTCTGATTGAACAATATGAAGAATGCCCATGAGAGCATGAGCATGAGTCTTAACAAAAGGATGGGAAGGAATTCTATCCATGACACTAGAGCTTGGCATCCAAGGCAAGGAGCATGGATGAGATAAAAGGGGGAGGGGCATTAGAACTCACTGGAGGCCTAGAAAGATGGCTTAGCAGTTAGAAGAGCATATTGCTATTACAAAGGACTAGAATTTGATTCCCAACACCTACACTGAGCAGTTCATAATTCCTCATAACCTCAGCTCCAAGGGTTCAGCATCCTCTCTGGTCTATGTTGGCACTACGCTCATGTACACAGACTTATATGCAGACATTTACATATGCACACAATTAATATAAATAGATAAATAAAATGAAGACACATTACTGCAAAGCCACATTTTTATGTCAAAAGGAACTGGTCTGACTGAGGAAGAAAGTTTGTGCTTTATCCAGAGTATAGTAGAGCATTCTGGAGGGGAATCTTGGATTGACACACCTTTGTAGATGCTCTGTAAACTACAAGGAGGCACCAACAGCAGGCAATTGAAAACTCAGTAGACCATTTCCATATTCTAGGAAAAACTAGTCTGATGGGATCTTGAATGACAGCATAAGGGAAGGAGAGAAGGCAGTTAAATTCAGAGAACATTCTGAAGACAAATGTGAACGGCTTATAAGCAAGTTTCTTCCAAAGTGTAGGAACAAGGCTAGTTTAATGTCCAGATAAACAAAGATGCCATTCTCCAAGATAGTAAAAACCATGGGAAATACTAAGAGGAATAGAAAATGAGAGACAAGCATGGGTTTAGTTTTGGATGGACATGTTAAGTTTCAAACACCATGAGATATCACCACAAACAGAGTCCTAATGGAATCGGAATTTGGAGTTTAGATTGAGATAAAAGATAATAATGAACTGGGAGGAAAGGATGGGACATAGGAAGATAGTAACTTCAAAGCTTTTCCAGGTGGCAAGTGGCCTTATTTATTTTCATTGCACTATCTGGAACGAGCTAACCATGGGTTTGAATTATGAACAGTGAAAAATGACACATATTCCATTTCTAGTTAGAATCAAGCAGAAGAGATCGGGCTGCTGATACAGTCCTGGTCTTGTCTAAGCAGGTTTTGCTACAACTGTAGCTTATAGAAATAGGTCCTCTGTTCTGTTTCACTTTCAATTGCATCAATACCATGCACCAACTGAAGACTGATTCTATGGCAATTAGATTAGAAAGTTCTGAGGCTTGCTATGAATTTCTGACCCCCATGATTGATGAGTGGCAATCTCCCAACTGATGACTAACTGGACTCTGAATGCCATAATATAGTGAAGAAAGCTGAGGAAGATTCCATAAGTTCTGCAGGGTATTTCACAAAACCAAGTGCACCCAACCTTCCAAATAGGCTCTGAAAAAAGGTTTCTAATGGGCATGGGCAGAGTGCTGATCAATAGTAAATCAGTGCTAAAACTAAAATTACCAAAAAGAAATCACTAAAATCTTGTTATAATGGTAAAAAAGAAAACACATACTAAAACACATAACCAACCTAAGAAGTGTAGAAATCTACACCAGGCTACAATACAGGCTGGGGAACAAAGGAATGTCCCTTTCTTGTTAGAAACAAAAGACAAAGAAGATAAACTCTGCCACATAGACTCCACAACAGGATGATATGTTGACTATTGAGTGCTGAGTAAACTCTGAAGCTATCAACTCTCAGTGAACAAAATATTTTTTCACTTGCTGACTATTTACCAATTATTTTAATACTCTAATAGACAGCTATTGTGCATCTACTGCTGGTTAGATGCTGTTCAAAACACTAAAGATGGAACAATCCTCATGAAATATATACATGCTTGCATTTTTATAACCTACTGTCTATTTCTATTAGCATATACTCATTGTACATAGTATTGGGTTTAATATAGAAAACTTCATGACTAGCATATATTTTGACTCTGATTATCCCTGCTGACTCCTTCCTTTTCTCTCTTGCTATTATACTTTCCGTTTTCATATATGATGTACACACACACACACACAGAGAGAGAGAGAGAGAGAGAGAGAGAGAGAGAGAGAGAGAGAGAGAGAGAGAGAGAGAGAGAGAGTTTATGTATCTATGAAGAATTCTAGGACCCATAAATGAGAGAAAACATGTAAGAATTTGTCTTCCTATTTATTACTTATTTCACTTAATAAAATGATCTCAACCTTCCCCCCACACACAAATGACATAACTTCATTCTTCTTAATAAATAAATGAAACTCCATTGAGTCTATATACCATGTCTCCACTCCTTTGTTGGTGAACTCATGGATTGGTTTTATAAATTCACTCTTATGAAAACTGCTGCAGCAAAGATGGGCGTGCAGGTATCACTGCAGTATATTGCCTTTGAGTTTGTTGGGTGTACAACTAAAAGTGCTACAGTTGAATCATATTATAGTTTTATTTTTAGTTTTTGTTGTTGTTCTTTAGAAACATCCATAGTGATTTCCATAGTGGCTGAACCAATTTACATCCCCACTAGAAGTGTCTAAGTAGAAACTCTAATGGTAATGAGAAGAGACAAGCAATATACAGAACAAGTACAAGCATCACATAATACGTTAGAGGAATTAGTGCTGTGAAGAAATCAGAGCAAGCAAGGCTGAAATGATGAAGCTGGGTTAAAGAGGAATTACACTTGGGAATATAGGAGTTGCAGGTCTTCCTGAGAAGAAGGAATCAAAGTGTTTAATCAAAGATTTGAATCAGGAGGTGCAGCATTTAGAGTGTTCTAACAAGGATTCTCTTGTTCTTGTTATTTTCTTCTCTTCTTGTTTTCAAGTATTTTTTTTATTTAGGTGAATTTTGCTAAATCCATATTGGGGGCAAACATTATCATCTTATTCCTATGAGATGGAATGAAAGGAGAGCATTCTGAGGTCATATGAAACAGTATAAGACTATTATATAGACACTGTTGACTCTGACTCAGGCTTTGGATGTTTAAGTTGGATTGGGTTTAGAAAGTCTTAGATTAGCGGGAGATGCATCTGAGGTTGTTCACAAACTTGTGAGACTATGTTGGATAGAGGCACTGTTGTAATGTCATGGGGACTGGGAAATGGGCAAAGCAGCAACCCAAATACCTGTGGAAATAACAGCTAACATGCTTATGAATGTGCCTCTGGGGCCTTGAGGCAAAGTTCTCAATAGTAGCAGCTGAGCAGATAGAGACAACAGTCTAGCTCCAGCTGCTTCTGCAGACTCTCTCTTCAGGAATTTTGCAGGTAACAAAATGTATAATTTGTCTTTGGAGACCATCTCAAGTCTAAGACATAGTATTCTACTCTGGCCTCAAAGGTTGCAGTCCATCTCACAATTCAGTGTGATTTAATTCATCATCAATGTTCTCCAAATACTAAAATCTTCTAGCACCACTTGAAACTCAAAACCCAAAGTCTGAGCCAAAACTGAAGGCAAATTCAATTGTAAATTTGTACAGTTGTAAGCCTAAAAGAAATTTCCATACTTCTTAGATAAGATGGCTGGACAGTTAGAGGGTAAACATGCCCAAAGAAAAAGAGTGGTAGAGGGGCTGGAGAGATGCTCATGATTAAATGCACTGTCTGCTCTTGCAGAGGACCTGGGTTTGGTTCTCAAGACCCTCATGGTAATCACTCACTCACAACTGTCGGTAAGTCCAGTTCTAGAGGATTCAATGCCCTCTTATAGTCTCTATATCTTCTGGCCTCCATAGGCACCAGACATACATGTGATGTACATATGTACATGCAAGCAAAGATTCATACACATAAAAATAAATGTTTTTTAAAAGAATGAAAGAGGAAAATAATAAATAATAATCCACCCTAAGAAAGACTAAAATACAATAAGGCAAATATTAACCCCTAAATGTTCATGTCCAGAATCCAGTATACATTATGACAACATGGGGTCTCCCAAGTCCTTGGGCAGCACAGTTGTTTTGGGTTAGATGGTTGCAGCCTATATGGTCCACATTCCTTGCAGAGAGTTTGCCCACTGTCTGCAGTTTCCTTCAAGTGTTACATGCTGCTGGAATCTCCATCTTCATGGGGTCACAACTGAGGCCTCAGCTTCACTTCCACAGTTCCACACACTGCCTTGTGAGGGAATGCAACTCTGCTGCTCATCCTTTTGAAATCTCTTTGGAAGCCTCTATGATTCTTTCATTTTGTAAGCATCATACAAACAATGTCAAGGGCTTCTACCAAAGCTAATTACTTGACTCTTAGTTATAGCAGCCTCAGAGCCTCTTGGCAGCTGAAAATAAGGAAACAAATCCAAATGTTCAGGCACTGCTGGATGCATATGACACTTATGAACTCTCTTCCAAGGAGATTCCCTAGAAAGTTTTTGAAACAAGTTTATATAGGTAGATCCCTGGAACTTATTGGCTAGCTAAGTGTAGCCAAATCAATGAGCTCCAGTGAGAGACCCTGTCCCCAAAAAGTAAGGTAGAGATTGATTGAGGAAGACTCCTGATATTAACCTTTAGCTTTCAGAATCAGGCACATGAAGATACATATATGTAATAAACACAGGTGCATACACCCACACAAACATACATATGCTACACAGGAAGGAAGGAAGGAAGGGAGGGAGGGAGGGAAGAAGGGAGGGAGGGAGGGAGGGAGGGAAAAAGGAACTTCAGTAGGGAAGGGCTTATTTAGACTTACAGTTATCCAGGGTATAGTCCATCACAGGAGAGGAGGCATGGCGGCAGGAGCCATTTGGTCATGTTGCATCCGCAACCAGAAAGCAGAGAGAGAACAGAAAGTGGGGCTGGTCTACAAAACCTCCGTGTCCTCCCCCAGTAACCAACTTCCTTCTGTGAGGATCCACCTCTTAAAGGCTCTACAGTCTTCCCAACAGCACTATTCCCAGTAGGGCAACCAAAGTGATCAAGCACGTGAACCTGTTGGAACATTTCATACCATCATGACAAGAATCTCTAAGCTTATGATGCTGCGATTTGGTACCAATATTCAAATTTCAAACCATAGCAGCACACACTTAAGGAAGAAAACAGTTCCAAAATGCATCCTTAATCAGCAAAATCAAAACTAAGATTTTCTGCCTCTTAAGCTATTTAGACTCAACTCCATGCTTCATTAGCACCATACAGGCAACACAACCTAAAGCCATACTTTTATTTCATAGAACATTTCCCATGGGATATGGTGAGGGTGATATTACCCTAGGCTTCACTCTCATGTGCTCTGAGCCAATAAATCAGGAGGAAGGCCAATATCTAAGTGTTTAATAAAACATTCCAACTGACTCTGATACAGGGGGGTCTCTGAGTTAAGCATTGAGGGCTATCATATGGAGGGAATTATCTTAGTGGGCAGCAAGGGGTAACAGAACAATCACTGATTGGAGTTTCCTAAGTCACAGAATTTCCAAATTGTTTATTCAGATAAGAACTGTAAATGCCATCCACCCCATTTGGTTATATGGCAGTTTGCAATAGCATAATAAAATAGAATGACAATCTTCATGTGTCACTATTTGTGTTCCCCAGCCATAGGAATGAACACATGCTGCTTCCATGGGGAGTGCCCTGAATATCAGTGTACTACTGAGCTGTGACTGTCAACAGGTAAGGAATTAGACAGTGGAATCATTTTACAGAAAGAAGAATTTAAAAATGCAACTTTGATTGGTATGAACTTAGCTTCCTTTCTTGGGCTCCTATTCTTTCTTTATGCCAAGAATGCACAAAACCCTAACATTTCCTGGCATTATTCTCACTTTTAGTTTAAGACTTAGTTTCCTTTGGGTAAATATGTATCAAACCGGAGTATTTTTTCTATCCCTATCCATAGCACTGTGCTTCCCTTCTGCCTGAAGGTCTTTACCTCCTGCTCTCTTTCCCCCTTCCATGGTCAGCGCTGGATTCTTTCTACTGTGACTGAAGGTAAAAGACAGGGTCTGAGCTTTTGAGATGGTCCTGTTGTAAGGAATAGTGCTGTGGATCTTGGTACAGTCTCTTTGTCTCCTGCAGCTGTTGTCTCTTGTGCAGGTTAGGTCCAGCTGGGTCCCAGAGCTCAGACAGCACCAAAAGCTGAATCTATGTGTGTAGAGGAGCAAAGCTGTATTGTAGGGGTGGTTGTCTGTACCCTGAAGCACCACCTTGTACTTGGAAGTTTTTCTGTGTCCTGGCTGGCCTGCGTTGGGACAATTCTCTCCCATTCGCATCCCCCAAGTAAACACACAGACGCATATATTAATTATAACTGCTTGGCCATTAGCTGAGGCTTATTACTGACTAGCTCTTACACTTAAATTAACTCATAATCCTTATTTATGTTTAGCCACATGGCTTGGTGCCTTTTCTCAGTTTTGCCTTGCCATCTTGTTTCCTCTGTGTCTGGCTGGCGACCTCTGACTCTGCCTTTCTGTTCCCAGCCTTCTTCTCATCTGCTTGCCCCACCTATACTTTCTGTCTGGCTACTGGCCAATCAGAATTTTATTTATCAACCAATCAGAGCAACACATTATTCACAGCATACAGAACAACATCCCACAGCACAGCCCCTACACTGTATCTAAGAATTTCCATTATGGAGACATTTCCCAACAGCCTCTAGTGGTGAAAGACCCCCGGCTGAGATCTTTCTCCGGGAGAGACCCCAAACCCAAGGAACACACCGAAACCACAGATCAGATGCAAAAGCAAGAGGGTTTATTTAGACCAGGTACCTGGGGCGAAGTCTCTTGGAGGACTTGCGCGCCTTCCTAGGGCAAGGGGGACTTTTATGGGATCCCAGGGGCAGAGGCGCGGTTACAGAAGCGAGAAGCATAGTTACAGGGTCCCTATTGGTTGTTTCAAAGAAGGCCAGGGTGAACTTGAGGTCGTATGTGTGTGGCTGATTTGGCCTTGTCCAGGCCAGCTGCTTATTCCTCAAGGCCAGGGGCCCGCCATAAAATATCCTGATTTGACTTAACTGTCTTTCTCTCAAGGCCGCCGCCCACAGTTATCTTTCTCAAGGCTGGCCATAGCTATCTCTGTCAAGGCCGGGTAGCTGGCTATGGCTGTGAACTCCTGTTTTTCTGATTCCTGCAGAATGGCGTTTCTAAGGCCAAGTTATTGGGGGGGCATAACATCGGCCCAACGCCCCATATCCTCATAATGGAGCGGGGGTCTTTCATTCCCCCATTTTCTTTTGTACCAAATGAAATCTTTCATTTTAGGATGGAGAATAAGGGGTTAGCTCTATCTCTGACTGTCTGAGCCTCTGATATTGCTGGGTTAGGATCAAAGCCTGGACAACAGAAACCTTATCCTTGATGAATTGTACCAATCTGTTGAGGATGTATGACCCAAACAATAAAATGAGCAGGAGGACGATTAGGGGGCCCATAATGGTGGAGACAAGGGTCGTAAACCATGGTGACCTTTGGAACTATCTTTTAAATTATTTCTGTTGAGCATGGCTACTTGGAGCTGTCTGAATTGGCCGGTCTCTATAAGGGCTGCAGTCCCTGTATCTACCCCAGCAGCTATTTTGTTCATGGTAATTTTTTTCAGTAACAGGGCCAGCGTCAGGGAAACAGGCTCTCTGGTGATGTCCCTCCTTATGTCAGGAGGACTATTAGGGGGATCAAGGGGACCCCCGGGTGAGTCTTATCTTTAGTGGGTTTGGAGAGCGTTGAACTAGATGTCTCGGTGCCCTTAGCTTCGTCGGGTTCCTTGGCAGTCTTTACATGTGACGTGTGGACCCAAGCCGCTGTCCCGTCAACCTCGGCTCTAGGTTCCTGGATTGATGGCGTCGGACCTAGACAGAGTCCCCAATCTTGAATGGGTGAGGCACCACCGGGCGGTTCAGTTGTTCTCGGCAGGCAGGGGTTTTTACACCGTCTTTTGCATCAGTTGGAGGGCTAGTGGCAAAAGAGGAGATATCAGAGTAAAGGAAATTTACAATTGGTGGGGGAGCCCCATACATGATCTCGAACGGGGTTAGGCCATGAGGCCCAGGAGTGTTCCGGGCTCGGTAAAGGGCTAGGGGGAGTAGGAGCACCCAATCTCTAGTGCCAGTTGCAAGCGTTAATTTGGTTAAAGTCTCCTTAATGGTTTTATTTGCACGTTCTACCTGTCCTGAGCTCTGGGGGCTGTATGCACAATGAAGTTTCCAATCGATCCCCCGTAGCCTGGCCACCTCCTGACTTACCTGGGAGACGAAGGCGGGCCCATTGTCTGACCCCAATATCTGGGGTATTCCATACCTGGGAAAGATGTCATCTAGGAGTTTTTTGGTTACCACGTTAGTGGTCTTTTTTTCTTGGTAGGCAAGGCCTCTGTCCATCTATGATGTAAGCGTGTCGCTCGGGGCTTTATTTCGCCCCCATTTTCTTTGTTAGTTCCTGGTCCTCCGGGCTTCCGCCATCCGGAGGGCCTGGGTCATCGCGATCAGCTCTGCCTTTTGGGCCGATGTTCCAGGTGGCAGTGGTGAGGTCCAAACTATCTCCGATTCGGTGGTGACGGCTGCTCCAGTCCTCCGTTCTCTTTCTTGGAGGAAGCTGTTTCCATCCATGAACCAGGCAGCAGGGTTGCGGGGTTGAGGGAGACAACTGGTCTGCACACCATTCGATCTGGGGGCTGCTGGACCAGAGCTTTTACCGCATGGGAGGATAACACAGTTAATGGCTGTCCCAAAGTCAGTTTCCCTGCATCCTTGAGCAAAACAGCAATGGCTACCACATGTAGACAGGGGGGCGGGCCATCCTGCAGCTACCGGGCTTTCATGGCCCCAGTCTCTGTATCAACATTCCTTTTGCAAAGCCTGAGTTCTCATCCACGAACAGTTTAAAGGGCTAGGACTTGTAGGGGGGTCCCTTTGGGTCCTGTCCAGATGTCAGCTGAACCTTTTTTTTTTTTTTTTTTTCTCGGTGGTCCTTTGATATCTCCTGTTACCTGTGGCCCCCTGGACCAAAGCTGTGCGGTCATTGAGAGAGCCTCCGGTATGGGTCAGGACTGAATGTTGAGCCCCGGTGTCCACTAGGAAGGTCACTGGCTGCCCCCTAATCTTGAGAGTTATCCTAGGTCGGGGGGAGGGGGTCTCCTGGCCTTGACCTCCCCAATCCTCCAGATTGAGGACCCTTGGCTTAGGTCTCCGGGACCCTTGAGGCTTTTTTTGATCAGTCACGAGCCCAATGTCCTCTCTGTTTACAGTAAGCACTTTGTCTTTGTCAAGCAGTGTTCTTTTTTGATCTCCCGTCCTAACTTCCTAACTCCCTCTCTGACCTGTCCCTGAGACATTACAGTGGCCAGGACTTTTTTGTTTGTTTTTCCTCTCCCTCCGTGTCTCTCTAAGTTCTTTTTTTAAAAACGCGCTGCCGGCGTCTCTTTCTGGTAACCTGAGCCCAATCGGTAGGGGGTTAGAGCCCCTGGAGACCCGCTAAGAGCAACTGGCCAGAGATGTAGGTGTTCCCTACCTTCGCTGCTTTGTCCCGCCTTTCTCGTAGGCGACCGGCAATTGGGGAGGAAGCAGGAACTCATCCTCCGCTGTTTGGGGGCCGCTGCAGGAGCCGCCGGTCCCTCCGGCGCTGTCGGGGGGGTTGTAACACTCGGGGCGGGGTGACTCGGCGTCCATGGGTGACGCCGCCCCCTAGTCATCTTTTCCATATTGGGCCGGAGCCGGTCGTGGCACATCGCTGCGGGTCGCCGGCCAGGGGGCGGTCCCTCGCCGACCCCATCCCCGGCCCCGCCTGCGTGCCCCTGCCATATCCCGTGTCCGCCTGCGCCGCCGCTGCCGACTGCGCCGTCGGCCGCCCATCGCGCTATCCACCGCCCCTCCGAGCGAGAGGCTGTGGGGCGCTGCCGCCGCAGGCTCTCCGCCGCCCGGGTCCCGGCCGGCCGCGCCGGGGGCTGCCGCGCTCCATGGCGGCTGGTCGCCGGCCCCGCCCCTGGCCCCGCCTGCGTGCCCCTGGTCTGTACCAGCTCCAAGTCGGCTGTTAGGCGCCACGCGGAAAACCACGGCCCGGCGGGGCGGACTCCTCCGCCCGCACGGGAGACATGGACAGCCGGGGAGAGCGGGGAGTGAGGGGAGCCCCCCCAGCGCCGCCCCGGACCCCCGCTACCGCGCCGCGGCCGCGCGGACGGGAGGAGGCACGGGGAGCTCCGGCACCCGGCGCCGCCACCGCCATCACCGCTGACGGCCTGCGGGGACTGGGCAGGGGGCGTCCCGGGGCCCTAGCTTCCCGGCGGCCCCGCCTGCGCGTCGGCGCCATAACCTGCTGCCACCTGCGCACCCGCCTGCGCGTTCCCATATCCCACGCTCGCCTGCGCACCCGCCTGCAAGCCTGCCCGCGCGCCCGCCTGCGCCGGAGCAGCGGCCTGCGGGGAGAGGAAAAGACTTGCTGGTGTGGGGTTAGGGAGGAACAGGGAGTGGGAGGGATCCGCCGATCTGGCTTCCTCGGCCCCGGGATTCGGCGAGCGCTGCTGCCGCCGGGGGGCTGAGGGGAAGAGAAACGGCTTAACCCATGGGGGAGGTTCTGTTGTCAGGAGTCTCCACATGGCAATGTATGGGACCTGGTCCGGGTGGCCATGGGGACTGGAAGCAAAAACTTTTTTTTTTTCCACCTGTGAAATAAGACTGAGGTTAAAGGTTTCCTGACGAGGCCATCCTACATCCATTTTAACCCAATCGGCCTCGCAAAGAGTGATCTATTTTTTTTTTTTTCTTGATTACGACTCCTTTGTTGTTGGCTCGTGTCTTTACGTCTGACCAATGTTTAAGCATGAGGCTCAAGGGGGTGGTGACAGTCTGTCCTATGGCTGTTTTTAGGAGGAGAACGGTTAAACAGAAAACAAAAAAACGACAGACCAATATAAATAAGACTAACATTCGCTGCGCGGCTTCGGTTCCAAACCGAAAGCAAAACCTCAGAAGGAGACTGCGAGGGTCCAACCCCCTCTTCTCCAACCAGCACAACGTATCCCTCAGATACGTGAGTGGCCCCAAAAAACCGTGCCCCAGAGGGCACTTCAGACCGTGCCTCAGAAGGCACTACAGACCGTGCCCCAGAGGGCACTTCAGACCGTGCCTCAGAAGGCACTACAGATTCCCGTGGAATTCCTTCCAGGATTTCAGATTTCCCTAGGACGTCTCCTAGGGTTCAGTGGCGAAGTCCAGACCCGTCGGTCCCCCCTTTCAGATCCACTGACACAGACAGATTATCAGACGCAGGCGCGGAGACAAACAAACAACATTTAACACTCAGACAAACAGACAACCCTCAGACTGGACAGGGATGACATAAATCAAGGCCGGCCGGCTTACCTCCTGATGGTGGGTCGGTGGTCCCAGGGAGGGGTCTCAATCCCCGTACGGGCCACCAAATGAAAGACCCCCGGCTGAGATCTTTCTCCGGGAGAGACCCCAAACCCAAGGAACACACCGAAACCACAGATCAGATGCAAAAGCAAGAGGGTTTATTTAGACCAGGTACCTGGGGCGAAGTCTCTTGGAGGACTTGCGCGCCTTCCTAGGGCAAGGGGGACTTTTATGGGATCCCAGGGGCAGAGGCGCGGTTACAGAAGCGAGAAGCATAGTTACAGGGTCCCTATTGGTTGTTTCAAAGAAGGCCAGGGTGAACTTGAGGTCGTATGTGTGTGGCTGATTTGGCCTTGTCCAGGCCAGCTGCTTATTCCTCAAGGCCAGGGGCCCGCCATAAAATATCCTGATTTGACTTAACTGTCTTTCTCTCAAGGCCGCCGCCCACAGTTATCTTTCTCAAGGCTGGCCATAGCTATCTCTGTCAAGGCCGGGTAGCTGGCTATGGCTGTGAACTCCTGTTTTTCTGATTCCTGCAGAATGGCGTTTCTAAGGCCAAGTTATTGGGGGGGCATAACATCGGCCCAACGCCCCATATCCTCATAATGGAGCGGGGGTCTTTCAGTGGCAGAGCCCCTTTCCTGCAATGGACTGTGCCCCATGGAAGCAAAAATTATGGACCTCTCTTATAAAGTCTTCTTTGTAATTACTTGGGCCCACTGAAGTCCTGTGAGTCTCTTCCAGGCCAACCTCAATTCTAGGAATAGTCCTCATCTCTCCCATGAAGTTATAGTCTGCTTCAAAGTTCATGCTGTCTACACTTCCCTACAACTCCATTTTTCTGAATGTAGGATATTCTGGTAAGCAAACATAACTGTACTCTAGGACCATATAGCTAGATATTCCTTCTATTAGTCAATGATATTAATAGCTCATTGTCTAAAGAGAGATAATTTGAATACATCCTCCACCAGAGATAATACAATTTCATTCTTTGACTTTTTCTCTACTGCTTTCCTAGCTAGCTTGCCTTTTCTATCTTTAGATACAATCAAAAAGAAATGTGTAACTATGCCTTATCCATAATTGTTCAAATAGCAGGTTTCTGATACCATTATAGAATTGTCTTCTCTGAACTTAGCCATTCAATGTATTTAATATCAGCACTGTAAAACCTCCCACTTGACCATGTATTTTGAGTCTGGCTATCAGATATGTTGGGGGGGGGGCATGCTTAGAGCAATGGCAAACACACAAACATCTCTAAAATATCTAGAATGTCTAGGTGTCTGTTTCTTCTTTGCTGCCAGGCCACCTCCTGCACACTCCTGCACTCATCACTTGGACATTGCATTGTCTCTCTGTTGTTGCTAGCACCATTCTGCCAGCCTTTCCCAGCTCAGTTCCTAACAGCCACTCTGGTAACTGCTACATATTACTTCAAGGGATCTTTCCAACATCCTCAGCTGGCTCAATAATGTCGGTTGTGAACTCTGCCCATGTGTCTATTGTTGTAATTAGTACATGTTCAAAGTTTCCCTGTGTAAGTTACCCTTTAAACTACAAACACTTGGATAATCTAAGCAGGGTGTTTGAGGTTGTCTTTTATTGTCATACCAAACAGTGAAATGCCACATCAAAGAACAACCACATACTATATATAAATTAAATGTCCTCACTTCTGATGGTACAAAAATGGTCAGAATATGGTCCTTAAAGTCAGGGAGTAGCTCCCCTGCCTAATGGCAAGGGCAGAAATAGATCCAAAAGTGTATAGGATTTTAAAAGGCAATGCAAACTACAGCATGTGCTGCCTCAGAGTGGTGAAGAGAAGCCTATGCTGCCAAAGGATCATGAAAGGATCTTGTATGATCGAAATGTATTTTGTGTCTGTTATAAGAGGAAGTAGCATAGCAATGAACCTTTGAGTGATAAAAAAGTGGATAAGAACCTCGATCATTTTTAGTGCCCACTATATTTAAGAAATTGGTATGGAGACAGGTACAATATACATAGTCCCTATTTAATCATCAAAATATTTAAATATTAATAGAACAACAACAAAAAAAATACCCCTTCATCCAGAAATTTCAGCAAGAAAGCTTAGACACTATCATAGCAAGAAGAGTTGAGCAAAAGTAAAGCAAACAAATGCCTCTTCATAGATCCATCAGAGAAATTGAGTCACAGGGCAAACCACCATTCTGAGAATTAGAGAAAAGGATGACCACAAAGAGTCCCACCTAATTATTAGAACACTTGACCAGAACTTCCAAGAGGCAGGGCAGCATCAGGAAGATCTGAACTATCGCTGATGGATGACATCCACATGAGCTACTGTGGAGCACTTAAGAGTTAAGAGGAGGGAGGCCCCAGTTATGGGTAATTCTACCCTATGAAGAGTTTCAGCTTCAGCAGCTCAGACAGGTTCTCACAATGAATACTGGAGAAAGCATCCCTTCCCCCTGCCTCCAGCAGGTGGAGGGAAAGGATACATTAGTGACACACCAGAACACGGTGTTCTTAACCACGTTTGCCCGCAGGAAAAACAAGTACCCAGAGTCTCCTCAGCTGCAGTTTATCAGCATTTGCCTGGCCTGGGAGAAAGGAATTATCTAACTCCCGCCAGCTGTAGCCTTCCTCATGGAGAAGAGAAAGACTTAACTCAAACTCCTCTCTGTCATTCTGACCCACCCAAGAGAAAAGACAAACCTGCAAGGGATATTCCCAGTCCAAAGACACAGCTCAGTAAATGCAGAGGCTGTATTAGTCAGAGTTCTCTAGAGTGACAGAACCACTGCTGTGAATCTGTATTAGAAAGTAGTTTGTTAGATTAATTTAACCAATACTGTCTGGGTAGTTCAACAATGGTTGTCTCACACTGGAAAGGCTGGGAAACTGATTGCTGCTCACTCCAGGAGGCTGGATCCCTGAGGCTTACTTGCCACCTAGTCTAGCCGAATTGTCCAGACCTAGGCCACTGACAGAAACATGCACACACCTGCACACACACACACACACACACACACACACACACACACACACACACAATTGAGAAGATAGAATGTAAATAAAGGACAGAAGCAAGAATAGAAAACACTAACAAGTGTAGTAGATAGTAGTAATACAAATATATCCAACAATAACTCATCAGTATATAATTATAATGTTTTCATACATGCATATACTGTACTTTGAGTTTCATCACTTCCTGGGATGTTCTTATTCCTCTCTCCATTCTCATGATTTGTCTCATCTTCTCTAACAATCCCCTCTACTTTCACACCCTCTTTCTTTTTCTACATACCTATCTATGAAAGCATAAAAGGTTATAAGTATAGTCAATAGTATTAATAAATATTATGCATGTAACTTTTATTTTTCAATTCCCTTATTTTTTGTTTGCCAAATATACTATTTATTCCCACAAATGCATATCCTGAATCCGATACTGAGAAATAGCAAATAAACTCAAAATAAAGAACATTAGAGGATACCTGAACTCTTCAAAGGTGTCAAGGTTATAAACATAAGAGGAAGACTAATCATTCATTCCTAGTTCCGAGATCTTTCAAGGCCTGTGAGAAGTAAAGGCAATGATTAGATTTAGAATCCTTAATCAAAAAGAAAAAAATTCTATGAAGGGCAATATTGGGACATCCCTGAGATTTCAATGAGTTGTTGAGATGCCTTGGTCTAGATGGTGACCTTTGAACCATAATCACAATGCTCTGAGACTGCCTGGGGGAATGCACTTGCACACTTTTCAAGCATTGAAGCACAAAGCTTGCAGCTCACCTCAGAGGGTCAGGAAGAGAACAAAGCAAAAAGAAAATGCTGCTTGATGTCAAGTGGGAGAAGCCCCAGAATTTTTGAACTATTCCTACAATACCTCTGCAGATTAAAATAAAGAGTTTTTAAATCACTTGGACAATTATTTTTAAAAAAATAGATCACGGGTATAAGCAAAATTCATTTTATTGTTGAGTGGAGGAAGTTAGATAGTAAAGAATGTGTATGGTGAGGCAGCTTTCATATAAACTCAGAACAAGCAAAATTAATGTGTAGTGACAGAAACAAGAACAGTGTTTTCTGGTTGCAGCAGGGACTTACATGAAGAGGACACAGGGGGGACCATGAGGAAATGAAAGGGTCATTTCAGGTGGCAAAGAAGCAGATGGGACAAGGCCTGCTGCTCTCTGGCTCCACCTTCACCAGGTCAACCAGCCATCAACCAAGAGGGATCAGCCCTCTCACACACACAGCAGAGTGTCTGAATACATGGAAGACTTTTTTATATACTTCTTGTTTACTAATGTCCTTTAACTTACTGGGCAATTATAAAAATTTATTTAGGGAACTATTTCAATATTTTTAACTTATGCTTTGAAAATTCTGGTCCTATATAAAATGTATTTTGATTATATTCATTTCCCATCACCCTCTCTTATGCCTATCCAAGTCTCAATGAACCCCTTTTTGTTTCCAACAAACCCCTCTTATTTTTGTGGTGTGTGTGCAAGAATGTGTGTACGTGTGTGTGTGTGTGTGTGTGTGTGTGTGTGTGTGTGTGTGTGTAGTATGTATAACTGAGTTTAAGTGGGTTTGTTTGTGTGAGCTTTGGTGTTGAGTTCACTGGAACATAGGCAGCTTAGCCATGGCTTCAGAAATAAAGAAAACGATTACCCATCCCTTGCCAACATGGGTGCTGGGCATTGAGCCCAGGTCTCCTGCAAGAATACAAGCTCTTAATTGCTGAACTATCTTTCCAGCACATGGAGATTAGTTTCATATATTAGATATCCCAGAGGTTATTTATTATTGTAGGCTTGTTACATAAAACATTGAAGAATACTTTTGAATCAAAGTAATAAGTCTATTTTATAAAGATCTTATAGGAATAGCATCCTCTAGACAAACTGTAATTATTAAATGTTTTTTCACCTTAAATGTTGGGAGAATTTTAGCTGATTTGGGGTAAACATCTATAGCTGATATATTTTTACATTATAATCAACGGCTCATTTTCTTATTCAACACAAGAGAAACTATACTTTAGCCTCCCTCCACCATAAATAAGGCTGAAGATTACCATCATGTTCTTCCCACTTTCTCCTTCAAACATGGTTTTGTGGGCAAATCAGCAAGTCACACTATTGCTCGGTGCTGACACAACTCCATAGAGGAAATTCAGCTCCCCCACCAAAACTCCCCATCAGACCCTGCAATCTACAAGACCCACGCCCTACCCCCATACCCATCTGCCTGCGACCCCAGTAACTTCAAGAGTGAAATTTAGCATGAGATCCTTAGATGGGAGAAGGGAATGTGTAACAAAAATCATAATTGGTCTTAATAATAAAAACCCAGAGCCAGCTATCGGGTTACATGCTGAAAGATCAGAGAGACAAAGGAGCAAGCCACAGCCACCTCTTACCTCACCAACTCCTTAGTCTGAAAGGGGCCAAGCTCCTGTCTCTACTGCCTTATAATCCTCTCTCTGCCCAGTCATATCACTTCCTGTTTCCTCCTCCCTAGTGCTGGGATTAAAGGTGTGTGCTACCACTGCCTGGCCCCTATGGTTAACTAGTGGTTAGCTCTGCCCTCAGATCTCCAGGCAAGTTTTATTTGTTAGAGCACAAACAAAACATCACCACAGGGATACAGGTTGAAAAAGTCTTAACATTTTTTAATAAAATATTTTGACATTGTGTGAATGAGTTAATTCTTAGAGTCTGACACTAAAGATGCTAAAGGTAATTATGAGGCCAGTTAGTATGTATTTTACACACTGTGATGGTTTGAATGAGAAAAGTCCCCCATAGGCTCATGCTTCTGAATACTTGGTCCCCAGTTAGTGGTGCTGCTTAGGAGTATATGGAGCTTCTAGGATAGGGGCTTCTTACTGGAGGAAGTACATCGCTGAATGTGAAGCTTTATTATGTTTATAACTTTACCCAACTTCTACTTCACTCTCTGCTTCCTGCTTATGAATGGATGTGTGATCTCAGCTTCTTACTCTGGTTGCTTCTATGCATCTCCTGCCATCATGGACTCTTCCCTCCAGAATCACAATCCAAAATAAACTCTGTGGTGGTATTGTGTTTCCCAAAATATTGTATACCCTAATAAACTTATCTGGGGTCAGAGAACAGAAAAGCCACTAGATACTTAGGATAGGCAGTGGTAGCACATGCCTTTAATCCTAGCATTTCAGAGGCAGAAATCCATCAATTCAAGAATACAGCCAAGCATGGTGACTCATGCCTTTAATCCCAGAAAGTGAGCCTTTAATCCCACGGAGTGATGGTAGAAAGCAGAAAGGTATATAAGGCATGAGGACCAGAAACTAGAAGCATTTGGCTGGTTAAGCTTTTAGTCTGAGCAGCACAGTTCAGCTGAGAGCCATTCGGATATGAGGACACAGAGGCTTCCAGTCTGGGAAAACAAGATCAGCTAAGAAGTTGGCCAGGTGAGGTTAGCTGTGGCTTGCTCTGTCTCTCTGATCTTCCAGTGTTCACCCCAATACTTGATTCTGGGTTTGTTTTATTAATAAAGACTCTTTAAGATTCATACAACAAAACTCTGTCTTACAAAGTCACTTTGGGTCATGGTGTTTTATCACAGCAATGAAAAATCACTAATATATGCAGCTTCCTCCAATTTCAGTCCCTAAAAAACGTAACCAAATCAGACCATCCCATGTTGGAGTATTTAGAAAGTATGAGTAAAACTGGAACCTTGGCACCCGTTCTTCATGCTGTGAGTCATACAGCAGGCTTCTTCTAAATAGCATTGAAATGGTATGGTAGTACATGCTGATCATTTGGAGATTCCTTTAAGCAGAATAATCACAGAGGAGCAAGATGGGAGAGTGGAAAAAAGAAGAGGAATATAGACTTGGGGTGTGGAAAATAAGAGAGAGAATAAGTATTAATGTGTAGATTTTGATGACAGCAGCAATGTACCTACATTAAGCAAAGTACACTGAAAACTACACTGTATGGAGAACATGCAAAGTTGGACCAGTCAGTATTTGTGTGTGTGTGTGCGCGCGTGTGTGTGTGTGAGTGCGTGCGCGCACGTGCGCTCACATGGGAGTGCACAGGAGCACATGTGTGTACATCAGAAGTTAACTTTGCATGTCATTCCATAAGAGCCATTCACCTTGGTTTTTTGTTTGTTTGCTTGTTTTCCTTTTATTTTGTTTTTGACAGAGTCTGTCACTGACCTGAGCTTTCCCTATAGGCTAGGCTGGCTGGTAAGCAAGCCTGAGGGATCTGCCCTTCTCTACCACCCCAGCTCTGAGACCACAAGTGCATACCATCATTCCTGGCTTTTTAAATTTTCATTCACATAATTTCTTCTCTTTCTCCACCTTTCAATCTTTGCCCATCCCCACATTCCTTCTCAAACTCATTCCTCTTTTTGTTTAATTAAAAAGCTATATATATATATATATATAATATATATAGTTTATATATATAATATATATTATATATAATTATATATATAATATATATAATTTATATATAATATCTATATTATATATAAATTATAATATTATAATTTATATATAATATATACAGTCTTCACAGACAGATTAGGCTTAAATTTTGTGTCTCTTACTTATTAGTAAACCTCTGCTTGAACCTCAGTTTCTGCTTCTGCAAAATGGGATTTAGGCTACAGACCTGTGTGTTTTAAGAATTAAGAACATGAGGAAATCTTCCACTTGGTACTGAGTGAGCAATTTTAATTTTTCCTTCCTATTTGAAACTGAGAACAGGTTATTAGTCCTTATCAGTCTTTATTTTGCTGGAATTAGATCATTTCCTCTAGTCCCCAAACTGGCTGTTTTCGGTCCTTGATTTCAACTTGTTATTCTTTCTACAACTCAGATCATGGCCATGTTAATTTCCCAGGGTAGATGGAATAAATTATCACAAACCACACAGCCTGGGACAACAGAAACTTATCCTTTCACAGTTAATGAAGATTAGAAGTTCAACATCATGGCATTGAGGGGGCCATGCTCCCTCCAGAGATTCCAGGGAGAATCAGCCTTTTGCTGTCAGCTGCCAGCCTTCCTGTGCTTGTGAGGACATTCTGTGTGCTCCTCTGCTTGCTCTATCTATCTATCTATCTATCTATCTATCTATCTATCTATCTATCTATCTATCTGTCTGTCTGTCTGTCTGTCTGTCTGTCTGTCTGTCTGTCTGTCTGTCTATCTATCTGTCTGTCTATCTAATCTGTCTGCCTGCCTAACTATCTATTAATCTATCTATCATCTATCTATCTATCTATCATCTATTCACTTTTATCACTCTTCCTCCCTCTCTCCATCTTTCCCTTTCTCAATCCTTCCCTCCCTCTTTACCCTACTTTCTTATTTTTCCATCTTTCCTTCCTTCCTTTCTTCCTTTTCTTTTCTTTTCTTTCATCCTTCCTTCCTTCCTTCCTTCCTTCCTTCCTTCCTTCCTTCCTTCCTTTCTTTCTCTCACTTTTTGCTGTTAATGGTTAGTAGGTTTTCATTTACTGGGACAGAATGACCCTCTGTAGTTCAGGCTAGCTTCACACTCATGTTCTTCCAGTCTTAGGTTTCTAGTGCTGTGATGACAGGCACGTGGCACCACATTTAGATGTCAAAATCCTTTCTTCTGTGCCATTTATTCTCTATGCCTCCTCTCAGCAAACTGTCATTGCACCTATCTAGATAATCCTTGACAGTATCATCATCTCAAAATACTCAATTTAATGGTTATTTCCCAAATAAGCTATTATTCACATGTTCTGTGGGGGAGTGAAGACATATCTTTTCAAGGGCTCTCTCTTTGGCCCACTATGCAGTATTGGGCTCAGGAACAGAGTAGAAGACTGAGGAAAATGGCACAAAGTCTAGTTATTTTTGTTAAGTTCTTGTCCCAGCTATGTTTCTTCTGATTGTTGTTTTAATACACACGTGTGCCACATGAAGAGTAAATAATTTATAAATGAATGTGTCTTATTGTCTACTGCTGTGGTCAAATGCCCTGACAAAGCAGCTAGAGTTAGGAAAAGGTTATTTCAGCTCACATTTCCAAGCAGTGAAACGCTGGTATAGTCCATCCTGGTAGGGAAGTCATAGCAGAGGAAACCTGAGGTAGCTGCTCATGTTGCACCTGTAGTTAGGAACAGAGAGCGATAAATGGATCCATCCTAATGCTTAATATACTCTCCCCACTTATATAGTCCAAGAGCCCCTGTTCAGGGAATGTTCCTACTACCCAGTTAAGATAGGTTGCCCCACATCAAGATGATCCCTCACAGGCAGCTCAGAGGCCTATCTCCCAGATGATTCTAGAATCTGCCAAGCTGACAATCAACACTAACCATCATGTGATGTGCAAGTAAATGATAATAATTAATAATGAGAGAATCAAAACTATACACTGCATTATAATAAGATGTGAGGGGTGGAGAGGTAGCCCAACAGTTAATAGCACCGCTCTTACAGAACACCTGGCTTTGGTTCCCAAGCACTACAAAGTAACTCACAATTACCTGTAACTCCAGTTCCATGGGATCCAATGGCATCTTCTGGCTTCTGTGGGCACTGTATGCACATGGTGCACATAAACTCATGCATTCTCACACACATACACATAAAAATCTGTTTTTAAAGGTTAGGTGTAATATATTCAGTTGATTTTCTGTTTTTCTCAAGTTTTTTTTATCACTTTAAGATGTACAACTAATGCTAAAATATCTGATTAAAAATTAAATATCTCACCTATTCAGAGGGCCTGATCCAGTTGGGGGCCCCTCAGCCTTAGGTTCATAGTTCATGTGTTTCCATTCGTTTGGCTATTTGTCCCTGTGCTTTATCCAACCTTGGTTTCAACAATTCTCGCTCATATAAACCTTCCTCTTTCTCACTAATTAGACTCCCAGCGCTCCACCCAGGGCCTAGCCATGGATGTCTGCATCCAGATTCCTCAGTACTTGGATGGGGTTTCTGGCACAGCTATTAGGGTATTTGGCCACCCCGTCACCAGAGTAGGTCAGTCCTGGCTGTCTCTTGGCCATTGCCAGCAGTCTTTTGTGGGGGTATCTTTGTGGATTTCTGTGGGCCTCTTTAGCACTTTGTTTCTTCCTTTTCTCATGTGGTCTTCATTTACCATGGTCTCCTATTCCTTGTTCTCCCTCTCTGTTCTTGATCCAGCTGGGATCTCCCGCTCTCTTTCCCTCGACCCTCGCAGTTCATTGCTTGATCTGTTTAGGAGGCATCTAGGCAGTGGTACCAGGTCCTGGGCTCGCTGCATGAGATAGCTGTTTGAAACCTGGGACTTATACACGGACGCTTGGCTCAATCTGGGAGGAGGGGACTGGACCTGCCTGGACCTGCCTGGACTGAGTCTATCAGGTCGATCTCAGTCCTCGGGGGTGGCCTTGATCTGGAGGTGATGGGAAAGGGGGGTGGGCTGGGGGGAAGGGGAGGGGGCAGGAAGGGGGAGAACAAGGAAATCTGTGACTGTTGTATAGAACTGAATAGTATTGTAAAATAAAATAAATTAAAAAATAATACATTTATATACCCCCCTTAAAAAATTAAATATCACTATTTTTTCCAATGACTTCATAAGATTGGGTGAGTCTTAAAAATTCATTATTTCAAAATTATATAACCCATTTTATTCATGTAATTTGACCTCCTACTATTTGGCCTCAAATTAACACGGCTTCATGCTTGACCTTGGCATGTCGGTCCTTCCCACCCTTTAAATTCTTGTGTTCCTCCTGGATGAATTCTTTTTGTGATGTATCTTTTTACATGCTAGTAAATACCCAGAACGGTGTCTTTTTCTTTCCATAGGTTGTCCAGTAAGCTAACTCTTCCTTCCTCAAAGAGTTAACCTATGTTCTGGTCACAGTCAATACTTTCACCAGGTAGTTTAGATTATCTGTTCCTCTATTTAAATTCTGATGCCATAAGAACTACATTGTTAACTACTAATGGCAGCACTAATCTAATCTCTAATTCCTTCTGGAATGTGGTGTTGCTTCTGATCAACTATGTTGAGGAGGAACTGGATCACTTGATCTTCTTGCAAAATCTTCTCTTGCTTTTCTAGCCATGGGCTAGTACTAGATAACCCATGCTGTCAATTATTTTATATACCTCAAATATATTGTCAGTAACAAGGGAAAGTGTTTATATTCACAGACCTTTAAGACCCACTGTAAGTTGGAATTAGCCATAACTGTTCTTATTTTCCTCTCACATAGGAGGATGAGGACAGGACATTGTGTATCCTGGTGTCAATTTAAGCTCATATTTGCATAAATAGTCCTTCAATTCCTCTGTTATCTTTTCTTTATTGTATTTTTGTCTTTACAAAGGTTTTAAGTCCATCTGCTGAAAATCTTTTAAGCTTTATTCTCAAGATGTCATGTATTCAGTAAATTCTAAAATACCAGATTAGCAAGTAAGAATCACTGTTTTCTCCCATGACTTCATTTTTACCAAATATATTTGCAGGCATTTGGCCAGAATCGTCCTCTATGGGGATATTTCCTGGCCCCTTCTAGATCCTCTTTCAGTCATTGGCCCCAAGCTTGTGAACTTGACCTAGATCTGACAAATTGATGATGATAACAATATTCTACTGGAGCAGAGGCAGAGATTTTTTTTGACTGCAGAGTCAGCAGGAATCTTTTCAGGGCCCACTCTGGCCAGGAATCAATGCTGAGAATTGTAGAGACCAGCAGACCTACATTGGGTAGTCCACAGACTAGGTCTAGCAAGCCTTCTAGGCTGTGTTGATCAGAAATGGGATCTAGTATTTTCCTGCTACCCACTCTACAGCCATGTGAACACTTTAGTTTGGTCATTCTTCATTGCAATGTTTCTCTCCCTTATGTTTTTCAGGTTATAGATCTCTTGTCAGAGAAGGTATAGCTAGAGCACATAAACTGGCTATATATATTCTCTTGGAAGTTCTTGAGCATCTATTGGTTGCTCTCACCTCTGTGTGACCTTAGCCTCCATCCATATTTCATCTTGTTCTTGGTTTACCTAATATGTCATCTACTCTTCTCATGGGCTCTGATCATGCAAGACAGTTCTACTTTGTCTGCCTGTGAGATGTCTAAGTTGCACTTAGAACACATGCTCCCAGGATGTTTTCTTACCAGGCCCTATAACTTGTTCCTGGGAAATCATAAAAATGAAAGAAACTCCCATACCTGTCCTCAAGTCTGTGACACATCAAAATTTTCTGTTTTCCTTTCGAGCAGGCTAACATGCATGATAAGTTTATTTCTTTTGACTTCCACACAACCTTACTTCTTCCCAATTTCTCTGCTGTCATCTTTGGGCACATGATGGTGGTATATTCAACACTTCAGCCTATTGCTATTTCTTGGTAACATGCATGTCACACATAGATCTTTGCCTATTCCTGAACTATCTCACTGCTCTTTTGATAGGATAACCATTTCATTACAGTACCAGGCAGGAATGCCTTTAATTTCATGTACTAAGTTGATGTTCCAGTTTTGCATAACTGTGATAGAATGCAAAGGCTACTAGGGGTGAGGGATGGTATGACTTGGAACAACATAAAGTGATGTTCTCTGTTCACTGTCTCTCTCTTCCATCTCCTGTTACTGCCCTAGGAAAGGGAGCTCACTGGGTGCTGTGGGAGAAAACACAAGAAAAACACAGAGATGGAACCAGGACTCGGTTGTGACTAAGGTGCTGATCCAGTGTTAGTATGTCTTGCTCTGAGCTTTTTGTACCCTGAGGGAGCAAAAAGGCAGAAGACTCCCAGTGAGCCATCCAGTTGGTTTTGACCCTACAGTTTTCTAATATAGTGTCTCTCTCATAGGCTCTTTAATTCTCACCTAGTAACTCTACTTTCTAAGATATTTTCCTTTTTTCAAAGTACTAACAGTTTAAATGACCTCATTTTTACAGGTGACATTACTGAATACAAGCACATCATGAAACCAATAAATGTTTTATAGGTGCATTCCATCTTTGCTTCATTTCCAGTTCAGTGTTTGCATACGTGTGACTACACCTGTCTGTATACTCCTCCCTTTGGCCATTAATTAAATTATCCCTTAGTAAATAAACCTCACTCATTAGGCCCTTCTCAGCTAGGATTGAACATGCCCATGTTCAGGACTTTCCATATTTAGCTAACATTAATTCCCTCACTAGCTGAGCTCCTTTCTCTATGTCCTCAAATGTCCCATGATTGTATTATTCTGCAAAAGATAAATTAATGAATGTCTTTCTATTTTCAAATGATTAACAAATTCTGACATCTTTGTTTCCTCATTCTCTTATAATCTCTCTCAATCAGAATTCATCTTTGGCTTTCCAACTGTTGAATATTTGCATTACCCTATCCAATGACCATGAGCTGTAATTTCCACCTGCAGATCCCTGGACAGCCCTTTGGTTTTTGTTTTGTTTTGTTTTCCTCTGACTTACTCTCCTCCTCTCTTGAAGCATTTGCATTCCATGTATTTATTCAATCTTCCTGTCTTCTCCTCTCCATGATGTTTACTTTGGGGATGTTTCTTTCATCTTGACTGTCAGGATGTCAGTTTGATGAAAATGGAACCAGACAGGAAGTCAGGACCAAATCCTGAACCTAATTCCCAGGACTGACTTCCTGGCTTCTCAGAATACTTATTTATTTGGCCATAAGTAACCTTGGTTAATTTTTGTTTTGCATTACTTTAGTGCTTGCTGTTGTTGTTGTCATGTTGGGGGTTAAACTCAGAACCTACTGCATGGTAGGCATGTTGCCCCACATCTTCAGTCTTAAGAAGCTGTTTTTAAGGTACTATTTGATTCTGCAATACTAAGTTAAAGGCTAGGGAGATGGCTTAGAGATAAATTATTTGCCTTGCAAGTGTGAACATCTGAGTTTGGATTTCCAGAGCCTATTTAAAAAGCTAGGTGTCCCGGTACATGCTTGTTATCTGCCTGTGCTAGCATAGGCAGATTCTGGAACTCACTGACCAATCAGCTGAGCCTACTTGGTGAGGTTCCAAGCCAATGAGAGACCTTGTCCCAAACAAAATGAGGAAGCTCCTTGAGGACTGACCTGTTTTTCACCTGACTTCCTTACACTTCCATGGGAAGCAAAGAAGATCTGAAATACAATTTGGGTATTATTGATTACTTTTCTTGTTGGTGTGATCAAAATATTTGGCAAGAAGCAACCAAAGTCATAAAGGAATTATTTTGGCTTACAGTTTGATGGCATATAGTACATCATGGCAGACAGGAAGTATGATAGCAGAATCAGGAGGCTGCTGATCACATTGTGTCCATGATCAGAAAGCAGGAGCAGTATATTTCACTTAGAAGTTCTTTTTGGTTTGTATCTCCATTTTTGGTTCATCCTGAGTGTGGTGGTTTGAATAAAAATGGCTCTCAGAGGCTCATATATTCTAATGTTTGGTCATTGGGAAGTGGGACTACTTGAGAGGGATTAGGAGGTGTGGCCTTAATGGGGTAGGTATGGCCTTATTGGAGGAAGTGTGTCATTGGGAGTGAGCTTTGAGGTTTCAGAACAATGTCTCTCTCCACTGTTGCCTGCAGATCTGAATATAAAATTCTCAACTACTCCATCACCATGTCTCCCAGTGTGCAGTCATGCTCCCCATCATAATGAAAATGGACTAAACCTCTGAAACTGTAAACAAGTCCCAGTCAAATACTTTGTTTTATAAGAGTTGCTGTGGTCCTGGTGACTCTCACAACAATAGAACACTGATTAAGACACTGAGTTTGGTATAAAATCATTATGTTCCCATTGCTTTTTATATGTTAGAACCCAGGAGTCTCCATCCAGGATAACTACTTAATAAAATGTTTGATTTTGAACAAGAGGATTGGTTCTGATAACACAAAATGATCTTTTTATGTACTTGACTGTAATTAGTGAGGGGGTGGTGAATACATGGAGTTTGGAGATTATTCATCACATACTGGTTTCTACAAGAATAAAGATAGGATGGGACACACCAGAGTTGAACCATTGTGTAGCTAAGTTCTAGCATGGGTACACAATGCTACCAGTCAGATTTCTATGTTTCCTTACTCAAAGTGATCACACGCTATCATTTTTTAATTAGACAGCACAACTTAAATAATTAATGACTCTGTTGAAATAAAGGAAATGGAAGTGAATTTAGGCTTAAGGATCATCACCTTGACATCCTTGAGGAACAAGTCATAATATAAATGGCCTGTTTATTCATTTCCATCAATTATCATTGCAGGCTCATTCTGTGGCAAACACTGTATTTTATGCTATAAATGGAGAACAGTAGCTAGATTGGACCTTGCCCTTAAGGATTTCACAAGTTAGATAAGCAACTGAACCCTAAGTGACAATGTTACATGTGCTATGGAGATAACACAACAAAAAAGATGAGAGCCCCAAGGGTTAGAAGTTTCCTAGGAAAGCTAGGATTTGAATTGATCATTACTCAGGATAAAGGATGCTAACAATAGCTGGCTGTCATGCTCATAGTCAGGTGCATGTACTGCAGGATAGCTTCAAATACAGTTACCATCATCATGGTGCCAAGCTCAGTGTGTCAGGCCCAAAGTGCTTAAAAATCATCTTCTAAAAACTGACACAGTGAGGTACCTAATGCTTTAGACCCTGAGACTTACACTATGTATATAGATTTGCACAATGGGATAGCTAAGCACCTGTGATGGCATCATATCTGATATCATATCATAACTTTCAAAACAGTTTAGTGTTGCAGGAATCTTAAAAGTTCTTATTAATAAAATCAAACCGGAGGCCAGTTATTGGGGTCCATGCTGGTAGATCAGAGAGACAGAATAAGCCACAGCTATCTCACCTTGCCAGTTCCTCAGCTGGTCCTGTTTCCTCAGACTGGAAGCCTCTGAGTCCTCATCCAGAATGAATCTCAGCTGAACTGTGTTGCTCCATAGCCTGAAAGCTTAACCAGGCCAAATGCTTAACCAGCCCAAAGCCCCTAGTTTCTTGTCCTCACGCCTTATATATCTTTCTACTTTCTACCACCACTCCCTGGGATTAAAGGCTGGCTTTCTGGGATTAAAGGCGTGTCACCATGCTTGGCTGTTTCCAATGTGGCCTTGAACTCACAGAGATCCAGAGAGATTTCTATCTCTGGAATGCTAGGATTAAAGGTGTGAGTGCCACCATTTTCTAGCCTTTGTATCTAGTGGCTTTTCTGTTCTCTGACCCCAGATAAATTTATTAAGGTACACAATACCACCACATCTCCTCTCTTTTTGTCTAAAATTAAAGAAAGCTTATAACTAATACAAGAAAAACTAATAAGTATATACAATATATACAGACAAAAATTACATTAATGATGATGTCTAGTCCATTAATATTTGACAGATTCAGATAAAAACTCCATTATATATATTAACAATGTCCAGTCCAGTAACATCTGATAAACTCAGACCAAAAATTTTTCATTACTTATCTTATTTAAAACAAGTAGTTCCTTTTTAAAAGTAGATTCCATAATCTCCCTTTTTATCTTATCATATCCATATTTTCTCTTTTTTCTTTTTATAATAGATTCAGTAGTCTACCTTTTGTCATTTTTATATCTTCCCCTTTTTCTTCAGTGTAGATTCAATGATCCACCTATTTATCCTATTATTTATCTTTTTTCTCAGAGTAGATTCGATGATCTATCTCATATCTATATTCTCTTTTTCTTTTTGTTTTCTAGGGGTGAAGATATCTTTAGGGAATCTTGAAAAGAAAATTTTGGGGTTAATCATCAAGTCCTGTATCGTTTGTCCAGTCTCTGCATAATAGGAAAGTTCAGGGCTTGTTTCAAGTCCTTGTTTGAGTAGTCTGTCAGGCTGGATCATCTCAACTAGTCCTCTTGAAAATGTCCTGACCAGTTTGTAGTCCAAAGTCGATTTTTCCATGGTGTTAATCAGATTAATGGCTTTATCATAGTCCATGTGGAATCATCGTTGTAGGATCCTGTCATCTTTTTGAAGATTTCAAAGTCACTGTTAGGCATGGTCATGGTTTCCTGCAGACTTTTTTTTTTTTTTTTTTTTTTTTTTGCCTCCTCTGTGGATTGGAGCAATCACAGTCTGATAAATGTCTGTCTCTTGGAACCATGAACATTCTTCCCTAGAACAGAAAATCTTCACAGCAATTTTTCCCCACCATTTGTCTTGCCAAAATTTTCCAAACTGACCTTTGCTGATGCTTTCTTGTAACACGATGGTCCTGGCAATTCTTCTCTGAACCAGAAGCAGTAAACCCTTTGTCCCAGGTAGCAGCAGCATTGCAGTCACCAACACGATGAGAAGGAGCTGGCAACGTGGAGCAGTAGCCACTGCTTCCATGGTCCCACCACTGTTTGTGGTTCAGTCCGGGCTAAAGCTTCTCCCAAGCCTCCTAGGCCGGCCTCAAACTCAGGATCTTCATGCCTCCATCTCCTTCAGCAAATCTTACCGGCATGTGCCACCACAACCGGCTGAGTGTAGCTTGGGCCTGACCTGGGGCTCACAAGGCCACAGTCAAACAGCTTTTTCATGAATTCGTAACACAAACGTTGGGCGCCAGATGTTGCAGGAATCTTAAAAGTTCTTATTAATAAAATCAAACCGGAGGCCAGTTATTGGGGTCCATGCTGGTAGATCAGAGAGACAGAATAAGCCACAGCTATCTCACCTTGCCAGTTCCTCAGCTAGTCCTGTTTCCTCAGACTGGAAGCCTCTGAGTCCTCATCCAGAATGAATCTCAGCTGAACTGTGTTGCTCCATAGCCTGAAAGCTTAACCAGGCCAAATGCTTAACCAGCCCAAAGCCCCTAGTTTCTTGTCCTCACGCCTTATATATCTTTCTACTTTCTACCACCACTCCCTGGGATTAAAGGCTGGCTTTCTGGGATTAAAGGCGTGTCACCATGCTTGGCTGTTTCCAATGTGGCCTTGAACTCACAGAGATCCAGAGAGATTTCTATCTCTGGAATGCTAGGATTAAAGGTGTGAGTGCCACCATTTTCTAGCCTTTGTATCTAGTGGCTTTTCTGTTCTCTGACCCCAGATAAATTTATTAAGGTACACAATACCACCACAGTTTAGTATGAATTCTCAGGAACGATGTTGAATGAGTAATTGTCAAAGGAACCAAAATATTATTCTGAGGATAGTGGCCCAGCCATTAAAGTACTTCCTGGAGTTCAGAACTTGAGACACCATTTAAAGCCAAGTGACACCGGGACCTGTCCTTAGTGCATGAGCTGGCTTTCTGGAACCTAGGGCCTATGCTGGAGCACTTTGCTCAGCCTAGGTGAAGGGAGGAGGGGACTGGACCTGCCTCAACTGAATCTACCAGGCTGAGCTGAATCCCCAGGGGAGTCCTTGCCTTGGAGGAGGTCAGAATGAGGGGTGGATTGGGGGGAGGGCAGTGGGGGGCAGGAGGAGGGAGGATGGGAATCCATGGCTGATATGTAAAATTAAATTAATTATAAAATTTAAAGAATAAAAGCCAAGTGAATGTGGTAGCCACCTAGAATCCAGCCAATAAACAGGATCCCCTGGAAAAATTGGCCAACAAGACTAGCAGAAAAGATGAGTTCCATATTTAGTGAGAGACCCTACCTCAGTATATAGAGTGGAGAGAAACTAGGGAAGACACCCAGTGTCAACATTAGACCTCCATATGCACATACAGCTGCACACACATGTGCCCATATACATGTGAACATGCTTACACACAAACATGCTCACCACATCCATACATACATACCCCCAAATAGTTTGAGGTTCTTAGCAATTATGATGAAAGGTAGAATTTGAATTGAAAACTGAATTGAAATACCAAGTCTCTCACTAATAAGATTTGAGACTGTGACAATATCACTTTACTTTATTTGACAGTTTCCTTCTAGTTAAAATAATTTAATGCCTTATGTCAGAGTTACATAGAACAGGGCCAGGAGAGATAAAGAGAGCTTACATCCTATACTTCATCTCTTTTTCATACCTTGGAGGAATTAAAAAATATTAATTTTCTTATCATAAAACTTCATGATATTTTCAGAACAAATTATTTTTCCAGATGAAGAGTTCGCAAGTCTTTTTCATTAGGTAAAGTTTCACACTCTATTAAGTATTTTTGCCAGACATTTAAGTTACGATTTGCTTTCAATGGAACATATAAGGAGCTGTGTAGGCCATTTTACTTACAAACAGGGGGTGCTACTAGAAGCCTCTGAGCTCATTTCTTTAGTGTGCTCACACAATTGGAACTGCCCACCTTCAGGTTAAGCAGAGTGTGTAAGCTGATGTTTCACCCCAGACACAGATGCAAACTGTGGGAAAATGGCCATGGCAGAAGGAAAATTCAAGTTGAGAACAAATATTTGTTCTGAAACCTAGATTTAAGACAAAGTAGGAGGTGCCTTGATATTGATGAATCTTTAATTGTGACATTCAAAGATAAAACATACTCAACCCAAAAGTCAAATGTAAAAACAACACAAAAGCCACCAATGCCTGCCATTCCACCATATGAGCCCACATACTTTAGATGCTGTCTTGGGGCTCTTTGTATTCAAGACACAAACACTAGGATTGCATTAATAATGCTCAGGTTCTCTGGTGGTGGGGGGGGAGATACCGCAGGGCTCAAGCACACTTTATGTAGTTGGCTTGTCACTGCTGTAATGTTATCAGAAGCCTTGAGGCTCGTTGCCAAGACTGTAGCTGATATCAGAACTACATGCAATGAAAAATCAGTCATTAGAACATGGAGAATTCTCTGTGACCATAATTTATCTCAAAACAGAAATGATATGCTTAAGACTTTTCCTGAGTAAATATACTCACAAAATATTTTCCTTATCTGGGCAACCATGCTATGCCTGGTTAAAACTTAGCCATAGTAAAACTCACAGTAAAATGGAAGAAAAAACTGAAAATTAATCTAGTTCCATCCTAAATATTAATTATAAGTCTTATATCCAACCACCTTGTCTTGAGAGAAAAATTTATATAAACTTTAAGACTACTAAGGCCAATGTTGTTCATAAAATTCATAACAAAGTAAAGCTTTAGCAGTATGAAGGATGGCTTTCATTTCATTTTGCTAAGGAGTAGGCAGTCTTACATGCTTTCAAATATTTTCTTAAAATTGTGTGTGTGTATGTGTGTGTGTGTGTGTGTGTAGGTGTTTATTGCACATAACTGCAGATGCCTGTGAAGTGCAGGTGTCTGTGGAGTACAGAACAAGGAGTTATATACAGTTGAAAGCTTCCTAAAATGAGTGCTGGAACTGAACTTGGGTCCTCTGCAAGAGGAGCATGCACTCTTAACCACTGGGCCATCGCTCTATGCCCCATACATTTTTCCTAAGGTTAATTTCAGTGAGTTTTCTGGGAAAAATCTGTTCATCTCAGTTCTAAATGCTGTTCCTTAAAAGACACAGTATTATTGACAGGATAGAAAAAAAGTCTAATGAATTACCTGCTAAAAGATTGAGATCCATAATCTATTACAAAATAATTTACAATTGATGAAATTATAGGAGTCAAAAATTTCTTCCCCACACTTCTCCCACTGGTTAAAAGGAATACTGAGTGACAGAATACACCTGCTGAATCCTATTTCCTCAGCTTGAATGCTGACCTTCAGGATTGAATGCTGACCTTAGACTTCACTCTATACTCAGACATGAAGGATGCTGTTTCTATGGTTAGTATTGACAACACTGACCTATGTATCTAAAGGCCAACCGGACCAGCAAGCTTTCCTCCCATATAGAACAAATGTGCTGCACCCATGTTGGAATGAAAACCCCAAGAGTGAGCTAGAAAGTGATTATTTCTCTCAAGCATTCTCCTGTTGGAAAGATTCTCCTTTCTGGTGAGAACTCTGTCTTGGTGCTTTCTGTTACAAACTGTCATAATATCGCTTTAATTACATATGAGAATTGAATTAGGAGAGCAATCTCCTTGGCCTATAATTAATGGAAAGCCTGCCTCCCTCCATAACTGCTGAACTAGTCAGTGACTTTTACATAACAGAACAAGATACATAATTGAAATTACTCTTCGCTCTCACACAAATGACAAGGGGGGAAAGCAGGCAGCATGTTCTTTGTAGTGCGTGGTTTGGTTTATAGAAGTTGGCTTCCTTTCTGTACTTTGTGTAACTATTGCTGAAGCTTTCAGCCTTCCTGTGATCCTACAAGGAAATGCCATTTTTCAATTTAATAGAGGTGTAATTCTATTTTAGCCCCATGTGGTCTGGTGGAAACATACACAGGTCCCAACAGCCATGCAGCCCTCTACTTCTGTTCCTCCCTCAAGAAACAAGATTGCTAAAGACAAGCTGTTGATAAGCTGCTGTTCTAATGTATCCCTTAGAACAAACCACTGGAAAGTTAGTCGTTTTCACAGGTTAGTGAGTGAAGGAGCTCCTGCTGCATTCCGGGCACTGGTCCATACACCTTCATGTTGACTCATCTGGTGCTCACAGCTCTTTTCACAGTTCAGAAACACAGGAAGTAAGCAACATTGAACCCTGCATGGTACAGCAAAGAGGTCAACCCATACACCTGTACCTACATTCTAGAATGACCACTGTCTAGGCTGAAGTGAGGAAATCCAGACAAGGGTCAGCATCTCGGGGCCTCAAATTGGCTTTTCATCTTCCCAGCAGTATAGGTGACTTTCAAGCTAGTATTTTCAGCTGAGGATGAAACAAACATGTACTAAATATTTTTAGAAGATGAATATGCTTACTTTTATGGATTTTTGAGGGGGGGAGATCAGGAAGGGCTGGAGAGATGGCTCATTTCATGTGTGTGTGTGTGCACACCTACACACACACACACACACACACACACACACACACACATCTACATATATGCACACACTTGCCTGAAGGAATAGCTGTTTGTCAAGTGTTTGCCATGGAAACATTAAGACATGAATTCAGATTCCCAGCACCCATGTAAAAGCCAGTGGCATTCATCAGTGCCAGCAACATTACAGACAGAGACGGGAGATTCTCTGAGCCTCGCCAGCCATGCAGTCTAGGTGAAATGGTGAGCTTCAAGTTTAGTGAGAAACTGTGACTCAAAAAAAAAATGTGAAGAGGAACTAGAGAAATGATTCAGCCACTAACAGCCCTTGTGCTTTTCCAGATGACCTAGGTTTGATTCTCAGCTCCAACATGGTAACTAACAAGAGTCTGTAACTCCAGTTCCAGGGAACCAGATGCATTCTTATGCACATGGCACACAGACATACATGTAGGCAAAATACCCGTAGACATAAAAGAATAATAATAAAACAATGTGGAGGAAGACATCTTCATTTACCTCTATCCTCCACATACATGTGCACACACACCTCAACATATATATATATATATATATATATATATATATATATATATATATGAAAAAGTATACACACAAGTTCATACATACATGCACACACACAAAGATGAGATCAGCAATGTTAGGATCCTAAAACACTTGGACTTTCCATACATACTTTTAAATCATAACATTAATTTTTTAAAAATTCCAAAACATGGGTTCATGAGAGCTTTTGTCCTACTCAGATTCTGTTGCCTTGGCTTTTCTAATAATATCAGTGGTATGACATCTTTAACTTGAGGGATGAAACAGTTTTAACTCACTTAGACCTTTTTTTCTCTGTTATCATAATGCTGGATGTCATATCTAACATAGGTTCACTTCATAGTCAATATATCAATTTTTCACACCCATCATCTCCAATTCAAAGTTTCACATTAGACTTTTGCCATAGTTTACATACTTTATCCAGTTTGTATCTTTTACTTCTGCCATGACAAATATATAGAAAAAAATATAAAATAAGCCAATTCACTCTTCAATTCTAGCATCAATTACAACTCTTTCTGAGTTGATATTGAATTAAGAAAACAAACAGATAAAGTAAAAAAGTGAGTCCCAGGAAAGGCGCAAAGCTACACAGAGAAACCCTGTCTTGAAAAACCAAAAAAAAAAAAAAAAAAAAAAAAGTTATACGAAAGAATTTTGGAGAAATTAAATTAGTTATTAAAGGTCTACAATGAAGGGAAATTAAAATCATGACAACTAAGAATTTGAGTGAGGAGAGGCATCATTTGTTCGGCAGTAGTCATGTCTGAGAGGAGTGCAGCTGTTTGAGTTAACAGTTCAAATTAGTCCTTGGTAAGTTTCAATTGTTTGGCGGTTGTTTTTGCTGGTAGGAAAGCAAATAATACAAAAGCCTCCAAAAGTTAAGTCTAGAGAAGTGATAAGGAAGTTTGGTCCCCACCTGTTATGCTGCCCAGCTGAGATGTTTTGTTTTGTGCTAGATCACATTTGCATTATTCCTGACTTACCATGAACATAGTCAAGCGCTCTCTTGCTCTCTCTCGCTCTCTCTCTCTCTGTCTCTGTCTCAGTCACTTTGTATTCAGGTCATTTAAAATTCCCTTTAACTCCTTCCTGCCCCAAACAATACACACACACAAAAAGAAAAATTAAATAAATTTCCTATTTGATGATTTTTTTTTAATTTGGAATTATTGCTTATGTAACACTAGTCAAAACATGCTCTGTTGCCATTTATGCATGTAGAAATTAGAGGGGAAACCAGAATGAGTAACAGTCTTACTAATCTAACATGCTCTTATGTTCTGTGCCTTAACAAATACTTCTGCCATGCTTATTTAGGAACACTGGCATTGCTTAATGAACTAGGGATGCACAAGATAGGAGTATATCATGATGTATTTAGTAAGATGTATTTATGAGAACCATGGAATATTTCATGTGGATAAGCCCAACTGTGGAGCTCCTGCATCTTAAAGTAACTATAAAATAATGTCAGGAATCAATACTAATTGGTATTTATAAACCAACTGGGAAAAGCCTGTCCTTACAAAGGCCTCTACTGCATTGCTAAAGACATGCAAGAATTATTTGTTTGGACAGTGTGCTCAAATGGCTCGTGTAAGAGACTTGGTCCTCAGGGTAGCATGCTCGAGAAAGTGCTATGGACTTTCAGAAAATGAGACGTTATTGGAAGCCCTTAGATCATTGAGGGTCTGCTCTTGAAAGAGATTAGAAAATCCAGGCATCTTCTCGGATAATTGCTTCCCATATTCTGATGCAAGCATTTCTTCTCTTTCACATACTCTTTCCAAGGATGTGTTGTCCTTGCCAAAAATCCCAAACAGTGGGTTTCCTGACCCCCTGGAGCCTCCAGAACCATGCAATAAAATAAACCTTTGCGGCTGGGAGATGATTCAGTGGGTAAAAGCTCTTGCCACACAAGCAGGAGGAATGGAATTCAGATCCCCAGAATCCACGTAAACCCAGACCAGGCAATGCATTTCCACAATCCCAGTGTTCCTATGGTGAGAAGGGTGGTGCAGAGAAAAGAGCCTGCAGAGGCTAGGCTGGCTTATTCATTGGAGACGACCTCATTTCAAACAAGTGATAAGTGAGGATTGATACCCAGATATCTGGCACATGTGCCTCTCTCTCTCTCTCTCTCTCTCTCTCTCTCTCTCTCTCTCTCTCTCTCTCTCTCCATATATATCCCATACACAGACATACACACAGAGACTACACATGCACAGAATAAAAAAATAAATAAACCTCTCTTTCCTTATAAATTTTTACAAATATTTTGTTTAGCAACAGGAAGCTGGCTAACAGCAGTTCATCCAGCAGTCTGACTTAAGCAAAGCCAGAAAGGTACCCAACCCTCTCAGTGGACTGAAACAATCCATTTCATTAAATAGTCTTCAGGGCAAGTATATGTTGACCCAAAATCATGATTCAATGTACAAACCCCTGATCTTTACTGTTGCACAAAATCATAAAGAAATCTGTGTAAGAAATTCAACATGCTGCGTAGTGACTCACCACGGCTTTATAAATAGCCTTTGATTATGTCACATTTCCCACTTTACTAGCAACCAATGACACAAAACAGGAGTGAGAAATCAGAATCCAACCATCCACTCTTTCTGGATGCACTAACTGTCAATAATTTATACAGAGGACACATTAACACCTTTGGGATTCCTTACACATGAACATAGGAAAGTCTAAGGTCCACAAGCCACACAAGGATAACGATAATGGCAAGCATTCCTCACTGAAAGCTTAGGATTCAAAGAGTCATTGTTTCTCAATATCCAGAAGACAGAGATCTTTCAGACTTCTCCATGGAGGTGAGAGAAACAAGAAAGAACAGGAGCTGGTCCTCGCCTTTATTCAAATATTATGACCTAATCTCAGTGATGTGTCAATAAAGTCAGTACATCCTACTTCATTTTTTTTTATTTTTTAAAAATTTAAAACTTTTATGCATATAATTGTTTTATATGAATGTCTGTCTGTGTACCACATGCATGCCTGGTTCTCACAGAATCCAGAAAGGGACTATGGTCATATAGGACTAGAGTTACAGCCACTTGGGAGCCACCATGCAGGTGCTGAAAATTGAATCTGGGTCCTCTGGAAGAGCAGACAGGGATGTTTGTTTGTTTGTTTGTTCATTTGTTGATAAAGAATATAACTTTGTAGCCTTGGGATAACCTAGAGCTCACTATATAGACAAGGCTGGGGATTGAACTCATAGGGATCTACCTGCCTCAACCTCCTAAGTGCTAGGATTAAAATTATATGCAACTATACCAGGCAGTCAGTGCTCTAAAATCACTGAGCCATCTCTCTAGCTACCTCCCCCACCCCATTTTAAATTTTTTTCTTTCATTTTTCTTTATTAAGAAATTGTCTACTCACTCCACATACTGTCCACAGATTCCCCCCTCCTCCCTGCTTCTACCCCCCATCCCTCTTACACAAGCCACCCCGCATCCCCACATCCCCCAAATCGACGTCTCCCATGGGGAGTCAGCAGAGCCCAGCACACTGATCCTAGGCAGGTCCAAGCCCCTTCCCACTGCACCAAGGCTGTGCAAGGTGTCACACCACAGGCACCGGGTTCCAGAAGCCTGCCCATAGACCAGGGACAGATCCCAATCCCCCTGCCTGGGTGCTACATTTATTTGTTTGTTTGTTTGTTTGTTTGTTTGTTTGTTTGTTTGTTGTGTGTGGATGCATACAGACCATGGTGTTCCCGTGGAAGTCAGAGCACAGCTTTTTGGAGTCAGTTCTTCCCTACCATGTGGGACCTGGGAATGGAACTGGGCTTATCAGGATTGCCAGTAGGGACTTTTATCTACTGAATCATTTCGCCAGCTAAACATCCTATTTGCTACCTTAGTAACCTAAGGTAGCAGTAAAACACAAAGAGAGAAAGAGGGATCACTAATATCCCAAACCCAGACCCGGCACATGTAGTGATAGAGAAGAGAATCTAAGGAAATTATCTTTCCAGTGAACTGATGCGATCTCATCTGAGAGAGAAAATCTGTCCCCAAACTTAATGACCTAAAATAACAGCCACTTATTTGGCCATGAGTCTGTGTATGTAGGATGTTGCCACTAGGCTCTGCTGGGAAGGAATGCTGGTACTCAGTCATGCCCTCAATGGGGACAGAGAGTCTCCAGCTACCTCCCTCTGCTCATTGGGCCTCTGAATGTTCAAGGGACTGTTTGTTTCCTTGCATTTTGATTTTATTTTTATGTTTGTGTTTATTTTTCATGTTATAGAGTGCAACAGAGAACAAGCATGCCTTAGAAAAAAACCTTTTTCAAATATCTCCTGGCTATGCATGACTGACTGCATCTGTCCAGTCAATAGGGAATGCATAGGAAAGCCCACGGACACCAGAGGGGAGAGAAGCATGAATCACCAGTACCATTTTGCTCATAATCTATCCCCCAGTAGCAAGGACCACTTTGTCTTGGGCTGGAGAAGAAGCTTTAAAACGGTGAAGCCTGGGAAGTGGACATCAGAATTAGTGCTTGGAGACAAAATTAAGAGGGGAGGTTGGGATCCCCTGAATTAGGATTATGTTTTCTTCTTGTAAGTGATTTTGCAGTGGAAGAAAGAAGAGTGGCAGAGCGAAGTCAGAAGAGGTAGCAACAGTAAGGGATGTTTATCAGTATGTTTGACTATTCTTATTGTTTATTTCAGTTGGTGGAAATGATTGCAGCAGTGTGGTTATCTGAGAACAGTACTTGAAGAGGAAGGTACAAATCCCATGAGCTCTGAGCAACAGAGCTCAGCTATTGCTGGGACAGAAGATTGGTTGATGGAAGAGAAAGTCAACATTCCTGATTCTCTGAATAGTGAGAGCCGGGGTGTGAAGACCAGGAAGGTTTACATCTACATGTTAATGATTACACAAGGTAATAGTACAGGAAGGTATTTATTTACACAATGGAACCTGCACTCAAATAAACTTCCTTGGAAATCTCCTTCCTCATATCTCTCTGGAGGCTTGGAGCCCTCAGAAGTTCTGGGAGAATTGCCGACTGAGCACCTGCCATAATTGATTATCAAGAGCCATGCTGCCAGTGGGCCCCTGCTCCTCAGAGTAAGATCTCCCAGAGTCTTGACACACTGTCTTCCTGGTTGAGAGAAAGGAGAACATTGTCCACTTTTTCAGATCTGAAAAAATGGTTCTCTATTTTTATAAATCACATGGTGTTTATGTAGTTTAGATAAAGGGTCTAAAAAGTCAAGTAAAATATCATTAACAATAAAATGTGTTTAATGTTTATTACCGATTAATATCCAGGCTTCCCCAGTGTGACAGCATTTATCCCGTCAGACACTATCGACACTATTCATAAAAACCAGATGCAGGGCTCAGAGACAGTACAAATAACATCTTAGTCTTGTCCTTTAATGACTTCAAAGAGTGTTAAAAATAGGGAGTTGGTTGGTTTGTCTCCTACAGGGAATTTATACCAGTGGTTTCCCATACTTCCTGTGCAGTTGGTGATAAAACAGCTTTGGAAATAATCTAAATCCTAGCTAATAATCTAAATCCTAGCCAAAATATTGTGGTTTTTGTTGTTGTTGTTTTGTTTGGCTTGGTTTTGGTATTTTTGTTTTTTAATAGTTTGCTTGTTTTTTGCAAAATCAGTAAGATAATATAAACAACATCATCACTTTGTTTTGAGACAGGGATGAAAATAATGATAAAGCTATGCTTCTGTCAGCATGACTGTAGAAACCTGCCCACCACCATCTTCTTGATTCTATAAGCAGAGATGCTCAGGAAAAACCTAGTCTATAGCTGAGGTGAAAGAGAGTCCTGTAAAGTGAGAGCAAAAAGTAGTATGGTAACATTGAAAAGAAAAGCCCAGGCCATCTGTGGCGGGGATGAGGGGGTTGCTTCTCACAAATGATTGAGGCAAATTAAGATGTGCTTTATGTTTAAAAAGAAATGCCAATTGAAATACCATACAGCTAGTAAAGCCATCCAGAATTGATATAGGCACCATCATTATCTATGAACTGCATTTCAAAAACTGTATGGAACTCAGAGGTTAGCATGGGAAAATGTCTAGTGAAATCTAAACACTTGTGTCAGTTAACAGTGCTATAGGAAGTATAATGTAATAGCTTTGCCAAGTTTGCTATGATTATTAAGACTTTAATATTAGAAAGACTGAGGTAGCATATAGAGATATCCTTTATTAATTTTGTCTAAGTTCAAAATGTTTTAAAGGATAAAAAAAATAATTGCATATAGATAAAGGTCACTTGATTACAATATTTTCCAAAACTCAGGAGCAATAAACTAGATGTTCAGCGAATGATCAGAATTAGTTTTTTGAAAAGCATGATGCTAAGTGAAAAAAACACTAGTCACCAGGTTGAGACCTGCAACGTGACATAAAGGCTGTGGAAGCTAATTACATATCAGTGGGAAAGAACTGGGCGCATGCAGAAGCACATGCAAATAGAAAATGTGCTGCTTGAGATATGTCTTAGGATGGTGCTGTGTTTGAATATACAGACACTGGGTTAAGAGTCTTGAAACATGTAAACAATTATAACAAAATACAAAGGAACAAGCAGAGTTGATTGTGTAGAGATCAAAGCTGACCATGTCTGAAAGCCAAGAGTATGATTAGGACAGTTCACCGTGCCTAAGGTTAACAAAACATCACCATGGGCTGGTGAATGGAACAGTCTTAAAGTCCTTACAGAGCCAGTGTGAGGACTAGGGTTTGGATTCCCAGAAACCCAAGGAAAAGCAGGATGAGCATGGTGGCCCATTTGTAATTTCAGTCCTTGACAGTAGAGACAATAGATTTCCCACAGCAAGGTACCTAGGTAGAGTAGCAATATTGGTAGGCTGTTGGTTTGATTGACAAACCTTGTCTCAATAAAATAGAAAAGCATTTAGGGTGATTCCCAGCATCAACTTCCAGCCTACATACCCACATACAAACAAAAGGTCTTCTTGTCACATTGACACTGGCTATATTACATTTCTGCAGCTCAGGACATCCTTAAACTAAGAATCCTTCTGCCACAGCCTCCCAAGTGCTGGTGCTACAGGCATGTGCCATCATGTCTGGCTTTGCCACTCCAGTTTTAATTCTTTCTACAATGATACATGCTATTTTCTGTTAAATGTGTATTCTAATTTTATTTTTGTGAATATAAGAAACTATGCTGGCAAAAATCCATGCATGGGAGAAAGTATTTATTTCAACTCACAGTTGAAGGTTACAGTCCATCATAGTAGGGAAGTCAAGGCAGCAAGACTTTAAACCATCCAATCACATCCTGCCCACAGTCAAGAGCAGAGAGAAATAAATGCATACATACTTATTCTCAGTTCCCCTTCTCTGTTATACAGTCCAGAACCCAAGCCCAGGGAATGAATGGTTACCACCCACAGTGGGCTGGCCTTCCCACATCCATTAACGTAATCATGACAACCCAAAATGGATATGCCCATAGGCCAATCTGATTTGGACAATCAGTATTGAGACTTTCTGCCCAGGTGATTCTAGACTGTGTCAAATTGGCAATTAAAACATAGCATATAAAAATTACAGCAATTCAGATAAAATTATTTTGGAAGTATTTCAACATTTAAGCTCATGAAAGGAAAGCACTATATTTTATATTTTCTTCAATGACATAAAACTTTAAAACATTTTGCTTTTTAAAATATCAATGATAGAAAGTCAGTTTTGTGCGCTTCTAATTTTACATGTTGTTCACAGTTAAAAACTGTCCCAACTCTCTAGTACAACTCCACACAAAAGTGTTAGGACTATAGCTAAGCAGAAGATAATATACATTTTTCCGCATTAAAAGTCTTTTAAAATGTATTTTCTAAACCAGGCTAAAGAGGTTTTTTTTGGATATAAAATGCCATAGAAGAGTTTTTCCCCATTAAGTTAATTCAGTATTGCATTTTGATGAATATAAAATAACTGTAATGTAAATTCTTGGAGGAGTAATTTGTAGGCATCATTTTTTTTAATGCAGATATGACTTTTTTCCCCAATCAGAACTTTCAGGTATGTGATACTGCGTAGCAATATCTTTGACTCTGTTGGATATAGAAACATGTTTTATTCCAGGATAAACACTGAAGAAACTATTTGCCTTTGGATGGCTTGCTTTGATCTTTTTCTCTAGATATGCAAACTTCTATTCGTTCTTATTAATTCTCTTTTACTGGGACTAGGTTAATTTACTTATTGGCTTTTAGTGAGGTGTTTTTGTTAGCCATAAGCACATTTTTACTCTCAGATGCCGATGATTAAAATAAAACACATACTGCAAAGATGTTTGTATACTCATTTATTGCAGCACCAGCTTAGGTGTCTATCAAAAGATAAATGGATAAATAAAATGTGGTATATGTGCACCGTCAGCCTTAAGGAAAAAATCATATTGTTTTTTAAAAAAAAAATTGATGGAACTAAGATCATTGTGTGAATAAAAGCCAGACTCGGAAAGGCAAAACATCACATTTTCTTTCATTTCTGTTTCCTCAACATTATACAGCTACACAAAATCATATGTGTGTTGTTCATGAATACAGATGTGAGCCTATGGGGTTATTAATGAGAATAGGAGGAGGAAGAGAACCAAAAAGGAGAAAGGATGAATGTGGTCCAAGTATACAATGAAGGCTAGAGCGCTGGCTCAGCTGGTAGACCTCTTGCTGTGCAAGCATGAGGTCTGGAATTCCATCCCCAGCACTCACATAAAAAGGCACAGCAGTATGCACATGCAGTCTCAGTACTGGGGAGCTAAAGTCAGGCAGAGTCCTGGGGCTTGCTGACCAGACCATGACCCAAAATCAGCAAGCTCCGGGATAAATGGGAGTCCTTGCCTAACAAAAACAAGGTGAAGTGTAATCAAGGAAGGCACTTGCCATCAACCTCTGGCAACTGTAAGTACATGTGCACTTATAGACACACTTGAACACACACACACACACACACACACACACACACACGTGCACACATGTAACAAATGACTTTATGAAACCCATCACCATATATACTGGCTATATACCAATGAAATCTGTAGTAACATACAGAAGAAAACCATAATAATGTCTAAGCTAGCGTGGCACAGCAAGGCCTCAGTATGGAAGAGAGCCACATCCCCCGAAAGTTTATCTCAAGTTTCCCTTCCTTGGCTTCAGGGCGTGAACATTTCGCTCTTTTGTTTGTGTTCTGGTGACAGTTTAAGGTCTGACTGAGGATGTGGTCAGGCAATGGTAATCTCCATCCCACACACAACACAGCACTAAACTCCCCATTATTAGCTGTGTATGATTTAGCAGGGTCATTAGAAAGATGATTCATCCTCAGTAGGTGTAAACCGGCTCACTAAATCTAATGCCAAAAGGGAAGGGAGCATCTTGATTCCACTTTAGGCTAATAGCCAGGTGATTCAGGGTCCTTAAGAGCCCTGATGGAGGCCTCATTTCTCACCACTGACAGGCTTCTAGAGTTTCATGCCAAACAATTCATTCATCTTTTCACTCCTCAGATATGTAAATCTCCAAAATGAGCTGCTAACAGGGTCTGGAGATGCTGCTACTTCTTACCATATACTTCAGAAAGCTAATATGTTCCCTCCTCTTTTCTTTAAATTTCGACCATGTCTGATTGTGTTTAACCCTTCACACACACTCCACACACATACATTCAACCACACGTATCTCTCGAATTGTGCAGTGAAGACTTTTCCTTTGGCGCCTTTCCATCTTCTTCCAGATTGCTCATGTGTGCCTTTTTATCCTACCCAGAAAACGGAAGCTTAGATGATTCCCAACAATAGGATCTCCCCAGGCAGCTCTTGAATATCTTCACCCCTTTCTCTTCCAACTCTACTTTCAGCAGGCTGCCAATGAGAAAAGATAAAAAAAGTAAATAAATAAAAAGCTCACCCTCTAAACGATTAGTAGCTCACAGTGCTTCACTTGACTTCCCTCAGGAGACTTTGCATTATAAAGGGTAGTGGAATCCTTGACCACAGTCAGTGTGCACCATCTAAGGGCAGAAGAAAGCTCTGGAGTAAATTTTCAGAACTGTATGGGCCAGTGGCATTCCTAACTGGTAAAGGCACTTACATCCAAGTCTAATGACTTGAGTTTGACCTTTGGGACCCACAAGGTAGAAGGAGAAGAATCAACTTCTACAAATTGTCCTGTGGCCTGCACATGTACTGTGGCATAGCATACACACACACACACACACACACACACACACACACACACACACACACACACAAATAAGTAGATAAATAAATAAACAGATCCAATAAAAATAGAAATGCAGGACTCTGGGGCACCACACTGGAACCCAAGGCTCACTGAGAAGGCTAGGCTGATTGGACAGCAAGGAGGGATCCTTCCATCTTGAGCTCCCGAGGCCAGCACTAAGACTACAAGAGTGCACACATCACAGTGCTCTGATTTTTACCTGGGAACTGAACTCAGGTCCTCAGGCTTACACAGCAAACACTTTACCAAGCACAAGAATGCATGCTTTCAACAAGCTTCTAAGATTGAGATGTGGAAATAACAACATTTTTGTCCAAAGAAGTCAAACTTTTTTTTATATCGTCATGCTCACTTGCTGTGCTAATATTAAAGAGTGATGTATAGTCCTCAAAAATGGTAGGCTTACTATAGGGAATCTATATGCCAAACAAATAGATTTAAATAATGATCAATATGTGTCTGTTGCAAATTCTTTTAATAAATTTTATTTATTTCTATTTATTGATGTGTGTGTATGCCCAGGAGTTTGTCTGTATGTGCACCACATACTTGCAGTACCTGTGGGACCAGAAGAAGGTGATGAATTCCATGCAGTTCCAGTCACAGGCAGTTACAAGCAGCCCAATATGAGTACTCAGAACTGAACAAGAGTTTTCTGAGAGACCATCAAATACTCTTAACTACTTAGCCCTTCCTCTAGCTCCCTGCTGCAGATTCTGAGATGAGTTTGTCTCAGATTCAAATATCAGAATGTAGATAGTAAAGCAACTGCATCTCTTCTCTGGAGGAACTGCATCCATTCACTTTACCTAAAAGGTTATAGATGTTCTTTCTGTGTTCCAGTGATTTTCCACATCACCCAGTATCCAGGAAATTTGTAAGACTTTTTCTTTATTTTATAATATAATTGTTTAGTATCATGCCAAAGGTAATATGTGATTATAACAGCAAATTAGACAACACAGTGACAACAATTCCATTATTCATGTTACTACTGCTATAATTCCCATAACTATTCTTTCATCAGTAATTCATTTGCCTATGAAGCAAAAAGGTCAGGGACTACTCTAAACTAAGCTCTGTGAACTAGTTCCATAAGCAGGAGATTCCATCGTAAGGGTGTAGAAAAGTAGATTACAATGAAATAGATTTTTTTTTACAAGATCAAGCATGATAAGCAGAAGGAGTGGTACTTTCCATTGAATGGTAAAGGAAATCATTTCCAGGAGGGTAGATTTTGAGCTAATATCGAAGTGATGATAACAAGGAGTCTCTCCTGAGATGCTTCAGAATCAAACTCTAATCAGAGTAACTGGCCATGAAGAAGTATCTCCAGTGAGACTAAGCTTGGAATACTTCAAGAATGGAAGGAGAGTCAGTTTGTCTGGGTATTGTGTTCATCCGGGGAGTCAATTTCTATTTAATCCAGACAGAGTGGGCAAGGACAAATCAAAGTAATAATTCTACCAGATTCTACTTGGTAAGACATTTCCTTTTGTGGGGTTACTTACAAGAGTATGGTGGGTTTACTTATGGGAGCATGGATGAGGTTGCTTACAAAATCATGGGTAAAGAGTTACCTATACGAGTTTGAATGAGGGATGCACTTGAAGAAACACGGGTGAGTGATTACATACAGAAGAATAGGTGAGTAACTTAGGCAATTACATTCCCCAAAGTCCCACCTCAGCATAAAAAGCTGAACACAGTAAATCTGTATACAGGAACCCCTTTCCCATCTTCCAGATACCTCCCCTACTGAAGTGTTTCCTCTCTTCCAGTGGCTGTTCATTACTTCCATAGCCCCAGGGAAGGTTCTGTGAGCCTGGTAATTTCTCTACACTTCCTGGGTCTTACAAGTCTCTTGGGAAATTCATGAGCCTCCTGAGATTCTCTTTCTTCAGGAAGGGAAATATTTCAACATGGAGGGAAGATCTATGCAACACTGGGGTATGATGAAAGCTCTGGAACTGAGAAATGAAGCAAATAATAAGGTTATGCTGTGCCAAACTGCACTATTCAGTATTGGAGCAGCATGCCAAGTGTGTAGCTCCAGAGGGTCTGAAACCAAGCTAGTCTCAACTGAGGTGTGCTAGAAATATAAAACAGATACCACTGGATCTTTATTCTCTATTAAAGAAAAAGCATTGTCTTGTAAATAATTGTCATATTGATCACATAATCAAATGATGATCTTTGACACTTTGAGCTACACTGAAAATGATTTATTATGAATTCATTTGCCTTATTTTTTCTACTCTGTTTTTTAGGAAGAAGCACATATGGCCCATATGTTTGATGGACAACATTAATAAAGAGGTTTGCATGTGATGAACAGGAGGCTCCATTTGTAGAAAGGGATGCATGTAAATGATTCTGAGGTGGTATTATAATATATAATATGATTGACTTTTCCCTCAAATGATATTACAATGCTGTTGTATAGAGAAAAAACAAGACTAAGAGAAAACCAAATGTAAAATTTATGGTTAAAGATGGCCCAGACAGGGGTGAGATTAATAAAGATAAAGAAAGTAATTTCAGACTTTATTTTAACGTTTGAGCCATTGCTGGGGTGTTGCAAGTTAGTACCCAAGTAAAGGGGCCATTATAGGGCTTTTCAGTTTCATGAGGAAGACTGTCAGGACAACAGTTAGATCAGGAAAACATGAATTCTGTTCTCAAACCACGTGGCACTTCGAATTGCCTGTTAATAGCCAAATAGTCTCTTTGATAGAAAACTCATGTTGATAAGGCTGAGAGGGCAGAAAAAGAAGACTAGGAAACTGCTGGAGACCAAGTACATGGTGCTGCCACAGAAGCCAAGAAAGTACAATGCTTCAGAGAACAAAGAGGGTTCCACTTATCCAACCCTGCTCAGAGGTCAAGGCAGATGTGAGCAGAAAACAGGACACTTCATGCTGCAATAATCGTCATGAGATCATATGCTGTGGTGGTAATAGTGGTGATGAAAGTCCACGTAGAATGAGGATAGTGTGACATGGAGAGGGAAAAAAGGAGGGAAGGAAGGATGGAAGGGAAAGGGAAAAAAGAAAAAGAATGAAAGGAAGAATAAAAGTCAAGTGTCTTTGTATGTAGCCAGTTGTTACCACACTTGCCTAGCATGTATGGAGCCCCAAGTTCTAGCCATCCCCCAAACTGCACAGGCTACACAAACACACTCCTGTAATCCCAGCATTCAGGATGAGGGGCTCAAGGTCAGGCTCAAGTATATACTGAGTTCTAGGCCGGCATGAGCTTCATGAGACCCTGCCTCAAAAGAAACAGAATGGGGGAAATGGCAAAATAGACCTTAGCAAACCTTCTACGAGACTTCTCATAAAGAAAAGCAAATTAAATGAATGGGAGAGAGACAGAGATAGAGACGGAGAAACAAAGAGAGACAGAGGGAGCTGTTGTCCATAATTCATTTATTTTTATTTTTGAGATTATAATATAATTACATTTCCCCTTCCTGTTCCTCCCTCCAACGCTTATCATATACCCCTCTCCTCCTTCAAATTTATGGCTTCTTTTTTCATTAGTTTTTATTGCATGCATACAACCTGCTCAGTCTGTAAGATGTTACCTGTATGTGTATTTTTAGGGCTGACAATTTGGCATTGGACAACCAATTGGTGTGCTCTTCCCTGGGGAGGACCACTTCTTCCAAACTCCCAGCTTCTTTCAAATGCTTATATTTCTTTGGGTAGGACTGAGGCCTGATGGGCTTTTGCTTGTTCACTCTGACATGTCTATTGGTGTCATTTTTGTTCAGCTAACTTTTGGGATGTCATGTTGGTGAGATTTTATGGGTATAGCTTCTGACATTACTAGAAAACACAGTCTCACAGCACAGTCCCTAATCTCTGACTCTTACAGTCTTTTAAAAGTAAGTCATATCCAGTTTTTTTCTGTGTGCTGAGGAGAACTATTTAGTAAAGTGAGAGAAAAATGATAAAAGTAGAATCATCACAGACAGGAGGCTCTGAATACTGATCACTGGAACAGGAAAGATGAGTCTTTAGTAAGGTTCAGATGTGTTGCCATATGTGTGTGTGTGTGTGTGTGTGTGTGTGTGTGTGTGTGTGTGTGTGTGTTTATGCGTGCGTGTGTATGTATGACACAGTACATGAGGACCTGTGTAGTGAAGCTTCGTTCTCTCTCCCTCTCTCTCTCTCTCACTCGTGCTTTCTCGCTCTCTTCCTCCCTTCATCTCTCCCTCCCTCCTTTGCCCCCATTCACATACTAATTTGTGAAATTTAGATATACAACTTCAAATGCATTAAACTCTTCAGCTCTAACTTCAAATGTCAATTCAGAGAAACCAGGTGTCTCTTTCTAGCAGGTACACCATATAAAAGACATTCATTTCCTTCTGGGAACATCTACAATGTGGTATTTAAGACTTTCCCCAAAAGTGTGGCTTACTTAATTCTTCTGATTAATTCATAACTCCAAATTCCCAGTGACTGACTTTAATCAAGAAACTCAAAATGTCTACTTTGAAGTATGTTCTGTATTAGCCCTCTCTATCTCTCTATCTACTTACTGTCTCTCATTCTAGAAGCTCTAGTATTTGGACATTATCTGCTTGCTTCTCAATCTCCCTCCCTCCCATCAGGCTCTTTGTTTTGTTTTGTGTTGTTCTTTTTGCTATTGTTCCATTTTCGAATGTGATGGTGCTCAAAAAAGTTTGCATTTGTTTAGAAGCTAGGAATTATGGCATTTCAAACTCCCTGGACTTCTAGCTGGGATATCTAATCCTTCTTCTCAGCACTTCTTCTTCTTCTTCTGTGGTCCAGAATCTTCTCTTATGTTTCTGAGCACATTAATTTCAATGTCTTTGCTTTCAATACCAACTCTGACCCTCTGAGTTCCCTTGAGTTTTTTTGTTGTGTTCCCCCTCTTGTTTGAAGGATTTTTCTCGAAAAGTTTTGAGTACTTAACTATCCATTTATATAGAAAAGCTACTATAAAGACCTATATAAGTGATAGCATATACCCACTGGTGGGCTTCCTTTTGAGATGACCAGTGGTCTTCAGAGACCACTCAGGGTAAGTCAAGTTTTTTACTCTTTGTGGTGGTTCAGCTTCTATAGGGAAAGACTTGAAATTCTTGATTCCATTAAGCTTGGTTTCTCGTAGGGTGGAATCAGTCATGAGGATCCAGTTAGTAATGGTTCTCAGAAGAGGGATTAGTCTATAAAGTGCTGCATGCATGAGAACCTAAGTCCTAGTTTCAGTACCTAGGTAAAAAGCAAGGGGATACACACTTGTAACCTAGCAGGGTAGACACAAGATGATCACTGGGACTCACTGGTCAATCAATGTAACCTACACAGTGAGCCCAGGTCCCAGTGTCTCAAGGAATACAATGGGTGACTCCCTTCACACAAATGTGCAAACATGTTCAAGCACTTCACACACACACACACACACACACACACACACACACACACACACAAATAAATGAAATTTCCTCACTCCAAACTCACATCCCACCTGTAAATACACATATCCCTTCCCATGGACGGGAGGCCTTAGCTTCATAAGTCTGGTATCCTAGCACAAACCAGTTCCTTTCTTATTGATGATTCAGTCTATGAACATATGTGATCATAACCTATCTTTAAAGTCACATATTACATTCCCCCTGCTTCTTGGGACCTCTATCCTTGGTGATTGAGAATTAGAAATATCTCCTAATTTCTTCCTAGTAGGGCAGAAACTGCTGAATTTCCACCTTACATCAGAGACTATATTCAATTTCAACCTTCTTTTTCCCATAAATATGCCAGGTGTATTCCCATCTGAGGAGTTTTATGTGACCGGTTACTCTATATATATCTTTGACAGTCCAGGGCATCTTAAGATGGGCTCCTGTATATCATTCAGATAATCAGATTCTTACCAACATTGTCTCTAACCAATAAGAGTATTTTAAGTATTCTGTATTTCTATGATGTACTGGATATTTGTTCTAATTATCAATGTTAATCAAAGTAGTAGTGACTAAATGGTGTCTTGTTTGAACTTGAACACTTACAACCAAGGCTGTATTTGTCTCTTGGAATACAAATGAACAAACAAACAAAGAAACAAACAAAAGATCAAACAAAAAAAATCCCTATTTTCTTGGAAAGATAGTGGAGACTTTATAAGGAATAAATATTTCCCCTTTAAGTATAGGATTTCTTGGTCTTGAAAGGGGGAGTTTAAAGAAGGAATAACATATTGCAAGGGAAAGGAAGCAAACAGTCAAACAGCATGTTCAGACAACAGCGAAAGGCATGGAAGAACAAGAAGAGATGGTGCCTGAGAAAGGGTTAAGAGACAAGTAAAAGGGACACATACATTCAAAGCAGCTTTACTTTATTGGTATTGATTGCATCTTCTTCCTGGAGTTTTGCATCTTGTCAATGAATAATGCATAAGCTTAATGGTCTAGTTTGCTAGGAACCCGCAAACTACTTCAAAGGGGCCTAGGAGATACTCAATTCCAATTTCACAAGAATTACTACTCAACAGAGAGCTCATAAAACTGTCTTCTGATTGTTTGCCATAGTTGAGAACCTGGCTGTACTGATGGTTGTGAGCCAGGGTGTATATTCTCCTGAGCCCAGCTGAGTTCATCTTAGGGGTCCTGGGAAACTCTGAACTCACAGCTAGAGAACAAAGACATGAATCCTGCTTACTCTGAGACTTCAAGACTGTCTCCCTAGCCCCAAGAGGCCATAGAACTTGCAGCTGGCTCAGCTTACCCAGACCAGGGGATGAATACCCTAGGAAGAGTCCTACCCCAGTGGGAGATAGGAGTCTTGGTAAATGACCAGCTGTCCTGTCCTCTGAGAACATAATGCCCCCAGAATGTTCTGTTCTCTTCCTCCTTGGAGCATCCCTGCTCACAAGGAAATGTTCCACTAGACATACAAGGTGGCTCCTCTTCCCTCTTGCCATTCTTCCTCTTCTCTCTCACTTCTGCTTCCTGAAGTTGCCTCTTGTTAAATTACCTATGTCCACTTTTGCTCAGGCTCATATTTGGAGAGGATCCAACCAGGACATAAGCCCAATGGATGCGGGTATTAGACATGAAGGTGCCCAGTGACAAAGCCGGAACTCTAGAGGCTAAAAGCAAGAAGACCACTGCAAGTTTAAGGCCTCTGTGCTGCAGAGATGAGTTCCAGGGTACCCAGGGTTTATATGAGATCTTATCCTCTCCCTGCCCCTCCCCCAAAAAATATAAAAGCAAACCAAACAAGAAACAAATGATGTTCATCTATTTACCAGTTCCCATCAACTCACAATATATAGGCATTGAGCCTTTCCATCTTTTCCCTCCTTTATTTTTAAGTTGTTAATTTTGTTTGTATTGTTGCTGGTTGCTGTATGGTTTGAATGAAAATGGCTCTCATGGGCTCATATATTTGAATGCTTGTTCCAAGTTGGTAGAACTGTTTGGGAAGGATTAAAAAGTGAGGCATTGTTGGAGAATGTCTCTGGGGTGGGCATTGAGGTTTCAAAAGCCTGGTTAGCCTGTCCCTCTGCCTCTTAGTTGTTGTCTCGACATGTGAGCTCTCAGCTACTGTCCTGACTCTATACTGCCTGCTGCCATGCTCCTTGTTGTGAACCCTATTCATCCTCCAAAACTGTAAGCAAGCCTCCAATTAAACCAATGGTTTTCAACCTGTGGGTCATGACCCCTTTGGTGGACAAATGACCCTTTCACAGAAGTCACCTAGACCTGTGACAAACTGGTTTGGTTTGTTTTGAGACAAGTGGCCTGGAACTCCTAACGACTCATCTGATTCAGCCTCATGTGACCTGGGATTTTAGGTATAAGCTACCACTCTCTGCTTCTATTTCTTTTGTTTTTAAATAACCAGTTTTAGGAAATTTTTGTGGGGGTGAGGTGGGTGTGCCATCATTTATATTTATTGGAAGAAAAAATTATCAGGGATTCAGAATAGAATACCCAACTAAGAGCCTAAAAATGAGTGTTTTAGTCTTAGGATTTTGTTGTTGTTGTTATTCCTAGAGATAGAAAATTAATTTCATCTCTAAAAATCTCAATTTCCTAACTGATTAAAATGAAGGAGTTGAATGTCAAAGATATTTATCAAGCTGAGTCAGATTTCTCCTAGACTCAGGACTCTTTTGTACAAAGTTATAGATTTGGACATGTTTTCATGAGGCCAGCTGGACATGGTTAAGTTTTTACCTGCCTAGAATAATTTCCCACTAACACACAACTGCATCTGTTCCTTTGCTTGGACCTTCCTTCCTTCCTTCCTTCCTTCCTTCCTTCCTTCCTTCCTTCCTTCCTTTCTTTCTTTCTTTCTTTCTTTCTTTCTTTCTTTCTCTCTCTCTCTTTCCTTCTCTTTCTTTCTTCCTTTCTTTCTTCCTTCCTTCCTTTCTTTCCTTCCTTCCTTTCTTCTTTCTTTCCTTCTCTCTTTCTGTTTCTCTCTTTCTACCCATTTCTCTCTCTTTCTGACCATTTCTCTCTCTCTTTCTGATCATTTCTCTCTCTTTCTTTCTATTTCTTTTCCTCCCTCTCTCCTCCTCTTTCTCTCCTTCTTTCTGACCATTTCTCTCTCTTTCTGACCATTTCTTTTCTCTCTCTCTCTCTCTCTCTCTCTCTCTCTCTCTCTCTCTCTCTCCATCATTTTGTGTGTGAGCCTAGGTGCTCAATTGCCATGGCACACAAGTGGAAGACAGAGGCAACTTTCAGAAGTCAGTCTCCACTTCCCACCTTTTTGAGGCAAGGTCTCTTATTGTTCAGGCTATAGTGTCCAGCTAGCCCTAGAGACCCTTGAGATGCTCTTGTGAGTGTCTGCTATCTCTCTGTAAGAGTGCTGGGATTGCTGATGTGTGACATTGTGTTTGGCTTTACATGAGTTCTGTGGATCTTAACTTGAGTCCTTAAGTTTATACTTTACATACTGAGCCATATCCCTGGCCCTTTGCTTGATGGTTCTTAAGGCTTGAGTAAGCTCACAGTTTTAAGTCTACATCTTATTTAATTTAGGTCAACAACAACTTCTTTCTCCTTCAGCAGAGTATAACTAAGTAAACCATGCTACCAGGAAATGAACCAAGAAAGCCAAGCTGGAAAAATCCCTAGCTAGTCCCAGGTTTTTCCTCTTTTCTTCCGTTCCCCTTTAGAAAACGCCCATGAATATACGTGATCTTCCTACCCCAACCACCAGACTCTGAATTTTTCTTTAGGATGAACTTTAGAGACAAAAAGGAGGCAGCTGTGATGACTCTTCGGTGACCTGGGCCAAGAGCCCAGGGCCAAGCTCCAAGGCAGGGATAGCTTTGCTCCCCTTTCCAAATCACCTAAGTCACTGGCTGCCAATTCTACATGACGGGAGGACAGGCTGACAGAAGGTATTAAAAGGAGAAAGTAAAATAGTTCCTTTGTTCTGAGTAGAAATTGCCCAAAGGAAATTCCTGTTCTCAGCAGGTGATTAAACAGGTTTTATTAGAGGCCATTATGGGGATGGAGTTACTAATGCTGTTTTGTTGTGATAAAACAGTTCATTCATTTTCTTATAATTTACCTTTCAAATAATAAGCACTAGATTTATTAACAATTTGATAACTCTAGCTTAAGTGTCAGAACATTTTATGGATAATTTACAACTTATTCTCTTATGAGACAAAGCTCAAAGGCATTCACTAAATGTCTCTTAAAATGCAGGAGAGCAAATTGAGTGAGTGGGTGAACCAGTATGGATGGCTATGTGTCTTGCTTGAATAAGCTCAAGCAGGGGCACTTTCCTGAAATTTCTTTTTCAACTTGCAACTTGTAAGAAGTTAAGAATGCAGGCTGCTCTTGCAGACAACCCAAGTTTGGTTCTCAGCACCCACATCAGCTGTCTCTCACCTGCCTGTAATTCCAGCTCCAGATCTGGTGCCCTCCTCTGTCCTCTGTGGGTACCTGCAAACACGTATACAAATCCCCTATCACACACACACATATACACACAATTTAAAACTCACATGAATTTTCTATAACCTATATTAATTTTAGCAAGGCATATGAAATTATATACCAATTAGTCTACCCCATCAGTGTTTAAAGAAGAATGTAATTTGAATGCCATGTCTGATTTTTGCACTTTTCTTCTATTTGCAAGTGAAATAGAAGAGCTTCTCTTTTCTCAATGCCTCTAACCAAGACTTATATCATGTGCTCAACCAAGAGGCAGACCTCCCTGGGAATTATTTTTCTTTGACTGTCGGTACCATGTCTAATTCAAATGTGAACTCAGATATTGTTTCTAGAGAAATATGATGATCAAAGGTCATCGTCAAGGGCACCTGAAAATAAGAAGACAGTGTGGTATATGAGTCTCTAGATCCTGTGACTCTCAGCATCTAGCCCTGTAGCCTGTATCACCAGCCAAACGCAGGAACTGTGCCCTGCCTCTGGCATCTGAGCCACCTCAATATGTAGGCTAGAGTTCAAAGTGACTCGGCACACAAAGAAAAATACCTCTTCTGCTGTCTGTATTTCTTTTACTTCCTTTCACTTCAAACACTCACCCTTCGGTGTCCTTGTCCAGCCCTGTCAGAGCAAGTTCTTACAACGCTGCTCCTGCCCTACATTCTCCTTCCTGACTGCCACCGTGATTTTGTGACATTAGCAGAGGGTAGACCTCTTTTTCCTGCTTTCCTGTTAGCCACTCTGAGTTTTGCCTTTCATAAATTATTACCTTCCTTCATTTAATAGATTCTCATTCCACTTTCCATAAATCCAGTAAGTTTGGTGGGGGAAAAAAAATCTGACAAATGCTTTGAATCTCCAAGAATGAGAACCTCTACATAAATGTCTGCTGTGGTTTCTATAAGATCAAGAAGGTACTTTGGGGGGACCTATGTTTTATGGGTCCATTAATGAATGACTAGAGTGGTTAAAAATATCTGGCTAGAAGCCCGGTTTCTCACAGGCACAAAAGATGTGGGTTAATGGAGCAGTTAAACATATTTCACATCCTGGGGCTCTAATAATACTGGGGAAAGTTAAGTACGCTGCTAAAAGAGAGAAGCAACAGCACATCTAGGTGAAGATTTACAGCACAGGTGCTGAACAACTTAGAAGGAAGTCAAGGCAGAATGACCAGCTACTGCCACTACACAGGACATCAGAACTATCTTCAGAGCTCCCCTTGTTAAAATAGGAATCACATTCTACAAAAGTGCAGGAGTTGTGAAGCAGAAGAAACATACCCAGAGAAGCCGTGTTAGCAAGTACAGGGTAGTGTTAGGGGCTATGGGCAACTGGGGACAAAATACATTGTAAAGAAAGCAAGAATTATCTAAGTAGAGAATATCGATTTGATAAAAACCATAGTAAAGACATGGGACTTCAGGGATTTTGAAAAAAGAAGTCATATTCCTCACTGACTTTGTTTTAGTTTAATGAATGTATAAATGTATATGTACATATATGTGTTCGTGTACATGTGTTCAGGTATCCACAGAGGCCAGTAGGTATCAGATTCCCTAGAGCTGGAGTTACAGGTGATTGTGAACCAGCCATTTGATGTGGTTTCTGAAAACAAAGCTGAAAAAGCAGAAAGTATTCTTAACTGCTGAACCATTTCTCCAGCCCCTAAAAATGAAATTATAATACTGAAAATGGCATCAGGTCAGGGACACATCATCTTGGTGACCCTTGAATCATTAGTATATTGCACAAATATGGCATGTGATACCTGTGTGATATACCAATAATTGTTATTTTGGTGGTAATGAAAGTGTTGATAAGAGGGTGGTTCTATTGGGTAACTCCTGGGCAAGGCCAGCTGAAAGGTAAGTTTAGTGAGAGGTAAGCATCCTGACATCAATGCCATGTGTTCATTCATCTTCTCCTGTGCCTTTCCCTCTTGCCTGCTCAGCCTGCTTCTGACCCGAATAGCCAGTCTTCCTTCCCATAAGTTGCCCCAGTTCCCCACAGGCCTTAAGCTTCTACCATCCAGAACAGAACATTTTAGACTATAATCCACCCTCTCATCTTCCACCCCCTGGAAGCTGAGAGTAGCTTCAAATAACTGCCCCCAGATCTTATGGTGTTAAAACTTAGCTGAGGCCCCAGAACAATCTGTAAACATTTCCCTTTATTATTTCCCAAAGTCTCTCGTCTCCCTTACTGATTCTTCCCCAAATGCCTGTTCTTTCGACTCCCTGTGTATGCACTGTTAAAACCCCATTCTCCACACCACCAGTGAATATCTGTCCCCTGCTTGCTAGAAGTCCCGCTTAGCCATTGTACATGCTCCCACACCATCAGACCCTACCACACAAATTGTGTGTATGCATGTGTATCAATCTTAACATAATGTTAGTCCTAGGGAGCTTTGAATTTAAGAGAACAGGCTATTTACCTCAAAAGCATTGAAGAGAAATTGGAATCTATAGCAAATCCCTAATAGAAGTGTCCAGCCTCTTGATACTGAGATACGATTTGTCATCTACAATGCTCACACTTAGCCCAAAAATATATATTCCAGTTACCAAAATACACCTAATAATATTGTAAGTAAGTTTATGATTTTGTTGGACCACATCTATGGAGATCCACCTGCCTCTGCCTCTGCTTCTGAAGTGCTAGAGGAACTATTATATTTGTTTATTGTGTGTGTTTCCATGTGTGTGTGTGTGTGTGTGTGTGTGTGTGTGTGTGTGTGTGTGTGTGTGTATACCTGGAGGTCAGGAATAACTTGAATAAGTTGGTTCATTCCTACTATACAGGTCCTGGGTATCAGGCTTGGCAGAAAGTGCCTTTACCTGTTGAGTCTTCTTTCTGGACCTTAATGGTATTTTTAAAAGATAAATGCTACAGTATGAAGCTAGACCAGAAGCATACTGCATAATTTCATGTAAACCTTTTTTTAAAAATGCAAACTAATCTTTAGTGACAGGAAGGAGTCCAGTGGTTGTGTGGAGTGGCAGAGAAGCAAGCATTTGCAACAGGCCAGAAGGAACATTTGAGGATATGGGTAGGTCCATTGTCTTAATGCTGGTTATGGTGAGAGTGGATATGGACATTATATATGCATATGCATGGACTTAACACAAATATATATAATACTTATTGAACATTTTCAAATTGTGTACTTCATATACGTTGAGTTTATTGCACATCAATTAAGCCTTGATACATCTACTGAGTGTTTGAAAGCTTGTTTTCTTGCTTAATTCTTAACCTGTTACCATTTAGTTTCTAATTTTTGCCATTCAGAGAAACAGCTTCAATAAGGTCCTCATTAATATTTGACTCACCAAAGGCACAAAAACCAATAGTGTTTGCTGTTTTTCTATCAGATCTCTCAATGTGCCTGATGTTCCTGCCACCCATCATCAGTGTCTGTGCTTGATGGCTTCGGTGACCCTCCAGCTTCCCGGTTCTCACCAAATCTCTGTGAAAACTCTCTGCTCTCCTCTGTGTATTTCCTCTCTTCTGATTTCTGAACAAGGGTATCTCCCAAGATTCTGCTGATACAATACCTTGGTTGAAACAAACTTACCAAATATTCCAAGTGACACTCATGTATTAAAATAATATTTTAAAAAATTCTTGACTCTCCTGAATTTGGTTATCATGTGCATACTGAGAACCCATCTGTATGACAACCATGGGACCCACTCTGACTCAAGAGTTCTGTTTCCAAACACTTGGTGCACTACTCCATTCCACAAACAAAAATGCTGTCCTGTTATGCCCCATGACAGCAGGTTCCTGTAAGCCCAGCATTTGGTTGTCATTATGTAGGCTGGGTGGACTAGCACACTTGATCTTCTGTCCTCTGCCTTCCACATCCTGAGTGCTGGTATTACAAATGAGCACTGCCATCAGTTTTGTGCACACTTTTGCAGAGCTAGCCAAATACCCATCATCGAAGTTCATCTTTGCAGTCTACCAGGTACCTACCACCTTTCCTTCAGCCACTGGGCAATGGCCATGGTAGACAGCAAGCAGAGGAAAATCAAATGCAGGAAGCATAATACTAACTTCCTTAGCTCAATTGTCCAGCAAAAACTGTCATATATTTTTCTGATTGTCCCCCATCATACAGGAGTTGCCTATGTTGTAACTGGTATCAATTCCTCATCATGTCTTGCCTTTACCATTGAACTCACCTCCTAAGGAATCCTCTTGCAGCCAAGCAATCCCTCTCCAAGCCTGCTTCATACAATGGCTGCCTATTTCACCCTTAGGCTGAAACCCTGAAATCCCCCTTTATGAGCTACAAAAAGAATTGCAAAGCTTGTTACTGGCAATCAGGACACAACATCTTCAAAAGCTTGGCATTATCTATCTTGTTAGCTAGAATCTGTATTGACTTTCTGTTACAAGCACTCTGATCTAGAAACAAGGAGGTGGCTTTAGCTTGCTGCATGCTGTACTTATTACTGCAGTGTTCTCAAGCCCATGATCCTCCCTGCCTCTAATATTCTTTATTCTATCTTTCTCAGTACCATCTTATGTCTAGTAAGATTAGGAGTCAGAGTCAACATACCCTAGAAACTCCTTTATGGCTCACCACCTCAAACAGCTCCCATTACACCCATTGGGTCCTGAAGTCATTTCTGTTACTCCCTGGACACTTCAGTTTTGTCTAACTCACTCTCCTAATTATTTATCTGCATGGCAATCTTTTTATTTTAACCAGGAAGATTTAGATTCCTTCTATTCCTGACATTCAATATATCTCAGGCTCTGTGATAGTAACTCTACATCACCTATTCCACAAACATTTGAGTCAAATGTTTCATTTGACTCATTTCAGGGAAAAAATAAGAAACAGAGTTTTGAAGTTACTTGAACAATTTAACTAGTTGTGAATGGGGAGGTAGGGTATTTGAAATCAAGACTGTAACTACAAATCCTAGGTTCCTGATCCCTAAGCCACAGCCAGTCTCTTTCCCCTCCCCCATTTTCACGCCTCTCCCATCCCCCAGCAGAAGTTCTGGATTTATCTGTTCCTCAGTGTGTCTAAGGATAGAGTCTGATACAGCTGACATCTTGCAAACATTTGTCTAGTGAGTGAATGTGTTCTGACATCTCCTCCAATTTCATTCCACTCTAACATTTACAGGCCATTGAAGGAAAATAGGAACAATAATAACTTCAGTAGGAGCAATTCTGAAAAATTTAATTGCTCCAATTTGGTCAGTTTCATACCAGAAATCAATGTATCTAGTTAATTTTATTCCTCATTGACTCTATTCACTCCTTATCCTAAAAAGTAGAAAGTAGGAAAAATACACCACTGTAAGACAGGAAGAAATCCCCTAGGGGAAAAAAGGCATCCTGATCACTGGAAGGAGGGTGGTATCGAAAGGGTTAAGGGCACAGTGAGCTAGGGAAAGATCAGGCTCTGTCCAAAAGTTTAGAATAGGTTCAGAAAGTAAAAGAATAGGATGGGTGGGAAATGAAGGGGAGGGAGGAAGGGAAGGAGAGAGGGAGGGAGGGAGGGAGGGAGGGAAGGAGAGAGAGAGAGAGAGAGAGAGAGAGAGAGAGAGAGAGAGAGAGAGAGAGAGAGAGAGAGAGAGAGAGATTTGGGCAACAACTAGGTGCCAAAATGTCTTTGCTGAAAAGTTTCTCCTACACAAAGCTTACAGGAGGTGAAAGGAGAACTCAGCTGCTGTGTAAGAACAGTGTGGGGTGACTTTTGAGGCCAACAGTGCATAGGAATCCTGAGGCAGTGTGCCTTAACTAAGCGCAGGGAGTTCAGATAAGGAATTGATTTCATGTGCTTGTGTACTCTGCTTTATCTTGAGTTTGAAGGAAGTATAATTTTGGCAGGCATTAAAAGAAGACAGAATATATGTGGCCATCCAGGCTTACTGAAAGGACATTTGTTACAAGGCAGGCCCACTGCTTTGCAGAAGACATAAATATGGGGGAAATCAAGCAAGTAATGTTTGGAAAGTGAGTCCTTAGTGCATGAGCTGGCTTTTTGGAACCTAGGGCCTATGCTGGGACACTTTGCTCAGCCTAGGTGAAGGGAGGAGGGGACTGGACCTGCCTCAACTGAATCTTCCAGGCTGAGCTGAATCCTCAGGGGAGTCCTTGCCTTGGAGGAGGTGGGAATGGGGGTTGGATTGGAGGGAAGGCGGGGTGGGAGGAGGGAGGACAGGGAAATCCGTGGCTGATATACGAAATTAAATTAATTATAAAATTAAAAAAAAGAAATCTGTGTGAGTTCGAGGCCAGCCTGGGCTACCAAATGAGTTCCAGGAAAAGGCGCAAAGCTACACAGAGAAACCCTGTCTCGAAAAACCAAAAAGAAAAAAAAATTGCAAAAAAAAAAAAAAAAAAATGAGTATTTGATGATTCTTGCGATTTTGTTATAATTCTCCCTGGAGAAATCTTGTAATGATCCCATTCTTGTAATATATGTTCCTTTACCAAATTCACCATAAAACTTTGCTTGTTTACTGGAAAAAAAAATCTCTAAGAGTATTTAAGTACATTTTTCTCTTTCTTTTTGTACGTTGATTTTCATTCTAATTTATTCATTATGATTAGTGAGGCAGGCAGAGATTGATGGTGGGTTTTCCTCCATAACTATCTACCTTACTTTTTAAGCAGAGTCTCTCATTGATTTAGTTAGCTGGCCAACCAGCAAATTCCTGGGATCCATCTGTCTCTGCCTTCCCTAGTACATGGGTACTAAGAATCTAACTCAAGTCCTCAGGCTTGCAAGACATGCATTTCATCTCCCCAGCCCCTATTATGACCATTGCTACTGCTTTCATATTTTATTACAAGCTTTTGAGAAATTGGGGAGTATTTAAAGAAGAGAAAACTTATTTGGAATTTTCAAAGATCTGGTTCACAAGAGGAAAACAACTATTGCAACTTGATCTTCCTATAGCCCTAGGTCAGACACTGGTAAAGTATGTGTGTGGTCATGCTCATCATACAGACTAATCTATTTATAAACATACACACGCACATGCACACATGCACACATACATATACACAAAGACCCGGTATGATGACACACACCTGTAACTTTCCAGAGGCTGAAACAAATGGATCTCAAGTTCAAGAGTAGCCTGGACTACATAGTAAGAGACCTTCTCAAAAAACAGCTACATTAATTTCAAGAGGCAAACTGTGAATAAGATAGAGGCATATATGTCCCATCCACAAGTACAAGAAATGAGATAACAAGCCCACAGTCAATTGAGGGCATGTTTGGTGTAGTTTTCTGCTTCAGCATAATTAACTTTCAGTTTCTGTCCAGTTCTCTCTTGGTCTACAGTGTCTTTTAGAGTTCCCACTGTAACATTTGTGTCTGAAAAAAACAAAACAAAACAAAACACAAAACAACAATTAAAAGGGAACTGGTGAGAAGAAAGTGTAATAATCCCTTCTTTATCTTGAATGGTCTTAAGTTATGTGTACAGCAGCAGTGGCCTGACATCCCACTGACAATTGCGTTGGCAAAGGATGTTTTTTTGATTGACCATAATATAATCAGCTTTATATGTGACAATGACATAAAATGCAAACAATTGGGTTGGAAAGTGGCTCTAAAGGGAAAATGCTTGTCACACAAGCATAGAGGCTAGTGCTCAATCCCCAGAACCCACGTGACAAAGCCAGTTGTGGTGGCATTGGCCTCTAATTCCAGTACTGGAGAAGCTGAGATGGGCAGATTCCTGGGACTCCTGATAAGTCATCCTACTGACACACATTTGTGCATGTGCACTTGTATGTGTATGTGCATACACGAACATATACACACACAGCTATATACACACAAATTAAACCCCTCCTACACGTTCCCTTTGCTGATAGGATTAAGGCATAATGTATCTTGAAGCATGGTCTTCTTCTACATAGGATGTAGTCCCAGTCACAGTAATTTTTTTATTCATGTTGTTTATAAATAGTGCCATCAGCCTATTTTTAAAATAGGTTAATCTGTATGCTGAGCAAGATCACACCACACACAGCCACATTATTTCACAAGAGTCTAACCTAATAGGAAGAGCAGGGTCCAACAATTGTTTTGTTCTTGAAAAGTGTATAGGCTTTGCAAGTCCCAACTAAATATATTATATGCAAAAAATGCCTATGCATATGCACACACACATATATATACATACATATATACATAATACATATATACATATATTATGACATTCTAGAGACACACATACAAGAATAGACAGCAAGCTCAGATAAGGGTCAAAAATCTGTTTTGAATAAAGCAGAAGGCAGTTATGACCACAGTAACTGGCAAATATCAACCCAGCTGTTTTTAGTCTTCCTATGTAAATATAATCCTCAATTTAAACTGCTTTTGAACTTTTTGTATATATATATAATTTTTAAATATAACTCTAGGGGCTATAGAGATGGCTCAAATGTTAATAACACTGGCTGCTTGTAAAGGACCTGGATTCTAGTCCCAGCACCCACATGGTGGCTCACAGCTGCTTACTGTAACTCTAGTTCTATGAGATCTGAAACTCTATTCTGGCCTCTGTGGACACCAGACATGATCGTGGTACACAGAAATACTTTCAGGTAAAACACTCATACACATAAATTAAAACAAAAAAGCAAATGTGACAATATTAATAACTGTTATTACCTGAAAGATTGCCTATAAGTGATTAATAACAATTACAGATATCTTAAAAAAAAGTGACCCTGGCTTGGCAGCACATGCCTGTGATATCAGCACTTGGGTGGTAAAGTAGGATTATCAGGAGGTCACCTTTGACTATGAAGCAAGTTTGAAGCCAGGCTGAGCTACAAGAGAGCCAATCATAAAAAAAGAAAAGAAAAGAGAAATAAATTAAATTAAATAGGCATTGGTTAATCTCAATGTGACCTTGATTCAGGGACCAAACTCTCAGAGAAGAGAAATGCACATTTGGACAAATTTGGCAGGATGAACACCCTTACCTTTGGGGACAATATCATTTTACAGGTAAACAAGTCATTTTAGTGTGGTCCATATGATGCAAAGCTGTAAAGACATTAGCCAATATATTTAATGACATGTAATTAACTCTTAATGATAACCATTAATAATTCAACAAGGAAGCAAGAGTAATGTATATGCCTAAATATGGTTGTCTAATTAATTATACAGTATTTTAACAAGGACATATAATCTCTCTCTTTCTGTCTCTCTCTGTTTCTTGGTCTCTGTCTCTGTCATCTCTGTCTGTCTCTCTCTCTGTGACTTCTTTATACTTACAATATTCATTCTGAAACCATGGAGCTTCACTTAGAGTTTTTTTTTCCACCAGGAGAAAATAAAACAATTACAGTAGAGTTGAAACTAGAAAAACAATTAGCTTTATATTGTCTTTCAGGACTTGGGTGTTCTTTGGCATGCACTCCATCTGCTAAGATCTACATCTGAAGGAAAACATGCATTTTTGATATTTTCTTTTCCCCTTCCTTCCTTCCTTCCTTCCTTCCTTCCTTCCTTCCTTCCTCCCTCCCTCCCTCCCTTCCTTGAGAGTTTGGTTAACCTTGCTTAGGATTAGGTTTTTTTAAGTCTATTCATTTTCCTTCAAATTTTGTAATTTCATTTCTCACCTTATTCTTTGAAACAGGATCTGTCCCTGAAGTTGTAACTTACCAATTTTGCTAGGCTGGCTGGTCAGCAAGCCCCAGAAATCCACCTGTCTTCACCTATCCAGGCTCACCACACATGATTTTTAAATTTTTATTTATTTTCTTAAGATTTAGTGTGTGTGTGTGTGTGTGTGTGTGTGTGTGTGTGTGTGTGTGTGTGTGTGTGCGCGCGCGCGTCTGCAGAGGCCAGAAAATAGTGCTGGATCACCTGAAGCTGGAGTTACCAATGACTGCTAGCCACCCACTAGGGGTGCTGGGAACTGAAGTCTGGTTCTCTGGAAGAGTGGCACATTCTTTAACTGCTGGAGCATCTCTCCAGTTCCACATCCCTTTTTAACATTGGCTCTGGGGTGCTGGAAATGTCTTTCTGTATGCTGTGACTATATTTCTCTGATTGGTTAATAAGTAAAGAGCTGATTGGCCAGTAGCCAGGCAGGAAGTATAGGCAGGTCAAAGAGAGAGGAGAATTCTGGGAACAGGAAGGCTGAGTCAGGAGTCGCTAGCCAGACACAGAGGAAGCAAGATGTAAAGTACAGGTAGGCCACAAGCCACATGGCAACTTATAGATTAATAGGAATGGGTTAATTTAAGATATAAGAACTAGATAGGAAAAAGCCTGCCACAGCCATATAGTTTATAAGTAATATAAGTCTCTGTGTGTTTACTTGGGTCTGAGCAGCTGTAGGAGCTGGGTGGACACAGGAAAACTTCAGCTACACTGGGGATCTAACCTCAAGTTCTTTTATAGGAACATCTGGTGTTCTACCAAACAAGCCATACCCTTGGTCCCCAATGTCTAAATTACATACTTCATACTTTGGCTACAGTTGTGTTTATCTCATGTGCCTGGCCTCCCATGTTCTGCAGCATATAAATTCCTAATCTTCTGGGATGGCAAAAGAGAAATTCTAGAGTGAAAATTATACCACAGATAATCTAAGGTAAATGACACACACATTTAAAAATGTTATGACAATAAAATTGATTCATAACAAGAATAATAGAGAGGCTTTTCCTTTATTTGGTCACTTATGATTGGCATCCCTATTGCTGGGATAGCTTCATTTCTAAGGAGAAATACACAGTGCATGATTTCTAAGTTTATGCAAAACTGAGTGTGAACCCATCTGCTGCTGTGTCTTCATGTCTGTCACAGTCAACAAAATGTCCATGCTTTCTGTGGCCTGGTTTTCTCTCCTACATGATGAGTTCTTAATGTCAGAGATTAAAATAAAACACTCACTGTGGTACATGTGAAGAAATGAAGGATGGAAGGAAAGAAGGAAGGAAGGAAGGAAGGAAGGAAGGAAGGAAGGAAGGAAGGAAGGAAGGAAGGAAAGAAGGAAGGGTAATTTTTTTTTCAAATTTGAATCATTCAGGACCTCTGAGTCTTCAAACCTCTGAGTCTTCAAAGATAGGAGCACATTTTTTTTTTTTACAGCTTTTGAGGGGAAAAGATTATTCCACTGGAATATTTTGTTTTCTTTCTTTAATGGTCTTTGTTATGCTTAACATCCACTTGCCTATGATGCTAACATCATTTCTCACACAAAGGCATCATTTCATTAATTATTAAATATTAAGCCCTTACTGACATAGTCATGTTCTGGGGTACGTCTAGTAATGCAGAGACAAGCAAGACAGTACAGCCTCTGCCCTGCACACATGAAAGTGTTCAACTTCATTTATAGTGAACCTGGTGAAACAGGATGCAAAAGGACGAGTGTAGGACACAGCATTTAATTCCAGGTTGACTTGTCTCTCGAACAATGGGCTTTATCTAAATAGGTTAGTTATTGAACTTTTTTTCTTTTCATTTTTATTTGTTAAGAAATTTTCTACTCACTCTACATATCATCCACAGATCCCACCTCCTCCCTCCTCCCACCCCCAACCCTCTCTCCCAAGCCACTCCACATCCCCACATCCCCCAAATCAAGGTCTCCCATGAGGAGTCAGCAGAGCCTGGCAAACTGAGCCTAGGCAGGTCCAAGCCCTTCCCATTGCACCAAGGCTGAGCAAGGCATCACACCACAAGCACCGGATTCCCAAAAGCCTGCCCATGCACCAGGGATGGATCCCGAACCCCCTTCCTGAGTGCCTCACAAACAGTTTGAGCCAAACAACTGTCTTCTGTATCCAGAGGGCCTAGTCCAGTTCCATGGGGCCTCCACAGCTACCAGCCCACAGTTCATGGGCTTTCACTAGTGTGGCCAGTCATCTCTGCACATCTTCCAATCATGATCTCCATGTCCCCTGCCTGCAGAATCCCTCCTCTCCCTCATCAATTGGATTCTCAGGGCTCAGCCTAGCACCTGGCCATGGATCTTTCCATCTGCCTCCATCAGTCACTGGACAAAGGCTCTATGATGACAGTTAGGTTAGTCACTAGACCAGTCACCAGAGTAGACCAGTCCAGGCACCCTCTGGACCACTGACAGCAGTCTAAGGTGGGGTCATCCTTGTGGATCAGGATCATCCTTTATTTTTGATCTCATAGTATACCTAGAGTCCCCAAGTAGTACCTGTTATTTATAAAAGTCCAATAAGTACTTTAAAATGAGTGGATACAGGGCTTGGGGTGAGGGCTAAGCACAGAAAGTGTTTGATATGAGTGCATGAGAACCTGACCTGAGTTTAGATACTTAACACCCATGTAAAACAACATTTGCTGTAGCACAAGCCTGTAATCCTAGTGATACTGGAAGATGGAGATGGAAATCCCAAGGACCTGAATGGCAAACCAGTATAGCCTAACAAGTGGGTTCCAGGGTAAGAGATCTGCCTCAAAAAGTAAGGTGGAAAACAATAGCATAAGACTTCTGACATTGATCTCAGACCTTCACACACCCACAACCCTACCACACACACACACATATGATAAATAAGTAGCAAGTTTTACAAAAGAGAAGAAAATAAGTGAACAAGTAAGGAAAAGGTTGTAGAAAATAAATATATTGCAATTGCAATTGTTCTGTTTCACTTCTCATCTTAAAACCTACTGGGTTGGCCAGGTGGTGGTGGTGCATGCCTTTAATCCCAGCACTCCGGAGGCAGAGCCAGGTGGATCTCTGTGAGTTCGAGGTCAGCCTTGGCAACCAAGTGAGTTCCAAGAAAGGAGCAAAGCTACACAGAGAAACCCTGTCTCAAAAAAAAAAAAAAAAACCTACTGGATTATCTCACTTAGAAAAAAAGAACAAAAGAACATTCTGCTGGAGACAGATATTTAAAAAAGGTTACCAGCTAGAGGCTGAAAGATGGCCTATTGGTTAAGAGCACTGGCTACTTGGCTACTATTACAGAGGACCTGTTACCTACATGGTGGTCCACAACCATCTATAACTATAATTCAGCATGACACTGTTCATTTTGGTAAGCACTCACATCAAGGTACACCCCATATGATCATCAACCCACTAGCTAGGACTTGGTGAGAAATACATTATAAGCCTAGACCAATGTGAAAAAAAAATCTTGAAGTATAAAGCATTGCATGGTAGGACTTTCAGATCTATTTATTCATAATTCTACATGTTTATACTGATACTAGGCTCCATTTAAATGATGACTGGTAAGGCCATTCTCTCTCTCTCTCTCTCTCTCTCTCTCTCTCTCTCTCTCTCTCTCTCTCTCTCTCTCTCTCTCTCTCAGTTCATGTAGCCCAGCTATCATTACTTGATATGTAGCCAAGGATGACCTTGAATTTCTGTACTCCTGCTTTACTTCCTGATACACCACCATACCCAGTTTATAGAGTATTGGATTGGAAATGGAACCCAGGGCTTTGTCCATGCTAGGAAATCTCTCTGCCAAATAAGTGCCATCCCCAGCCCATAGTATCTCCATTTGTCCTTTCAACAATCATTTATATTTAATGTGATTAATAATGCAGCTGGGTTCTAGGTTAACATCTTATTACTGTTTCCTATTTGCCCATTTAATCCTTTGGAGGAGGATTAAACTCAGAACCTCACAAATACTAGACAAGCTTTCTACCTTCACATTTTATCACACACACCCCAACAGTAAGATGGGGTCTCACTAAGTTAATCAGCTAGGCCTAGAACTCATTATGTAGCTCAGACTGATCTTGAGTTTGCAATCATTCTGCCTGGGCTTCCAGAACTGGGTTACTGGCCAGTGCCACAAGGCTGGGTCTCATTTCTTTTTTGATTATGGATTCCCTCATTATTGCCTTCTTTGGTTAAGCAGTTTACAGTCCTATAATCATTTATCTCTTGAATCTTATTGTACCTTTTAATATTATTTTTCCATTGGTAATTTAAACAACAAACCAAATCTTAATTCTGTGTGTCTAAAAACATCTCAAATGCAAGGATCTTATATTTACCCTTTTCCACCATGTGACGCTGTTGCTCCATATTTGACTTACATGTCAGCAGCTCCAGAAGTATGTCATAATATGTGTGCATTAGTGTGCATGTGTTTTAAGTGCACAGGCATGTGTGCACATGTGTGTGTGAAGGCCCGAGGTTCCATCTCAGCTCTCTTCCTCAATGACCCTTCACTTTATGATTTTAGTTGAGGTCTCTCACTGAACCTAAGATTGCCTACTCAGCTAGACTGCCTAGTCAGGGAGTTCTTGGGGATTGCTTCTCTGCCAACCCATCACTGAGAAATTATGGGTGTGAGCCACTTTTTAGTAGCTGGGGATTGCCTGAGATTGAACTCAAGTCTTTACTCTTTGGCCATAAGCACTTTACTGACTGAGCCATCTTCTGAGCCCCCATGATATCCTTTTTATATTCGTATATTTAGTTATTCTGGGACTATCCACTATGGTTTAATTTCCACAGTTCAATCTCAGTCATTTTCTGTGACTTTGAGAAATGCCCTTCACTAGATTGTATTGGTGGCTGTCAGCTAACGTCACATTTTAGATTACCTCCAATGGGTACTGGATTCTAGTTTGACAGTTTTTGTTTGTTCATTTGATTTAGAACCTTAAACATGTCTGTCATTTTCTGCCTGGTGTGAATTTTCTGTTGAAGTTGTTGTTCATTCGTGTTGTTCCCTTAAACGTGATGTTTCTTTTGCTTGTGGCTACTTTAAAATCTTTCTCAATTCTGGCTTCCAGCAATCCAGTTCTCAAGGACTCAACAATGGTTTTCTTTAATTAAGGTCCACTGATCTTGAATTTTTTGGTTGGTATCTTTCATTAGATATGCAAAGTTCCTGGCCATTATTTCGTCAAATATTACATCTGGTCCTCTCAATCTGTCCACTCTCTGCTCTCTGGAAGTTTTGCATTGACTTTTATTTGAGACCATTAGTCTTATCTACTACTGTATCCAAGTATCAGCTCAAAAGTGTTGATCTTCCAGGTTTTTTCACTGTAGCAGAAAGTACCCCAGGATCATGGGCATTCTAAGTAAGTATTCTTTCACTGACCTACACTCTCATCCCATCATTCTTTTACTCTAGTTTCTAATATATCATGGAATATCTCTCCTTAATTTTTCACACTTTCAGGACTGTTGAAATAAATCAACTAAATTTGTTTAAATGTACTTGTTTAGTAGTTCTAAAAAAGTAAATTGTTCTTTGCCTTCTTTTTTCTTTCTTTTTGTCTTTTTTTTTACTAACTTCTTGTCATCAGTGATCTTTCCTGCATCTGCACATCTGGTAAAGTTTTTGTTAAGATTTATTTTCATGTATGCGTATGCTCCTGTGTTTGTGTGTGTGTGTATGAGTGTAGGTACCTATGAAGTCCAGAAGAGGGCATTAGATCCCCTGGAGCTGGAGTTACAGGCAGTTGTGAGCTGAAAAATGTATGTGGTGGAAACCAATCTTGGGTCTTTTGGAAGAGAAGAAAGTGCCCTTAACCACTGAGCCAGCGCTGTAGGATGCATTTGTAGAGATTCTAACTTACAGATTCTATTTCTCATGAACTTTCAGAGTTGTATTCTAGCCAATGGTGGAATCAGTGGTGACAACTGTAACCTTCCAAAGACTTCCTAGTCCAGATGTCTTTAGACATATCTACTTCTTATCCTTTCTCTTTAACAGGCATCCAAACATCTAGAGAGTTTCTTTTCCATGAGCATCTTTAAGCGAATACCCAAGGTGTTCACCAAGGTCTTTCCATATTAGATAGATCCATATCCTATTACTTCCTTGAGAGGCATGATCTAAGGGACCTCCTCACAGATCTCAGACTCTCAACCCTTGGGCTCCATCCACCCTGCAGAAACACATGCCTTGGTACATGCCAAAAGTGCATACCCCTTTAGATCTCAGCCACCTTGCCAACTGCCAGCCTCTTTGGTTGTATGTCTTCTGCCCAGAAAAATCTACCTGTTTCTACAGGACTTTCACCATTTCTTCTATTTAAAAAAATATATTTCATAAAGAAAAAATGAATTTCAACCTTCTGTTGGCTGTGCTTTATGTCTAAAAGTATTATTTTGGATTTTCCCCCCAGAGTTTGAAGCTATTTTTGTGGAGGGGGGTTTGAAACAGGGTTTCCTGTGTAGTTTTAGTGCCTGTCCTGGATCTTGCTCTGTAGACCAGGCTGGCTTCGAACTCACAGAGATCCTTCTGGCTCTGCCTACTGAGTTTTGGGATTAAAGACGTGTGCCACCACTGCTCGGCCTTTTCCCAGAGTTTGTAGGTATTTTTACAGCAGAAAGGTAAGTGTTTAGGTGATTGGCTATTTTTCTTATCTATAACAAGAGATTTCCCTTTAGCAACTGAATGAATCTTATAATTTCTTTGCATTGTTTTTTTAGACAACAAATATCTAAGATGTATTCAATTTATGCAGAATATCAAAATGTATTCCAGTCCCATTTTATCTGCCTTGTTTCAGATCAGTATCTAAGAGTAAATATTCACGGGTGTTTTGTTTTTGATGTGTTACAAAGTAGCATTGACCTTGGACAAGTTCATTTGCAAATCCAGTAAATATGCTTTACATATTCCTCTGAAATGCCACTTGAACAATGGGTCTGAACAATAAGTTATCAAACTTAGAAATAAATTCCTTACTTTAATCAAATATAGTCTGCTTACCAAGAAACTCAGGGCAATTCTATCTGAACTGTTAGTCTGTAGTTTGTTCAATACAAACATTAAATTTTCATTTGTCTTGTTCATAGAGGCAACAGGAAGTTATTTAGAATCAAGATAAAATACAAGTTACTTATGCAGGTATGTAAGCAAGGATGAGTTTTACACACACACACACACAGAGAGAGAGAGAGAGAGAGAGAGAGAGAGAGAGAGAGAGAGAGAGAGAGAGAGAGAGAGAGAGAACAGCAGAGACACAGACACAGGGAGGGCACAGAAGGAAAGGATGTTAATCTGGTAAGATATTTTTGCTAAATTGTAAATATTTCCTTTCCTCTCCTGACTAGTCACAGTTGATTTATTTCATGACTTCTTTGGAAAACTACTCAGCACTGCCCTCAAACAAAAAGACACATGTGGATGCTTTTTGGAAGCCATGATCAACAGAAACCTGCCTATGGGTTCTCCAAATTCTATTGAAGGTATCTACCTGTTCTCCTACCTTCTAATGGGCAATGTGATCATGTGAATCCATGCTCCTCTTCTTAGTTGTAAAATGGATACTTCCCTTACCGGGTTAGCTCTCCCTTGCTTTGGATAAAAGGGCCCTGAGGTGGAAAAAACACTTCACACTGAACAGGATATAGTATATGCCTCACAGATGTTAGATTCTATTCTTTTTTTTCTTTTTTTTCTTTTCTTTTTTTTTTCCTTCTTTTCTTTTTTTTTTAAAGCCGGGTGATGGTGGGGGCGGCGCACACTTTTAGGTTAGACCAGCTGTTTTTTGTTGTTGTTGTTGTTGTTGTTGTTTTTTAAGATTTATTTATTTATTATGTATACAGGAGAGGGTGCAGGATCTCATTACAGATGGTTGTGAGCCACCATGTGGGTGCTGGGAATTGAACTCAGGACCTCTGGAAGAGCAGTCAGTGCTCTTAACCTCTGAGCCATCTCTCCAGCCCCTAGATTCTATTCTTATAACTCACCAGTTAATATGCCTTCCATCAATATCTTCAGCACATTAGTTGTGAGACCCTTGTAGATACCAAAATCCAAAGATATTCAGGACCCTTACATAAGCATCATTTGTATATGGCATACACATCTTTCTCCATTCTTAAACCTCTCTCAATTACTTACAATATTGAGCACAATGTAAATGCTATGTAAATAGTTATTATACTGTATAGTTCAGGGGATAACAACAAGAAAAAGTCAAGTACATGATCAAAGAAATTCAACTTTTTTTTTTCTTGGAATCTCCTGTATCCCAGGTTGACCTTCTCCTCCCCGCTATGTAGTCAAGAATGACCTTGAACACCTGATCCTCCTGGATCCACCTCCCCAGTGTAATTATGGATACCTGCCACCATGCTTTATGCAGTACTGGGGAATCAAACTTAGGACTTCATGAATGCTTGGCAGACACTCTACCAACTAAGCTGCCTCTCCAGCCCTGATGTACTTAAAACAAATGGTTTCAATATGCTGTTTGACTGTTTGTTTTGAAACTTTGAAAAACTCGTGAAGGCCATAACTGTCTTTCCATCTGAAAGGTATGGGAACAAGATTCTACTATAGGAATGCTGCTTATCACTCCAGCATCCAGTGTGCAACTCACCTGAGCCTGGATGCTTGTCTCAATTAAGCAGACACACACACACACACACACACACACACACACACACACACACACACACCTTCTCATTCAGATTTTCCTATGGCTTGGATTCAAGAGCAATGTTTAGTAGTGTCTCTCCTAAAGACTGTTCTACTCGGAAAAGACAGACTCAAAAGGAACCTTTGTACTCCACACTCTCTATTCCTTGGCTACCTTTCCATATCAAATCTCCATCTTTTCTCTTTCCCTTCTTGCTCTAAATAGAACCAAAAACTATTTTGCTTTTTTTAACATTGGGGAGTTTTGTTTCATATTGTGCCCTGTCTGCCCTCCCTCCCTCCCTCCTTCCTCTATTCCCCTACTTTCCTGTCTTGGACCCTACTCCTTCCCCCTCCTCCCTTATTCCTCTGACCTACTGTCTTCAACCTTACCCATCTCCCTCCTTCCTCCCCAACTCCCTCTCTATTGGAACTTATTCCTCCCTCCCTCCCTCCCTCCCTCCCTCCCTCCCTCCCTCCCTCCCTCTCTCCCTCTCTCCCTCCCTCCCTTCCTTCCCTCCCCCCTTGTCTCCTCTTGCCAAGGACATTGCTGTGTTGGTCCTTTCTTAGGTGTTTACTTTTGTTTTGTTTTTTGAGACAGACTCTATGTATCTATCTAGCCCAAGCTAAACTTGAACTCATGGACCTTCTGTCTCAGACGGTCAAGTCCTGGGATTGCAGGCATGTGCTCTTATAAGAATGTTCTATCGGCCGGGCGGTGGTGGCGCACGCCTTTAATCCCAGCACTCGGGAGGCAGAGCCAGGCGGATCTCTGTGAGTTCGAGGCCAGCCTGGGCTACCAAGTGAGCTCTAGGAAAGGCGCAAAGCTACACAGAGAAACCCTGTCTTGAAAAACCAAAAAAAAAAAAAAAAGAATGTTCTATCATCTTTCTTTATATGCTTTCCGGAAAAGTCACATAGCTCTGTGGGGCAGCCTCCTTGGTATCTAGTACTTTTGTTACAGCTCTCCACTTTGTCCTTATTTAGTTAGGTGACAGTAGTCTATAGTAAGCAATCCCCTCTCCTCCCAGCTTCACATTCCTCATGAGTTGTATATGAATTTTAAAAAGCCTGGCTAGGCTGGCTAGGTGGTTTGCCAGAAATCCCACCACATGGGGGAGAGAAAGATCAAGATGGGAGTTCAAGGTAGACCAAGGAAGGGGAGGGCTAGAAAAGCAAGCAAGAAAAAAAAAATAATTATAATGAAGACCTATCTAGCGAGACTACGAGTTTTATTTTTCTCAGTTTAAAAAAAAAAAAGTGTGTGCGCATGCGTATATGCGCATGGACGCGTCGTTTTCACCGGTGCTCCGCTAATTTCTCCTAAAGTGTAAACTTCTGGGGAGCAAAACTGAGGCGTCCTCTGCTACTTCGCTCTAAACAGACTATCACTAAACCTCAAATCCTACTCGCACCATACTGTCTCCCCCAGAAAGGTTGCCAGCCAGGTCATGTATTTTCACTGAACTGAGGAGGTTCGCTCATCCACAAGTTCAGCCCAAGAAATCGCATTCTTCATACCCTTCTAAGCAACTGAAGGAAACCCATTTCAAGTTTCAAAGGGAACATGAAACCTGATTAAAGTCCGCCCTTGAAGCCCCGGGGCTCAATTAGGGAACACGTGAAGCCAAGCTGGGTCGGTGGACGCTCCTCTCCCGGGCTCTATGCCCAGCCTCTAGCGATCCCACCCGGGATCTCCCTCAACCGGCTTCCCTTCACCCCTGCCAGGCAGATAATGCAGCCAAGCCTGCACGCGGGGAGCAGCAAGGCGCCCATACGGCCACTGGGCATGCTCAGAAGTGGAGCAGGTTTGGGGCTTCAGTAGACAGCTAGTGTGTTATACCGAAAGAAGGAGGAGAAGAAGCAGGAGGAGGAGGAAGGGGAGGAGGACGGGGGCAGCAGTAGCCACGATCGCCACCACCAGGCAGAGGAAGAGTTCGTAGGGAGGGATAGATCTCCTCCCACTTGGAGCGCCGTCTGCCTGCTTTTGGAAAAAAAAGAATAAAAGATAAAGAAAAAGAGAGAAAAGGAACGAGAAGGGGAAAGTGAGAGAGCAAGAGAGTGAAGAAAAAAAAAATTAAGGCGAGATCAGAGAGGGCTGGGGCGCGGAGGGGCCCGCAGGACGCGGGGGCGGACCAGCCGAGCCCCAGTGCGGTCGCCCGGGCAGGTGCCACGGCTGCTGCCCGGAGGCGGCATGTGACGCGCGGCCGCAGCTGCCCGCGGGCGGAGCGCGCTCGGACCGGGAGCGCAACCGCGGGCCAAGTCGGCTGCAGCCGGGAGCCCCGCGCTCTTCACCCGCCCGGAGGAGCCGCGGCTGCGCTTGCACCCAAAAGCCGGGCAATGCAGAGAAGGGCGGCTCCGGTGCACGAGCGAGCCTGAGGACAGTCGCTGTCTCGGAACGCCGAGCTGAGAGACGCTGAGGTTCCGTGGTGCGGACCGGACGGTCCGGGAGATTCGGGGTGGCGCGGAGGACCCGCGTGGGACAGCCACCTGGAACGCGGCTGCCAGGTAAGAACACGCGGTGCTCGCCGCGGCGCAAGGCAGAGCGGCTGGCGGCGACCGCTGACCCGGTTTCTTGCCTTATCTGGTGGTGAAAGAAAGGGGGAAAAAGTTTTCCCTGACCGTAGGAAATGTGTTTGCTGGCGGAGTTTAAGGGGAGGGCTGGGGAGGGACGAAGAGAGGTGCTTTTGTTAATTTGCGGGGATGGGAACCCGGGATCAATCTGATGAAGAGCTGGAGCGCGGAGACCCAGGGTCGAGAATGCGGTGGCGGCACCGGAGCGCCTGGGTAAGGACTGGGACAGGCGGTCGGTGGCCGAGGGAGCGCCCGGATCGGCCCGCTCAGCTCCCTTGGGCTTCTTTTCTCTCCCTTGCATGAGGGATCCAAATGCGAAACGGGTGGTCCAGAGCCGTGTGTCAGTGCGCCCATGTGCTGGGTCCTGTGTGTGCCTTTTAATGCCGTTTTTAGGAAAGCTAAGTCAACCTCTCAGCAAGGGGAGACTGCTGGGCTTGCGTTCCTGGGGTGAAGAGGCGACTTTTGCACTCCTGTGACCTGAGAGAGGGTACTGAGCCAGGGTGCGCGTTTACTCTGGGTTAGCCGTGGCTACTAAACTACATATGATCTCTTCTCTGGAGCCCTCTCGCTCCCTGCACAACCTTCTTACAGTGCGCAGCCTGTTCATTTCTAGGTGGTTTTAACCCGTGAGGTTAGGGGAATGGTTGACCCAACTGGGTAAAATTCACTTGTCCACTCCGTGCTGTGCGTGTTGGAATTGTGACCCTGCCCTGCCTGCTGGTGAGTGTGTGAGATTCTCCTTGCAAGCAGGGTGGAAGTAGGAGAGGAAGCGAGCTTTGGGGACTCGCATCCATATGGACTGATTTTAAAAACGCAGACCTTGATTTGAGTGTAAGTGTTGTTTGAACGTGTCCGAAGTCTGTAAGCATGTATTCCGACCCCCACCCACCCGGTCCATTGATGTTGTTGGTAGGGTTTTGAAAGGGTGGCGGACTGGGCTGTTAGGGAGACTGACCATTTCACTGTGAGCTTTCAACAGATCTTTCCCTTTTCTCTTGGCCTCTGAGATTCAACAAAACAGAAAATGTACCATTCCCCAATGCACGCACGCGGGCGCGCGGGCACGAGCGCACACACACACACACACACACACACACACACACACACACACAGGAGAGAGAAAGAGAGAGACAGAGAGACAGAGACAGAGAGACAGAGAGACAGAGAGAGAGACAGAGAGACAGAGACAGACAGGCAGAGACAGACAGAGACAGACACAGACAGAGACAGACAGAGAGACAGACAGAGACAGAGACAGAGAGACAGAGCGCCCCCCCTTTCTGGATTACTATTTGAAAACAGAACATATTCTTAAAACCTGCTTAAGAGGGTTTCATATTAGGAAAGCTTTCATTCTGCAGGAACTATTCAACACTGTTTCCTGTGTTTCAAACAATGCTAGTGGATTTGCTGGAGAGATCTTACAGGAAGATACACCTTTAGAAAAGGCAAAGGGAGAGCCTGGAATAAATGCATACATGGGTGCAGAGTGGCCCTGGATGAATGTTAACAAAGCCTGAAGTGTTTCTGTTTCAATTGCGATGCCCCTGCAGCTCCCTGTCGTGCCAGGTGTCGGCAAGTACACGTGTGCTGGGGTCATGCCTGCCTTTTCCATGTGTGTTCTCATAGGCCACAGCAGTGTAGTCTGAACTGCACATCTACCTCTGTCTTTAGATTATGTTTAAGTGGTTTGTCTCAATTAGCTCATCAGAGCACGTAACTTTAACACAGATTACTAAGTTAGAAACAATGGCTGCAGATCTGATATGGACTGTTCCCTAGACTGAAGGGAATGTTTTGAGGGTGAATTAAACAAGAAAGTAAGAGTGATGTCAGACTTTTAAAGACAATAGTGGATAATGATTGAAATGGACTCGGTAGTTTAATAAAATGATGTGAAAAGCAGAGTGTATATCTTTGAGTGTATATCTTTGGTCATAGAAAATTATTGTTAGACAAAAGTATAATTTGGAAGACTAGACCATGTGGAATTGGATGGGATTTAGACAAAGACTACATATTAAGATAAGAGTAGTTTTGTTTTAAACTGACACTAAAACTTATATAAGAAACTTGCAAGCTTTAGGGAAATCTGAAAGGATTCACTACACTGTTTCTTTTCCTCTGACAGAGGGATAGACAAATTTTGCTTCAAACATATTTGTTTCTGGAGTTTGCTGAAGCAAGAATGCTCTTTAAAATGCATCTTTTTCATCTTTCCTTATAAAAATTCATGGCTTATCTTTTACAGAAAAGAAAAAAAATGTTATTTTAAGGTAGAATATATGGGAATACAAGCTCTTTTTAATCATATTTTAGTCTTTAATAGCAGACAACCTGTTGAACATGAATTGTGGGGAAGGGTAATGGGCATAGATAGGATTTCTTAGATCCATGTTAATAAATTGAATAGAAACTTAAAGGTTATGTATGATTCAAAGCTTTCTGATGATTTTTTTTTTAGATTTTCTTTTCTTCTTCTTTCTTTTACTGAAAATATCATCTCACTTCTTGAGCCAGCATAGTGTTCTTGCCTAGTAATGCTGTTGGCCTTGGCAGATTCAGTTGCTTACACCTAAATGGCCTGCACATTGTCACTGTAACGATGAAGGGGCTGGGTCAGGTTTGCAGTGTGGGGACGTTTACACGCAGAGCAGCTGTGCTGGCATTTTACACCAGGATGAATGAAGAGTTCTACAGAGATGGGGACCCAGCTCCCCTTCATGTATGAAACCTAATTTTATATCATGGTATGTTATGACTAATATCATTGCATTCTCAGCATGGTTTTGAAGAATGACTAATTGGAAATATTTTCTTTCACACAGTATGCTTGTGAATTGAAAATATATCTTCCTTACAGAAAAATATTTGAAAAGGCATACATGGTTCCAACACAATAATTAACCAAACCCCTTTACTATTTTTATACTTTAAATGACTCGGCATACACAAATATGCCTGGTGCTTAGTTGTTAAGAACAGTGTATACATGGTTTCCCAAAATGTGGTATTTATGAAATGCAGCACCAGACTTTTTTTTGACTAGAAGATTCTTTGAGTCTGGTGGAAGTTCTGTTCTGGTTCTTGCCCTTTTGGGTTGGACTTTCAAATTCAAAGGCAAGTCTTGGCTTCATGACAAGATAGATCATCTAATGAGTTTAACAGTAGGCAAATGCCAGTCAAAGTGGAGGTTAGATTTAGATGTGTGACAGACTCTGCTCTCTGTTAAGGAAGCTGCCTAGGCCGTGGATGAGCACAAAGCTGACTTCTGAGTCCAGATCATTCAGTGTTCTGTGTGGCTCCTCTGTGTATTCCTTACAAACAGCCTGCAAGAGCCAAAGCTATACCTTTTAGGGACTTAGCTTACTGTTCTCTAGAGTGCTTTGCACTGCTGCATTCCTGGTCAGTGGATACCTACATTGTCATGGGAAGCTATTGGAAAGAAGGAGGCACACAAGTCCTACATGAAGACTGCAAGCCCTCCCTGAGCTTTTATTTCTGCCTAGCGTTTAGAGACAGTCACATTTGCCCACCCACAACTCAAGATTGGCACAAGGATGGAATCCTCACAGAAGCATAATTTTGTTTGTTTTGTACATACACATTCATGTATGTGCAGGTGCATGTGTTTGCAGTCTCAGTGAAAGTGTTTGCACATGTTTACAGCAGCCAAAGAACAGCCCCATTCCTCTGGTGCTCTCTACCTGATTTTTTGATAAAGGGTCTCTCATTAGCCTGGGGCTTACCAGGTAGACTTGTTGAATGGCCAGCAAGCCTCATTTGTGTATTCTGATTCCAGTTATCTGTATCTTCCCAGCACTGACTGAGATCACAAGTGCATGCCACCATGCCTGGATTTAACAAACAAACAAAACAAAAACAACCAAACAACAACAACAAAAAGAAACTTGGGTTCTTGGGTTCCAGGGATCGACTCCAAGTCCTCTTACTTGCAAGGCAAGCCCTTTACCAATTGAGCTATTTTCCCAGCTGCAGAAGTGTCTTTTGAACAAACGTAGAAGCATGATGCAGTGGCACACCATCAGAAACCATGACCCCTCAGGATTCCCAAAGAGAGAGCATGAAATGCCTCTGTGGGGTGACTGCTAACTCAGCCTTCGGCCACTATGTGCCTTCTGCCCAGGAGTTTTGGCAGTATGCACACTCTTCTGGCTGGCTCTCCCCAGCAGTTTGGCAATTTAAATTCTTCCACCTGTTAGAGCTTCCTGTCCCTACCCTCCTGAGGCTGAAGGACTCTGGCAGGCAGGCAGACACCTTTCTTAGCCCTCCTCTACAGAGACTTCAGCTTCAGTCTGCCATGCTGGCACAGATGCAGCATCCACTGGCCATGATGACAACCTACAGTACATGCTGAGCTGTTGTCTTCACCACAAATGTGCCAGCTCATCTTGAAGCCACCAAAAATATGAAAACTTGTAGTAAACCAGCCATACAATTAGACAAGAAGATACCAATAGATGCATGGAGGGCTCTGAGCCCCTACTGTTCCCTTGTGTTCTCCAAGTGCCTCCAGGACCTAGTCAACTTGATATGTTCTTACCAGTTCACACTACAGAAGGAGCTAGTCTGAGTTCCATCTGCTTGCTGTAACCCTTGTGGGCTTCAGCAGTTCCATGGCCTCCTAATCTTGAGCTCTTGTCTTGCTGCTAGCTCATAGGACGAGGCTTCTTTTGTGTTTTCAGTTCACCTTTTCAGCACTAGGCTTCATGTTTTGCCTGGAATAACTTTTAGCAATGACCTTGACAGTCAGCTTTGCTCTTGCCAAGATTTCTCTCCATGAGCAAGAGACTCCATTCTATTATTTTCAGTCTCCGATTCAGCTCCAGGGTGGACAGAGCCCTGGACATAAGGCACAGTCCCTGTCGTGACAGTGTATCAGTCCCTTTTGCCTAGAGACTTGTGTTGCCAAGTTCACCTAACAAATAAAATCCCCTTGTCTGTCATTGTTGGCAGGATCAAATCTCAGTCCTCCACACCCCTCCTGGCCACTGTAATTTGAGTTGCTGACTATCCACTGCCGAATTAATCCTCCATTGGGTCATTTGTTCAGGCCCAGACTCAGCCTGTTTCCTGCCCCCACTGTTCCCTTGAAATCTGGCACACCAGCTGAGCCATGACATATTCTACCTTCGGTCACCTCTGCCACAGGAAGTGACACCAGCAAAGGCTGCCTGGCTCAGGCCAGATATCCTCCGACAACTGTGATGCAGATACAATTCAGATGAGTCAAACCAGCAGCAGATGTCAGCCTGTTTCAAAGAGATGGGTCACCACACATCAGAATTGTGAGACCCTACACTTACGGGCATGAAATGTCCCAGTGATCTTCTGCTGAGCCTGGTCATTCATCACAGGGAGATATGGCTGTAGGCTTAGATGCACTGTCACTCTGACATATACCCCCTTTCATGGGCTCAAATGGCAGCAACCTGGTTACCATCACTCATGGATGCATTCACTTACAACTGTGTGAAGTCCCATCAAGCCAGGGCTTACCTCCAAAAGACTGTCATGCAGCAGTACCTCACAGACTGACAGATTGTCATTCCAGGTACTGCTTGGGTTTATTGTTTCAAATCAGTAGCAACTGTTGATTTATCGCATCTGCGCTCATTAGAAAAGTGTTGGTGAATGCAGTTACTTGTGTGATAGTCCATGGTGTTAGTAGATGGATAACTGAAAACACTGTTTGTGTTCTGTGGACACCCCCTAAACTGTGGCATTAGAAAAAACTGAACTCCTCATAGATGATGCCCTGTCCTCTTTATCTCACAAGAGTGACAGTGCAATATCATGTTTATAGAATGTCGTGGGAGACATGGAGAAGCTGTGGAATCACTTTGTCTGGAATTCTCCTTTCTCATCTCCCTGTCCACATGTCCGTCCCATCACACAGGACCAGCAACCATCTACAGCCTTCCCAAGTGGAGATGTTACTCCACTTTCCTTGTTATAAATTATTGTTCATTACTTAATTCATTTAATTATCAGAAGCTGAAAAACCTCTGTATAAGTAATTGCAAGTCATTTCTCTCTCCTCTGAATTCTGGTGGGACTTCCTGTCTTTGGTATTACATTCGACATCCAAGGATAACTCCAGAGATATTTATGTTGATTTTCACCAAAGTTGACTGCATGAAGAGTATATAAGTAAGATTTAATGAATATTAGTTTGAGTAAAATAACTAATTTTACCTACCTACAAGTCATAAGTATTTGTTATTTGTTACCCACTTAATATTGATATCTTCCATCAATATCTAGCATCTGTTTGTCATTGCTACCCATTTGTCTTTATCTTTGCTCCTTGCACCCCCTCTTAATGATTGTCACATTTAACATGACTCCAGGAATGAACCTGACTGGTGTGGCAAGGGAATAAAGAAAAGACAAACTGACACACAGACAGGAAAACTGGAATCAGATGATCTGGGTTCTCTGCTGGACAAACCCAGCACTCCAGAAGCTTAGTGTGTCTACTATATAGAATTGGATGGTGGAGGCAAGGTTATTGCTTACAGCTGAATAGGAAGGCAGAGTTAATACACACAGATGAACAAGGAGGCAGGGTTTATGCTATACAACTGGATCAAAGGGACGGGATTAGCTAATCTCTGTTATCAGTCTCTGTAGGAGAGAAGTCCTCAGGTTGTAAGTATCTGGGGAAGAAGGCCATGGTGGTTATTTTCTGCATACAATGTCAATATTCACATTCAGACCAGTAAGGTAAGGCTTTGCCATTTTCCCATGGGTCTGAGTCCTTGATGCTGTGCCCAAGTCAACAGCACATACTCACTTAGCTCGTCGCTCAAGGCATCTTCTCCCCATAATTGCCATCACCTGCCTATCATCAATTTCTATCATCTGTAATTGATATCTATTCATATACACATATATCATTTCTCTATATAACTTTATATCACCTATTTTTCATCAATGTCTATTACCTGCCTATGTGTGTATACATATAATCTTTCATCTACTTATCAGTACCTACCTTTCATCTATCAAACATTGATATCTATCAATGGTATCTATCTCTGCTTATCACTTATATACATAGGATGCTATCTCTATTGTAATGCTCATGTCATTATTTCTGATGTACCAGGCAATACAGTTACCCTATTTTGAATACACAATTAAGATGAGTGTAACATTAAATGGTCAACATGAAGTGAGAGCTTCTCATCCCTCTCAGAGATGGAAGATGATGTTAGATATTGTACTTCAAGCTTAAAACAAGAGTCTTCCCTTACCTTCTGGAGGCCAAAAGTCTGAAAGCAAGGTATCAGTAGGAACATAATGCCTCTGAAAACCCTAGAAAAAGTACACCATCTGAATCTAACTTTTGAGCCCCTTACTCTCTCCCATATGATCATAGCAGCTCCTCCTCTTTGTGTGTGTCTCCTGCCCCATGCCTTTCTTATACATGTGGTTGCATCAACAGTTTACCCAGAAAGTCTAAGGAAACTTTTCCTTCAAAGATTCATACTTTAAGCAAGTGTTCTGCCATAACAAGGAATCACAGCTTCTGGGCATTAGGAAATGAACGTATGTTTGAGGGCCATCGTTCAGAACATGTCAGATATCATCAATGAGTACTGTCTTAGTTGCTTCTGTTGCTGTGATAAAATAACTTGACAAAGACAACTCAAGGGAGAAGGGACTTATTGGGTTCATAGTCTCATGGTAAGGAAGTCCTGTGGCAGGATTGTGAAGGAACTGGCACATTGCCTCTGTAGTCAGGAAGCAGGGAACAATGAATGCTTTTGCTGTTTTCTTTCTCCTTTTTATTCAGTCTTGGACTTCAGCCGGTGGAATGGTGCCATCCACAGTGGGCCTTTCCACCTCAGTTACTCTAATCTAGATAATCCCTCACAGGCATGCCTGGAGGCTAACCTAGTTTACATAATCCCTCATGGGCACATCCAGAGTGATCTTTCATTGAAGATTCTAGAGGCCATCAAGTTGGCAATGAAGATTAACCACTGCGAGAACCGTCAATGTGACTCTATAGGCAGTCATCTCACAGGACAGCCTATTCCTTAAGAAATGAATGCAACATGCTGGCTTACTCCAGAGAGCAATGAGACACAGAATCAGACAGCATTTACCCCGTTCTACATTTCACCCTCACCTGACACTGGCTTCCATCTTAACGAAGATCATAGGAAGTCTTTTTCTAAAAGTCAGCTGTACCCTCTGGCTCACAAACCAGCAGTCTTTCCTTGGTAGTTCCCTTGGCCTCATAGTAACATATGCAAACCCCCTAATTGTCAGGACATTCCATTTCCTGGTCTCCTCTACCCTGGTTCTTCTTCCTCTGAGTGTCCCACTGCTTTCTCTTGCCTAGTGTTGGTTCTCCAACACTGCTTCCTCAGTTTATACCATGTGCTTTCTCAACGTAATCCATATTCATTGTTTCCAACACCCATTCAGCATGAATCACTCTCTTTTCTCTCCAGACTGACTTAGCTTCAGAAGGGAGGACTATCATGACACACTTGCTCAGGGGCCTCTGTTTCCTCCCCCTCCTGCTTCTCTCCTGGGGCCTCCCATTTCTATGAACAGCATGATCATCCTACATTTCCACATAATCTTGATTTATTTCCTCCCCTTTCCTCCCACATTGTGCCAGATACCGGATCCTAATGCTCAACCAAGTCATAGCTCAAAGTTCTTGGCTACTCTCCTTTCCTGCTATCAGCATCTTGATTCATCAGCTCTCTAGCTTTAATGTGCACTCAGCTACATAAGGAACTTAGTGAAATGCAGACTTTGATGCGTGAGGTCTGGGTAGAGGTTGAAAACCTGCATTTCCAATTTCATCTGCAGAGGCTCATCTGAGCTCAGACCACATTAAGGAAAAACCAGTTATTAAGCCCTTTGAACCTTCCTTTTAATGTCTAAGATCTCTGGATCATCTACTTGACTGCTGTTTCTCTTCCCAATTCATTTGTATAGATTTCTCTTATTGAAGTTGAATTTTTGTCATTTTTTAAAATACTGACTCCAATATCATCTTTGGCATCCTTGCCAACTACCAATAGCATAATCACTAAATGTCTTGCATCAGCCATCTTGGTCCCTGGTATGATTTACATTTTAGGTTCAGTCTCAAGGTTTCCTTTCTCTTAACTGTACTTTCTGCACTGTCCTTTTACTAGGAAGGATACCCTCTCATCCATATCTCCAGGGAATGCAGATTTTAGCAATTTATGAAGGATTATATGAAATAACAATTTTCTTTAGCAATTCTTTTACTGGCACTTTGTCAGAATCTCAGTCTTATCATTGATCCAACACAGTCTTGGTTTGTTTATATATGTCCATAAATTATTTCAGATATCTGGCCATCACATCTTTAAGATGCCTCATTTGATGTTACCTTTACCCTATCTAAGTATAATCTTCCTCTTAGATGATTGATGTGCACATCTGCATATAAAATATGTAACTACAGTGCTTTTACTGATGTCTCATTATATAAATAATATAGAGCACATAATATTTGAACACAAGTTTGTAATTTTGAAAATAACCATTTTCTGTATTGCTTTGTCTCCCAAGGCCCATGCATTAAATGGCTAGTCCCAGCATCATCCTATTGAGAAGAGGTTGAGACTTTTAAAAGATAGGCACTAATGAGAGGTTTTTAGGCAACTGGCAGTGTGTTGTCATGCAGAATCTCCCCTCTCTCTCCTTGTTGTCCCTCCATGAGTTGAATGATTTCTACTACACAGTACCAACACAAGGCCCTGCCTCCAGATAGGCTTACAGCAATCAGGCCAATGAACCATGGGTAGGAACCATAAGGGGAAAAAAATCAGCCTTTTCTGTTCATAAGTTCATTTATCTCAGGTATTTTCCATAGGGATAGAAAGCTGACTAGCACAAACATGTTGTAACATTTACTCTCTACAAACCTTTGATAATAATAGAGTTTAGCAACTTGATTTGAAATGTAAATCTACCTCCCTATTTTTAAAACCTGCAGTTCATTCCAAAACATTGACTGATTTAACTGCATAAAAACCCATCCACTTAAATGGTCTCAAAGTATAGAGATATGTTTTCCCTGAATTTCTTATCAGTTAAACATGTCTTTTTTTCCTGCAGTGCTTCTCTGCTCCCAGAATTACATAAGGCAGTGTGGGTTTGTAAAAATAAGGCACAAATGCTGCCTTAGAGGACAAAGCTACTATTAGGCCTTTAGCAGAGCTGAGTGATGGATTTATGGAGAGTGATTATTCATTTGATAAGACATTAAAATCATACTGTTAGGTGATAAACACACATATTGCTAACTTTATGTTAATATGTAAATTTCCACATCTTTCAGACCTATGAAAAACTGTAGCACATTCTGAATTATGAATGTGTATATATTTGTCAATGTTTTAAGATTTGTTTTTATTTTTTGGTGTATGAATGCATCTTCACAATTATGTATATACACCATATGCATGCAGTTTTTGCAGAGACCAGAAGAGGGTGTCTGAATCCCTGGAATTAGACTTACAGACAATTGTGTGCCACTATGTAGGTGCTAGGAACTGAATTTATATCCTCTGCAAAAGTAGCCAGTGCTCTTAACTATTGACTCATCTCTCCAGCCCCACAAATTCAGGTATTTATCTAACACACCTGTGTATGTACACATATTTTTTGTTTCAGAAATGAATACAAACTTAAAACCAAAAAAATAACAAATATTTAACAGAGATTTTAACATATTTAGCAAAACTATGCAATTTATAATGAAATAAGAGGGAAAGGAAAACAAATAAAGTTCAGTGTGAGCTGTGTGTTCACATGTTATGTGAAGGTATTAGTATTTATGGTAAAGAAATTTTTTACAGAACTCATAAATAAATATTTGTGAGAGGAACTCTTAATGATGATGAGTGATCATCACTACTGTGTTAAAATGAAAACTAAAGCCAGATATGTGGCATGAGTCTGTATTCTCCTCTAGTCAGGTAGCTGAAACAGGAAGATCAGTTGAGCCCCACAGTTCCAGACCCGTCTGTGTAACATAATTAAGACTTGTCTTCTTTAAAATAACAAATATATTTTGTGTTAGAACAATGAAAGATCATCTCCTTGGATAGAGGGAGGCAGATTTATGATTGAGTGGCTGAAAGGTAACAGCAAGACTAATGAAAAAGACATGAAAGTGCAAACTATGAGATAGTTACAGTTTTGAACCAGTGTGAGATTGCTGCAACCTGGATTAGCTAAACCATAGAAAGACTATTTCTACATGTTTTAAACTCTAAAATACTTGGTTCTTTGGTTTAGCTGATATCTCTTCCCTAAGATAGCACATATTTCTTGTAGAACTTAGTACAAGGAAAAAACTGAACCTCTTTGGGGATAATGAAGCTATTTTCTGAAAATGAAATTAAGCCATCTTTGTTTCTATTTTGCAGTGGCTTCTGGGAAATTCAGACCTAAAAATAACACACAATCATAGTGGCCAATTTTGTTTATTTTTCGGTCTATTGCTTCTTCTTTTTTTCCTAGTATTTTTCAGTTTTCATTTTTAATATAATCATTCTCATGTTTGGGGGAAGTTAACAGGATATAATTTAGAAACATACAATGAGATATTATCTATGGGCATATGACTAGATATTAAGGATTGAAAAATAGAGAATAAGTAAATGCTTTTAAAATGAAATAAAATAGAGAAAATTATACATTGGCCACAAGATCTCTTTGGACTCCTCAAACCCCTCAAAACCACGATGGACGGAGAACCCATATCTAGATCAATGCAGAAGGAACAGGTAATGATGGTGCTGGTGAGGATGATGATGTCATAAAACCCATTTTATGGGGTTAGAATTTCACCACTCTTCAAGTGTACAGTTAACAATTAAAATTAGTGTATCACATGATGACTTGAAATATGGAAGTGTTATAAAAATAGATCAAGCTAATTATCATATTAGTCACCTGATATATTTAATGTGTTTGTAAAAACATTCACAATCTACTCTCGTGGCAATTTTCAAATTTATAATACATTGTATGTGACCATTAACCAGACTCATTATGCTGTTGGATAGATCTCTGGATATCACTCATTCTGACTACTGGAAATGCCATACTCTTTGAGCAAGATTTCCAGACACTCCTCACAACCCCTAGCAACCACTGTTCTACACTGTGAGTTTGACTTTCTTAGATTCCAGGTGGTGTTTGTCTTTCTGTGCCTGGCTTATTTCATTTAACCTGACATTCTACAGTTCATTCATGTAGCTGCAAGTGAAGGAATTTCTCCTTTTAAGGCTGAATGGCATTCGTGTGTGTGTGTGTGTGTGTGTGTGTGTGTGTGTGTGTGTGTGTGTGTGCAATTTTGTGCTTACCTCTTTACTCATCTGTAGAAAATTAGGTTGTTACCATATCCTGTCTATCATAACTCATGCAGTGATGAGCATGGGAGTGCATAAATCTCCTCAACACACTGATTTCATTTCCTTTGAATATGGAACCAGTAGTTGGATCACCAATGTAGTAGCTCTGTTTAATTATTTAGGAAGCCATTTTCCCATAATGGCTGTCTTAATTTATATTCTCACCAACAGTGTGTAAGGATCTGCTTTCCTCTGTCTCCTCACCAACAGTTTTCCTTTGTCTTTTTGGTAACAACATTTGAACAGGTGTACAGTGAGGTCTCAGTATGCTTTAATCTGTTCCCCCTGGTAGTTTATGATGTACAAAATTGTTTCATTGGTTTCCTATGCCATTTGTGTGTCTTCTTGTAAGGAATGCTTAGGTGTTTGGGCTGATTTTAACTTGTGCTGCTGTCTTCCCATTGAGTTGTTTACTTACTTATTGAGTTTCCTACTTATTTTGGATATTAACAGATGCATGGTTTGAAAATATTTTCCATTCATCTGTAGGCTGTCCCTATATTCTGTGGATGTTTCATTTTCTATGCAGAAGAGTTTTTTTTAATTTATTTTTCAGTTTGATGTAATCCCACATTTATCACCTATGCTTTGGAGTCATAGCCCAAACACCAGGACCTATGTCATGAAACTTTCCATTTATATTTCCCCCAGTAGTGCTATAGGTCTCTTGTGTAAGTTGTTAATATATTTTGAGTTGAGTTTTGGATTTGGCATGGTACAAGGATCCGATTACATTCTTTTGTATATAAATATTCAATTTTCTAGACACCATTTGCTGAATGGATTGATGCCCTTTGTCTGCTATATGTTCTTTGTCAAAAATCAGTTGGCTGTAAATGTGTGGGCTTATTTTTGAGTTTTCTACTCTGCCCCAATGGTATCTATGTTCTATGGTTATACTATGTGGCCAACAGCCTTTAATAAAAATGGTTCTACGTATATAACATACCCATGGGTGCCATTTTGTGTTAGAGGTCAATAACACAATATTTTCCTGTACGAAAGATCATAATCTTGTTAAATCTCACTAAAATGAATGATGCTTTGAAATCACAAACTTATGTTTTATTCATGAATGCAGCCCAAAGGCTCAACCCTAATGAAGTTCCTGGTATGTTATAAACTCCCTCTATGAACTGACTGAGTCTCTTTTACTGTTCCTTTTGAAAAGAAGATGAAATTTGAGGTGTGACAGGTTTTTCTGGCACCCTGGTATTAACAAAATAGCTTATTTATTAGGAAATGGGAAGCAGTCACCACTGGCCCCAGTGGCTGGCGTACAGAATCCCAGAATTTCTTTAGCTGAGCTTCAAAGCTTCATGAACCTGGCTCTGGGTCTGTATAGTGATACTTTTCACTGGTGGTCCTCACATGTTCGGGATGTGGTTATTTCTACAGCATTGCTCAAATGATTCCTCCTGCTGACTGATTCTAATGGCCAGCATTTCTCAAGTAGTCACTTTTTAAATTGATTGTCAGCTGTTGCAAATAGCTGGCAGCTGAAGGTTCTCAGTAACAATAAAAAAGGTCTCCATCTCAGAGATTTGGGATTGGATTAGTTACTATTCACTTCGCTGTAGTGAAATGCCTGACAAACTCAGGAAAGGAAGAGTTGCATTTTGGTTCCCAGTTCTGGGACATAGTCCATCACTGGAGAAGGCATAGTGGCAGAAGTGTGAGGCAGGTGGTCAGGAAACAGAGAAAAATACCGATGTTCAGTTTGACTTCTTCCTTTTTTTTTATTTTTGTTTGTTTGTTTGTTTTTGAGACAGGGTTTTTCTGTGTAGCTTTGTGCCTTTCCTGGAACTCACTCTGTAGCCCAGGCTGGCCTCGAACTCACAGATTCTCCTGGCTCTGCCCCCCAGTGCTTCAGAGGCTTTGCCTCTTCCTTTTTATGCAGTCTAGGGCCTCAGCCCATTGTATAGTGCCACCCATCTTGTGAGTGAGTCTTTTCATTGCAGTCAAGCCAATCTAGATATTCTTTCACTGAAATGTCCAATGCTCTGTCTCCTAGGTGACTTTAGATCCTGTGAAGCTGGCAATCGATAGTAACTACCACAGAGGTGACATTTCCAAAGCTGGGTAGGCACCAAATAGGTAGCTAAGACTTGAGTGTTGAAGTTAAATCCCAAAGCAGAATCACAATAGAGACAGGAGCAGCACCTCTACATTCTGAATAAACTTCTAGCATGGTCCTCACTTTGCTAAAATTTCAGACTTACAAGTTGAAGAGAGAGAAACATTTTCAATTCTTTCATGAGTTAGGGTTAAGAGCTGGATTGGCAAAGGGTACATTAGCTTAGCTCTTTTCCCTGGTAAGATGAGTCATTCAGTTTAGAATGTGTCTCAGGCTTGTGAAGAGTGGAGAGCCCTCTCACAGTGGAATGTAAGCACAGTAAGTGAAAACGGATCTTAGGTGTAGAAGTAAGAGGAAACTTCCTCCATCAGAATGCACACTGTGGTATCTGAAGATGTTTATTTTGAGAAATATGGCTAGCCTAGCCATTTTCACAAGATGTTAGAAACAGAAACCTCATTTCAGATATATGCTATTCTTGACATTTTTATTACTTTCTTTTGTTATGTCACGTCATGCAGCTATCATAAACAGAATGTGTGTGTGTGTGTGTGTGTGTGTGTGTGTGTGTGTGTGTGTGTGTGTGTGTGTGTGTCGCTGAATACTGAACTTAGGGCCTCACACATGCTGGACAAGTGCTCTAACTCTGACCTATGTCTCCAGCCCAAGAGAACATATTCCTGTTGGCATATGGTACTAAATTAGAGGACTGTGTTTCTGAGAAGGGACAGAGAAAGGGCATATAAAAATTATTTATGTGAGCAGTGGGATTTCAAAAAATTCAATGATTAGATAGTCATTGCCTTATACACACAACAGTTTTGTTGACATGAATACTCTAAAACATGGACATAGTTTCTTTTTTCCATCTGTTACAAGGCATTTTATGTTACATTGTCTTCTTTAAATGGGTAAGTTTTAATAATCATATACACTAACTGCTTTCCCACAAATTCAATATAAAGTTGTATATCATTAACTTTTTATAAAATAAAACTAATCATCATTATATTCTTAGACTTTTAGATATTCTTTTTTATTCATAATGTAATTTAATTTTACAGCCATGGATTCCCCTGTCCTCCCTCCTCCTGCCCCCTCCCCTCAATCCACCCCCCATTCCCATCTCCTCCAGGGCAAGGACTCCCCTGGGAATTCAGCTCAGTCTGGTAGATTCAGTTGAGGCAGGTCCTGTCCCCTCCTTCACCCAGGCTGAGCAAAGTGTCCCTGCATAGGCCCCAGGCTCCAAAAAGCCAGGTCCTTGTGGTAGCAAAGAATCTTGAGACAGGCTATCTACAGTCCAGTCTTTTTCCAGCATTCCTCCTGGCCATTCATTTATTCATTAAACTTATTAAGTCTTTGCATTATGTCAGGCAGAGTTCTAAGTGCTAGAGATAGGAGACTAAATAAGAAAAACAAGATGCTGGCTTCGTGGGATTTATATCCTCATGGAAATACAAAGGACCTACTCTAGTATCCACAAAGAATTTCCGAACAATCCTCATCTCCTTGGTGTCTAATGGATGCATTAGAACAGTGTGACCACTTGAATGTCTTACCATCCTTAGCCTGTCTGTGTGCTCTTCCACATACCTCTTAAGTATGGGGGCTCATTTAAAATTTTCTGAAAATACATAGTTTGTTTTTTGTTGTTTTTTTTCCCCCAAAGGAAAAGTTAGACAGACCATACTGATAGCTGCCACTAGATGGCAGACATATGCACTTACATGTCCAACCAGAGGGTTGTTTTGAAAGGTTCAAAAGGAGCCACTTGACAGAATGAACCCTGAGTTCCACAGGAGTGACAGGTTTGAGATGTTACCATGCAACACCTTCTATGTGTTCCATGTGTTACACATGACAGGTCTTTCACAGCTCGGGATTAGGTTTGCAATGTGGTGACCTGCATTGTTCATGGAGGGCAAGAGATTAGGATGCTGCATTGAAAGTAACATGTATCTCTCAAGTTCATAGACTATCAGTGTACTTTCACGTCTATGGTAAAATGGACTTTTCAAATGGTTGCTTTAGGAAGTGGGCTACATTTTCAGCCCCCTGAGAAACAGCCATCTTATTCTCCTATGACAGCAGAAAAGAACTAGATGCTGTCAGCCTGACTACAGACACCTTCCTTTAATCTCCAACTAGCTACAGAAATCCAAGGAAAACAATGTCTGAACATGATGCTCTCCTAGACAAGGCACATGTATGAAACTACTTTGGCTCAATGACAGAACAGAAAGCTGACCCAAATCACAATAATAAGGATCCCTTCACCTACTCCAATACTCATTTCAACCAATAAATAACTACCTCCTCGTACAGTTTGGAACATAGGAGATGCTGTAGTATGTATTTCCTAACCCTAGTCCAAATTAAGCTGTAACAAGGTATTGTCCTGACTTGAAATTTCTGAAAATTGCAAATCTATTACCAATGCTTCTGTTTGGCTTCCTGAGCAGTATGGACAAGAGAGTGATAAGGCAGTAGGGTTCAGGAGGAGCTAAAACAATTTGTGGCAAAGTCTTGACCCTAGATGTGTGTTTATAATCTACAAGTATGTTCACTTGTAAAATGGAGTGATCTGAGCCAAGTTGTTCTTTGGATTTGGGGGTAAGAAGCCAAATCTTTTTGGAAGGATAACAGGAATTTATTCCTTTAAAGCATTTCACTAGAGCGATATTTTAAAGGACCCGAAAGGTTTAAATAGATGGAGATCCAGGGCAGACAGATGATTCAGACAACAATTGCCTTATAAGAGAAAAGTCTCTGCAGGTTTGTGTGTCTCCCAAGAACAGAGAACACTCCACTGCAGTGCCTTTTCCCCTGGTGATGTGTCCACTTGGAAGATTCCTATTTTGTTTTGTTTGAGACAGAGTCTCATGTAACTTAGGCAAGACTTAAACTTTCTATGTAGCTGAACTTGTGATCCAGCTGCCTCTACCTCCTGAGTCCTGGGATCACAGGCTTTCATCAGTGCAAGCACATCCACTTTATGCAGTGCCAAGGATCCACCCCAGGGCTTTGTGTTTGCTAGGTAAGTATTCTACCCACTGGGCTACATAACCAGCCTCTCTTTGGAGCATTCTCTTCCTAGAAACCTGCACAGATTCCTTTTTTGTTTTGTTTTGTTTGTTTGGTTTTGGTTTTTTGATGAACTCTTTGGTGTTTTCCCTAGATGTCACCTGACCTCACTGCACTGTGGGACCAGCTCATCTAAATACCATGCACCTTTCCCTCCCCACAGCATCTTCTTCACAGTCACCAGACGTACATTTGTTTTTAATTTTTTCCGAAACGCCCACTGAAGTAGGAGCTCTATTAGACCAGACTTCACAATTCTGTCCTTAGTATACTGTCTGTCCCGGGATGGGATCATTTTTTAATGTATACTGATTTGAATGAATGCTCAGGTATCTTTTTCCTCTCCTCTTCACCCCTCCCCCTTGATTGAATCCAGGGCCTTGCTTATACTAAGGGGTCTCTCAAGCAAATGGACAAGCATGCCTAGCTTTGCCTCCAATAATACTGTTTTGTTTGGGTTTTTTTTTTCTATTAGAAGTAAAGTAGAGAAACTTCCCCCATTCACTTCCAATTTTTAAGGATTCCATTTTCCATATACAGTCATTTAATGTGGGTCTGATAGCACAAGTCTGTAACCCCTTCTACTTGGGATTCTGAGGCAGATCATTTCAAGGCCTGCCTGATCAATTTAGACTTTGTCTCAGAAAAAAGAAGCAATGTTCTAAGGGGGCTAGAGATGGAACTATTTAGTAGAGGGCTTGCCTAGCAGGTAAGAGGTCTTAGGGTAACTCTCCACTACAAAACAATTGACCACACAAATGCTCATTTTCACAATTAGGAATGTACATGCAATAAGAAAAGTTGGGACAATTTTAGGGCATACAGGGGAATAAAAGGATGAAACACGATAATTCTGTGATGTAGGCTATAATTTTAACTGGGCAAGGATGTGTTACATTTGTATGTGCTGCAGACTACTACTTTAACTGTGTAAAGATGTGTTAATTTTGTTTATGCTACATTTGTTTAAAGATGTAAGGAGTGTGTTTAATTATGTAAAGATATGCTGCATTTGTTTCACCTTGCCTGCCTAAGACACCTGATTGGTCTAATAAAGAGTTGAACAACAAATATGTATGCAGAAGAGGAATAGGTGAAACTGGTGGGCAGAGAGAATAAATATGAGGAGAAATTTAAAAGGAGGAAAAAGAAGAACAGAAGGAACAAGAAAAAAAGGAGAGAATGAGGGAGACACCAGGGGCCAGAAGCCAGGCAGTGCCAGCCAGCAAACAAAAGACACAGTGAAAGTAAGATCTACAGAAAGAAAGTAAAAATCCCCAAGGCAAAAGGTAGATAAAGAGAAACAGGATAATTTAAAAGACCTAGCCAGAGAAGAGCTAAGCTAAGGCCGAGCATTCAAAACTAATAATAAGTCTCTATGTCATGATTTTGGAGCTAGTTGGTGGCCTCTAAGAAAAAAACCGATACAGTTCTCAATTTGGAATTTTAAGGCACTAAGGGATCAATAACTACTGAGTAGCTACTGTGACACTGTCTAGTTGCCCAGCCATGGCCAATGTCAGCAGAAGGAAGTGGGCACCAGTCAGTCTCTGGAGTCCTGGGATGACAGGTGACATTTGGCTGTTGAATGTGGCTTTTGCTGTTGTCATTTGCCTCTGTCCCTCCAACTTTGAACCTGTGCTTGCCCCAGCAATTCCGCTGTGGGCTTCCTGGCCCTCAACAGCTGGAACTGTGCCGTTAGTCCACGGTGCTGCAAGGTGTCCAACTTCTTGGACTGAAGAGCTATTGTTTTCCACGTCTGAACAACCTGAAGAATGCTTTTGTGGGCCCTGTAAATCAATCTAGTAACCCCTCATTTCATAATTGCACGTGCAATATGTCTGGTCTCTAGCTCTGGAGAATCTTGGATATTTAGAAACCTGGCTAATGGGATTTCTGGTGTTTCAGTTATTCTGAAGTACCTTAAATTAACTAAGGGTTACTTATAAAACTAAATAGGTTTTTCACAATAAAATCTTATGTCTTCAGGTATTTCTAAACACACTAAAAATAATTTATTTTTCTGCTTGTCAAATATTTATCGAGTAGCTGCCTCTTTCTTGCTGAGAAGAAATAACCTTAAAAAATAGGCTACAATAAACTTGGATAGAAGGATGTGGTAAAATCATGAAGAGAGCTGTTTCTCTGTGAAATAAGTTGAAGCTGACTGGGTAGAAGACAGCTGAGGGCTGCTGTTTCTTTGGAACTCAGGGAATACCAATCCTCAGGGTACTAAAGCCTGTCTTGACTAGGCACAAGACTTCAACTGGATGTAAACTATTCCCATCCCTCACATCTATGGGGAAACCTTTGTCTGGATTCCTAGCCAAAGCAGAAACCATTTTTCATACAGTTGTGGATTCAAAACAGGTGTTTAGGAAGCTGAAAGATCTGGAAAATGTGGAAGTTGAAGTCAAAATAATGTTTAGAATCACCATGATGTTACAGCTCTCTTAAAACCCTGTAGTATTTGGGGATTGTTATTGAGGAATGCACCAAGAAGAAACATTTTTTTCTTTTGAAACAAAATATGTGTTTCTAGACACAGGAACAATTTAATTTAGAATATTCAGTGTTCTTTTCTATCACTTCAAAGAACAGTTTGATGTAGAATTTTGAGTTGTCTGGTATTAATTTTAAAATTGGTTTTCAATGACAAAATGTTCTGTACTCCTCGAATATGAAATCCTCAGTTTTATCAGTTTGCACTCCTCAGTTCTCCATAATTTCCCTCTTATAGTTCCCCGAAATCAAGTGTTTCTCAGCTGGATTTGTCTCATTTTCATTCCTATTGATTTTAATTTCCTAGTCACCCTCACCCCATCAAAAGTTAATACCACATGTACAATGTATATGCTGATGTCATGTGACTACTTAGAGGGTCAGAAGCCACTGCTTTATTTAAGATGTCCTTTGTTCACTAATAACTCACTTCTACTCCTGAGGTGATGTCATTCCCACAGGATGTGTACATCAATCATTTACTGGGGCTGAAGACATTTCCTGGGTTCCAGAGTCTTCCAACCTAGAGGAGAGAGCAGCCCTCCCACAAGCCTCGCACCTCGTGACACTTCAGTCCCCTGCCCCAGGACATTCTGTGCCCTCCTGTCAGCACCTGTCCGCCCTGTTCCTGCAACCTTCTTGTCTCTGTGGAGGTCTTCTGATCTTTCTGGACCTGGCCTCTGAGCGGAATCACCTGCCGTTTCTAAAGAAGGGCTTTCCATCTGCTTCATTGCCCCCCAATGCCTAGTTCTCAGCAGTGGAAAACATCAGTATGTTTCTCTGAGGCAAAATAAGAGATTTGAGGACAATTTCATCTGTCTTCCAGCTTCTTACCGCTTTTCTCAGTCTCAAGGCAGTGGGTGTCCTGAAACTTATTTTGTTCCAACTGGGAAACTTGCCTGTAAAATCCATATAAAATATTCCCCAGCTATAGCCACTAAGATTTTTCAAATGCATTTCCACTGCTCTGTTTTTGTTGAGAGAGAGAGAGAGAGAGAGAGAGAGAGAGAGAGAGAGAGAGAGAGAGAGAGAGAGAGAGAGAGAGTGAGCGAGCGCACTCATGGACACATTAGCATGTGTGAGCATACACACGTGGACGCCAGCGAACACCTTTCATTGCCATCATATTTAAGGCACCATCCACCTTATTTTTTGAGACAAGAACTCTCATTAGCCTAGAATTTGTCAAAGAGGCTAGAATAGCTGACTAGTGAGCCTCCAGGATCCTCTTGTCTCTGTTTCCCCGGTGCTGGGCTTAAAGTTGCCTACCACCCTGACATCATTTTTACATTGGTCCTGGATATCAAACTCAGGTCTAGATGCTTGCACACCAAACAATTTACTGACTGAGTTATCTGCTGGTGATTGTTTAAGTGTTTAACACATAAGTTTTGACTCATTACCAGATTTGGAACAAGAAGGAAACAAAATATATTGGCTTCCTTAAGCATCAGGCAAGGTGCTGGGTGACTTAGCTTTTATACTTATAATAGCTTCTTAAGGTCTGCTGAGCATTCGGTTTGTGTTTGGTCCCAATATAAATAGGAAGCCTGGATATAGCCCTTCCAGTGTTATGTGTTTTCTTTTATGATAATGATTTGTTTTCCTTCATATGTAACCTAGACAGCAAACACCAGTAAGTCTGATGCAGTTTCTAACATGTAACTTCCATAAAAGAAAAACCAAGGGCAATGAACTGTATTTGATCTCAATATTTTTTTTAGTGTCTGTCCCATTAAATGATTACTTATGTATTCTTTCATATGTAATCTTAATTTTATAAAGCTAATGAGGACATGACACACTGTACAGCACCACATAATTCTCAAGACATGACAAAAATAATAGCTGCCCTCCACACCCTGCCCTCTCTGGTCCAGTCTTGATGTCCTGAGAGACATCAATTTTCAATGCTTTAGGCTGTAGATTTGTTGTTGCTGTTTACTTCTATATTTCTAAATAGTAGGCTTAGATGGCTGTGTTTTGCCTTTTGGGTTTTAGCGTTTATTTCCTACTATAGAACACTAGCCCTGTTATAAATTTCCTCCTTTATACCTGAAGAGAATCAGCTTTAAAACTTGGGTTATATCAATATATAATATTAATATACCTTGATGACATCAATGGACTCACTGCTTAGCCTCATTATTTTTATATTGTCTTTTGGGGTAATCAGTGTGTGCCTATGTTCTCTCACCCTTCTTTCTGTCTGATCCTCTCTGCTCCTCCTTTTTCTTTACCTCTTTCTGATCCTGCCCTTTCCCTTCACACAGGATGTTTCCATCCTCCTCCTTCTACCAGAGCTGGCTACACTTAGGACTTGCCATATAGCTAGAATCTTGGGATTTTCTTCCCTGTAACCCAATCTGCCATTGTCCATTTTCTTCATAGATTCCATTCCATGATTGGATTATTGGTGGAGTGAGAAGGGAAATTATCATACCCCTCTCTGCTGGTTTCCTAAATTATCACATTTAAGCATTAACAGCTTGACACATAGCAAGCACACCCCAGACTTGAACATTGTTGCCATTAAAGATAACATTTTGTTGTTGTTTATAATTTTTTTTTATTTTACCTGCCTCAGAGGACTGGCTGTAGGAGATAACATGCTTAGAGCCGATTGTTATAGAGTAGAACAAAGACTGACAGGGTATTTACATAGTCATAATTGCAAGAATTATTGAGTCACTTGCCTTCTATATGCACCAACAAGTTCATTAGCCAGATGGGTTATTGAGTGCATTGCAAAGAGTGCAATAGCAGAATTTTCATTTTTCCTATTGTTTACCAACAACTCTAACACACACATACACACACACACACACACACACACACACACACACACAATTTGAGTGCTTATTTAACCCACTGATATTAATTTTGAGAGAGTGAATGGGTGAGTTCAAAGTATTTGTATGCTAGAAAGGAACTGAATACTTATTTTCTAGAAGAAAAACCAGTCCTGACTTACAGCCTTTGCCAACTACTATGGTAAAAATTCTCTTGTGGTTGCAGTTGTAAAGCATTGAAAGTCTCTTCACTAGTTTAGGAGACTGAAGAATATAGACATTAAACAGCTCAGCTGAGCAGAAGTGAGTTGCCCAGTACGCTAGGTTCCTATGAAAAATGCAATTGCCACAGCTGAATGCCAGGGCTTCTTCAAAGAACACGGGTGTAAGATGGAGAAGGTTTTCACCATTCCATTTCCTGGAAATATTAGTAATTAAAAAAGGAAGGGCTTCACCAGGATTTGATGATCATTTGGAGATAATTTTGTTTTAGTAAGTTTATCACCCTTATATTCTTCAACTTTCTTTATCTCAATTGGACATTTGTTTTCCCTGTGCCTGTATTTTATGGGTCTCTGTCTCACTGTCAAAAGTGAAAAGGAAGCCTTACATTCAACAATCACCCATAAAGTGAAATCATGGGTGTCCGGTGAAGGCTACCCATTACACATAGGAAAGAATGTTGGTTCTTCTCAGCACAGCTGTGGTTTACTGGTAAATTGCTAACATCTGTCTGCTCAATGCTCCTGAGAGAGTAATCAAATTTCCTATGAAAGTGTTAAGGGAAACTGTGGTCAGGCCCAGAAATATCATGAGATCTCATCAGAGAGATGGAGGATGCAAGGCCAGAGTGGAGAAGAATGGCCTCCATGTTCTGATAGAAAGGTACAGGATGCATACCCAGCTGGGGACTATATTGCTAGGGGCTATGAGATGGTTCCTTTCTAACACAGACCAAAAGCCTCTAAGTGTCTTATGACTCAGTAAATTATTGATGCACACTATGGTGATGACATCACTCCCATATACCCAGGGAGGTAAAAGTAGGTTATTAGTAGCCAAAGGACATCTTTAGATAATGTAGTGGTTTCTGATCCTGTCAGTGGCCACATTATATAAGTAGATATACATAGAATTGTGATATTAACATTTGATTTAGTGGAGTGATGGTTAGGAAATTAGGGTCTATAAGTGTATTTATTGATGAGAAAATTCCAGAAGACCACTCTAGATTTAAATTGTACATTGATTCTTCTCATAGATTATACTTTTTCAAGCTTAGTACTCTAACTCCTTTAGAATTGTCTTGAGTACAATTAAAGAACAAAGAAGTAATGCGGGGCTGTGGTTATATAGAGAACACCCTTTGTCTAGGTTACTTAGTGAGTTCGGTGGAAAGTTCCAAGGTCAAGTGAATTTAGTTGTCATTTGGAAGTGAGGCTGGTTTGATAGTAGACAGAACACACATGCATACTCATCTTTTGAGATGAAGAACTAAATGTAGATTTATCTTCCATTGTCATTGTATACATTGTTTTGCATTTTCAAACAATGACAGTCACGATGGCAGGAAATAGCAATGTAGGTATATTGCTTTCCTAGCAAGGTCAAAGCCCTGGTTGTGGTGATGAATCCCTAGAATCCTAGCACCCAGGTGATAGACACTCAGAAGTTCAGGGTTATCTTTGGCTATATAATGAGTTTGAAACCAACCTGGGCCATGTGTGATACTAAGAACTACAAGCAATAAACAGTTGTTAAGGGAGAGAGAACCATTCTTCCCCAAGGATGAGCCCCCTTATTGGTTATCCAATACCAAGTGATCAACCCTAGAAACATAGGCACCAGGTTATATTCATATATTTTTTATTTCTATGTATATGTAACAACAATGGTTGAAGAAAAGGAGGTACTGAGAATTTGGAATGGAGGGAGGTACATGGGATGGGTAGAATGGAGGGGAGGAAAGGCAAATAATTTAGTTATCTTTTAATTAAAAGGTAGAAAATGTTAAGTACAGCAAAAAAGGAAGGGTAGACTCTATTTCATTTGCCTTAAAACAGAATCAAATTGGCAATATGAGAATAATATAAACTCAAATGCAAGGTTGTTATTTAGCATAAACTGAAGTTTTTATGAGAAAAATTGCACATTAGGGTTTTCCAGGCATCCACTTATTTATACAGCTTTAATGATGGTGTTTGGGGCAACTCTGGTGTGCTATGAAGAGCAGATGCCTAGAGGCTGGAGAGAGATCTTCAGGGTTAAGACCTATGGCTGTTTTTCCAGCAGACTCAGGTTCAGTTCCCAGAACCTACTGAAGCTACCTGGCGGCTCACAAACACGTGCAACTTCAGTTCCTAGTGATCCAGTGCCATTTTCTGTCATCCATGAGCACAAGGCATGTAAGTGATGTACAGACACATGTGTAGCCAAAACACTCAGACATATAAAATAAGTAAGAAAGTAAATAAACATGGGACCTCTTTGTAGCTGAATTATGAATACCCTTGAGGCAGAACTCTGGGGCATAGACAAGCTTCATTGCCGTTCTGCTGTTTGATCATCTCTGATTCCTCTCTATTCCCAAGTAGTTGTGCTTGGAAAACACATGCTTTAGTGACAGACTAATGCCTGTCTTTAACGTGAGTAAACAGAAAAGTTCCATACTCAATAACACAGTTTGCCTATGTTTTAGAAGTTTGGTTAATCCCTTGCTTCATTCTGATTTCTGTCAGCCCATGAAATCTTGAATATCTGAGTGGGTTGTGTGTACCTGAGGCGAGCGTTTGTAGCAGTGGATGTTGTTTAGAGCCTGCCATGTTGCAGCCCTCCCAATTTGTCTGTATACTGTGACTATAAACAAATATCAACCTCCTCCTTATGTTTGTTCAAAAGCAGGTACTAAGAAATCTGGAGCAAACTATTTTACATCAGATAAAATACATTTAGAGAAGCTGGCCTAACATAGGCAGTATGTTTAATTTCACACATTGCTTTAAATTAAATACAAGTGAGATTGAAGAGTCATTCAAAGAACATTATAAACATTATATATATATATATATATATATATATATATTTGTGTGTATGTATACACATATATATGTATATACATATGAAGTGTGTTGGTTGATTTCTTGGAATTGCTCTGCTTAGAGAATAAGAAGCTTTTAGGGAAATATTACTGTTGTACAAAACCATGATTTGATTCTTTCACCATGAATAATTAACAAGCAGAAACAACAAGAATTTCACCATATATATATGTGTATATATATATATATATGTGTGTGTGTATATATATATATATATATATATATATATATATATATATATATATATATATCCTATTAAAAAGCTATTGTGCAGTTTCCATGTCCAGGACAGCTCTAAGTTATTTCTCTTGTGATACTTCATTCAGTCCTTACAACAGTACTACAGGTTGTGAGACTTAGGGAAGTCTGAAGGTTGATTATACTGTTTGCTAAATGAGCACCTTGAACCACAAATGGGGGGAATAATATGTCCAAAAGAGTTAACATTTGACTTTGACCCTGGCATTTTTGGATTAATGGAGAAATCTCAAGGTTTTATTTGTTTATTTTTTTATAGATATATTTTTTAAATTCTCCTCATTGAGTCACTTTAATAACTTACTAATTTAAGAAAAGTTAAGGCCAGAATAAAAATGTGGATAATAGATAAATAAAAGAAAGACAAGGAAAATGTATTTTAAAAATTAGACTTGACAATATGATCTAAAATATCATTATTTATAATGTCGGTGTTCATGACTCACCTGGTGAACTGAGGATGCTTGCTTGCTTCTTTATTTTGAAAATAGTATTGTTAATTATGAAATTTAGATCTTGATTTAGTTGCATGTATATAATGGGTGGTTAATACAAAGGCTGGCAGGTATACCTTAGAGCACCCTGTGTGGATGGGGACCTGCTTCTCACTCAGCTTCTTTGCTGATCAGCTGCTGAGAGAGATGGAGACTATTCTGGAATAGAATTGAGTACTATGGAGAAACTGAGCTTTATATGAATTCAGAATTTATTTTAAAAATAAAATAAGATTTGAGAGAGTGTAACTGGCAGGTTTCTCACCTTCGGACACTGATTGGATTTTACTAAATGGTAGCTCAGTGTGAAGATCCATTTCTATCAGCTTTGATTGGTGACATCCCTTAGGTTTAAATCCAAACAAATAATGTTACATTACCCAATTATAAAATGAGGTACAGACCTAAACAGAGAATTCTCAACAGAAGAATCTCAAATGGCTGAGAGACATTTAAGGAATACTTCAACATCCTTAGCCATCACAGAAACGCAAATCAAAATAACTCTGAGATACTATCTTACACCTGTCAGAATGCCTAAGATCAAAAACACTGATGACAGCTTGTTGGAGAGGATATGGAGTAAGGGGAACACTCCTCCACTTCTGGTGGGAGTGTTAACTTGTACATCCACTTTGGAAATTAGTATGGCAATTTCTTAGAAAATTGGGAATCAATGTACCTCAAGACCCAGCAATACCACTCCTGGGCATATATGCAAGGAATGCTCAATCACACCACAAGGACACTTGCTCAACTATGTTCACAGCAGCATTATTTATAATAGCCAGGACCTAGAAATAACCTAGATGCCCCTTAACAAAAGAATGGATTTAAAAAATGTGGTACATTTACACAATGGAGTATTACTCAGAGGAAAAAATCAATGACATGAAATTTGCAGGCAAATGGATGGAATTAGAAAAGAAAACATTGTTATCAACACAAGACCTGGATATTAATAGGATAGCAGAGTATAGGGCTTTCTCACCTCTATATGAGAAATAGAAAGAGAGTGCACTTGATGTTATCAAAAGAAAAATATGAAATTGTAATTCCTGGACTTCAAACTAGCCTAAACAATGCCCCCAGCCTTCATATATTGTATATGCATATCGAGGCCAGAGGGCCAGAAGTTGGGAATTGATGTCTTCCTCAGTTGCTGAACACCTTATTATTTAGACAGAGTCTCTTGGTGAATCTTGAACCCACTAATTTGATAAGACTGATTGGCCAGGAAGCCTCAAGGACCTGCTGGTCTCCAACTCCCTCCTCCTGGGATTACAGGTGTGTACCACCGTGCCCGGGTTTATCTGGGTGATGAGGATCAAATGTGGTTCTCGTGCATACATGTTAAGCACTTTACTAACTGAGCCATGTGTCCATTTCCATGTGCCTCTTCATGAAGACACAGACAGCTTTTCCTTCTGTCTGGCATCCAAGCTGCTGTGTCAGTGAAGTCATTTATGTAACTTGATTGACTTTGCTCATTTTGCAGCTTTGATATGGTCTCTTCAATGCAGTCTGCTTCTTACAGCCAAGAAGCCACAAGAACATATTCTGAAGGATAATTGTAAAAGAGAGATGGTAAGGTATATAATTAAAACATTCAGTCTTGGGATCCAATGTTCTGTTTTGTTCCTATGTGCCAATATTCTATAAAAATTTTAAGTATGGTCTGTGTCCATGATGATACAAGAGGGAAACAGTTTATTACCACATAAAGATCAAAATCACAACACCTTCAGCTTTCTCTCTGAACACTACATTGTTCTTCTCCAGGGATCCATTGAATTGAATATGCACAATGTGTAGGCCAGTGGCAAACAATTTTATTGGCATCTTTCTTCCATTGGCCTTTGTGCTGGTTCAGTAATAGACTGATCATTTACCTGATGTGTGTAAAATCTCAAGAGCTCTGTCACTTTCTGGTCCTACTGTTATATTTATAGATGTGGACAGTCGTGGGTCAGTATGCTGCATATGATGGCCAAGTTCTAATGTGGTTTAAAGATATAACCAAAAGAGAGTAAGGCTGCTTTTCTGATATAGAGACTTGAGATTTCTTCCTGGATCTACATAGTTTATGACTCCCTTTTCTATCACTCCATTTTTCAGTTTCTTTGTCTCTGTCTTGACACTTACAGGCTTTATTGCAACCAACTGTTCCCTTTCTTAAAGACAAGACCCTAAGGCTTTCTGTATTCTTGCTTTCTTAGTAGTGGGCATCATGGTGTGTAGGAGGCCTCTCAAAGCATACACAGGATAAACACACTTCTCTGTGAGGTCTCAAGTGTCTTGTAGAACTTACAGCAAATTCAGATGTTCTGGCTCAAATTCATGTATTATGGGATATTTAGATTCAAGATGCATGGAAGATTCCAGAGCAGATCCTGATTCAGAAGTGATAGCTACTGAGCTGTGTGAGTTCTTGTTTGTTTGTTTGTTTGCTTTGCTTTGTTTTTTGAAACCCAATAGTATCTATACAATTTGCTTAAAAACATTTACAGTTTGACTGAAAATTCATTTCATTACTAGATATTGAGAAAACTTAGAGGTCTTTCCTCCCCTCCAGTTTTTTATTCTAAGATTATTAACTACCTTCTTCTTCTTAAGACAGACAAGGGTAAGTCTGTATAAGTTTCAGTGTAAGTCCTCTGGTGTACCTATACCAGGGTTTTAGTTATCCCATTTACCAAGGTTTACACTGGTAGTCAACAATTTGAATGTTTCTGGTTTACAAATTTGATGGTTAGTGTGCATTGTCAACTTGACAATTCTAAGACGATAATATCTGACCTCTCACAGTCTTTCTCCTGTGTCATCATTTGCCTGAGTCGGGGAGAGTTTTATTCTATGCAATCATTTAAAGCCATAGAACCTTGAATCCTGAGGAAGTAGCTTAGCCAATCCACATACTTAGAAAGTTTTGAAGGCATTGACAAATAGTCTTTCCTTTTGCTTCATTTCTCATCATTTTCTTATTTTGCTTTGTTTCTTCAGAATAAGCATAACACATTTTGCAGTTTTTGTATGCTGTCACTCACAGTTCTGTGGTTTTGTTGTTGTTTGTTTTGTTTCGTTTGAGACAGAGTCTCACTATGTACTCCTGACCAGTAACTCACTACATAGATCAAGATGGCCTCAAACTCACAGAGATCTTCCTGCCTCTGCCTCCTGAGTGCTGGGATTAGAAGTGTCCACCACTATGCCCTATTGGTGAAATTATTAAGGCCACTCCACATAGTTAAAAGAGAGATTTACTTAGTGGCATAACTTACTAATGAAGGGATAGGTAGGTTGCGAGTTCTGGGAAAGATGCAGCACAATCCAGCTGTGTTCTCTGGAGAACTCTCCTCGGTCTACCTCTAGTGTCCAGGGTCCAGGAAACAAGAGAGGGAGGCACATCCGGATCTCGGGTCCTCAGGACCCTCTCTTGGCCCCACCTTGTAGGCGAGATAGTTACCGAAGCCTCAATAGGGGTTGGAACTTCCAGACCAAAGCTAAAATGACTACCCACTACATCACCCAAATCACAGCAGTTTTATTTATGAAATTATACAAATAAAGTTTTTAAAAGAGCATAAGTTTTTATGATGGTCTTGCACATGAAGTCAACAGTCACATAGAACAGTTGCCAGAGTAAGAACACTCACAGCATATGCATTGCTTATTGTCCTCTTCATTGTGACAAAGACCCAGCAGAAGCAATGTAAGGGAAAAGGGGTTGATTCTAGCTCATTGTTTCAAGAGCAATAGTCTATCGTGGTGGGAGAAGGAAGGCAGCTGAGCAGCAGCTGTGCCAGCAGGAGTTTACAGCATGGCTTGTTCACATCTTGGAGAATCTGGAAGTTGAGAACATAGGCCAAAATAGAAATAAATAATACCTTCCATACTCTTCCCTAGTTACCCACTTCTGTTAGCTAGGACACAGAACCACAGGTCCTTGACCCTCCCCAGACAGTGCCACCAGCTAGGAAACGTGTTTAAAAACATGATACTATTGGGCATCCTACTTGGAACTTTTCATATTCAAGTCATATCACCATATAAAGATGATATAGAATAGATTTTTTGGAGTAGAAATAAGAGTATGTTAGGAAAGGATGGGTTTCAATGATCAAAATTTTAGGGTGCAAGGGGCTAGAGAGATGGTTCAGTAATTAAAAGCATGTACTGTTCTTTCAGAGGACACAAGTTCAGTTCCCAACACTTACACTGGACAGCTCACAACCACCTGTAACTGAATCCAGCTCTAATGCATCCAGTGCCTTCTTCTGGCATCCATGGACACCTGCATTCATGAGTACATACCCATACTTAGATGCACATACACGCGTGCGCGCATGCACGCGCGCGCGCACACACACACACACACACACACACACACAATTTAAAAATAAAATACTGCAATATTTCTAAAGAAATCCAGGTGCTAATGTTTGAGATTATCAAAGGTAAATTAAATTTGTTTGCTCCTTATCTTATCTACAAATTGAAAGTATCAAAGTGAAAGTCATAGGAGTGTAGCTTTGACTAAATGAAGTAAAGAATGTTAGAGACACAGACATATCTAGGAAATCACTTGTAAATAAAATTCCAAAAAAAAATATGTTTCTTCATCATTTTTCTGATCATTTTTAGCTATGTGTGAGTTTCTCTTGTTTTCATGCTCATTTTACATTTCATTATTCAATACTTCATTCAACAAATGTGCTTGCAGAGACATAACAGCATTCAGGTGTTTCTTTGCTAAAAATATTCACAAACTTTGTTGGTGATAAGTTGCAAAGAAAAATGCAGTCCATGTTTTGAAGTAGATGCAATACATTTAAGAATTATATAGACAGCAAACCTAAATTCCCCAAAAAGAGGTACTGAGAGGGGAATGAGGAATAATTAATACCTTTGTCAATTGTACAGGTGGATGGATGGCTGTTGTGTCTCTAAATTCAAGCTGAGAAATGGGTTGAGAGGACACATGGGAGAGGCTAGAAGAAGTGAATGAATGCAAGACAGAACTAAGTTAGGAAAATATAATTTGAAGTTATTTTTGAATATTTAGATGGTGGTTGGGAATTTGTGTGTGAAAAATGGAAAAAGAGTGGGAGGTGGTAGTTTTAGATTATTAACAGGTTGTGGTAATGAATGTTGAATGAAAAATAGGGGCACTATTGATAGGTCCTCAGTGGGACGTGGAGGTCACAGATGACTGGGTAATGATAATTTGGTATCAAAACTCTTCATAAATATTGTGGGCAGGATTAAGAAAGGGGAACTGAGTTTGATGCCCTTATAAAAGTGGAAGAAGATAATGGACTCGAACTAAGTTGTAGTTTGACCTCTATATATGCACTGTAACTACACACACACACACACACACACACACACACACACACACACACACACACACACACACAAATGATAATAAATCTAATGAAATGTTTAAAAAAACTTTTTTAAAAAAATAATAAGCCTGAGACAAAGAAATGCACTGGGACTAAAACAGCAGAGAGCTGATTCTGGGCCAAAGGACCACCAGGAAGGGATGTGTATAAGAACACAAAGCAGCAGAAACTGAGTATGTGGAACTGGCTGCAGTGACTCAGTGGAGGAGCCTGGCTCTAGCTGGTATGAAGCCTGTCAGGAATGGAGACGGGGACTTCCTCTCTCATGACTTCTTACTCTTTCCACCTTCTGATGTCTGGCCTTTCACTGTCCTAAACCATCATGAGGCTGAAGAGCTCCAGGGCAGGATCAAGAAAAAGTGAAGAGGAGAATGATGGATTTGGATGGCAGGTTGGAAATAACCAATGAGATTACTGTTAGTCCAAGGCATGGCAGAATTTGTGTCATCAGCTCTTAGGAGAAAAATAGAGGAGCCCTTGAAGTTATATCTAGAGAGACTGGGTGACAACCATAAGGGAGAAGTTTTTCTGAAAGGAAAGAAAAGGTACTAAAAAAAATAAAATGTCAGGTCCAAGATAAAAATGTAGTAAGAAGAAGATGGAGCTGGAGCTTGGAATAGGCTTTTGCCTAACATGAAAATCCTGGGCTTGATCCCCAAACTGCAATAAATACGGCACAAATTTTTCCAACAAATTATCCATTAAGTATGTAGGGTCCTTGGTGACTATTACTGATGGCATTTTGTGATTTGCACACATAAGGTTATTAAATCTGTACAAGCTGCAGGATCTGGTTTGTAAAATACAGTGGCATTGTTCTAGTTTTAGAAATTAAATGAGGGAAGATAGTTTGCTGCCATAAGCAATGGATTCTTCTCTCTCTCTCTCACCACTCCTTCCCCACCCACAATCCAGGCCTTTTTAGCAGGTGCCCTGAAAGGTTTGTAAGAGAATGTGGGTCTTCAACTTCAGCCCCCTTACTCATGATCTCTAGAAAAAATGCAGTGGATGTAGTCTTTCTTTTATGCAGCCTCTTAGGCTCCAATAATCACAGACACGCAAGTATTAGTTCAATGTTTTCTGTTTCCAAAACCATACTGCGTTATTGTGAATAAAGGATTCATGGGACTAGCTTTGGTCTGACACAGGTGAAAGCACAGATCTGGGATGCAAAACATGATTTGGCTATGAGTGGACAAGGAAACAGGAGTCCCCACTCGAGGGACAGGTTAACAGGGGACCATCTTTGTGTGTGTAGATGTCAGGAGAACATCATATTGAGTATGAGCAAAGTGCACACGAGGCCGGAGCAGTGCATAGTACACGTCCATATGCACCAGGTGAGTTAAAACAAGACTAGAGCTAGATGCCAGCCAATTTAGTCATGAGGGTGCTTGAGAGAGCACTCGCTGTCACTGCATCTGACTGACATCTTACCAAGGGGTTTGCAAAAGTAGCAGTTTCCCCATCTCTTCATGAACCAAACAGCTTCACCAACCAAACAACTAGAATAAGAAGTTTTAGCTTGTCAGCATGAAGATTTTTGTTTGATAAATTTGTTTGTAGACTCTCTCGCTTCATGCATTTTTCTACAGTGTGAGTCTCAGTCTCCCTCTCCTTCCCTCCCTCCCTCCTCTCTCATGTGTGTGTGTGTGTGTGTGTGTGTGTGTGTGTGTGTGAGAGAGAGAGAGAGAGAGAGAGAGAGAGAGAGAGAGAGAGAGGGGGGGAGGGGGATTTTCCTTGTTAGCTTTCCATAATACTTATTTGTTCTAATTTGATTTCTGTTACCATAAAAAGTAAGACCAAAGTACGGAAATCAAACAGGATTTGAACAATAAACCATGGAGGAATACAGCTTTCTGGCCCACTCTGAGTCATTCTCACAGATTCGTGCTCAGCTAGCACTCTTGTATAACCAGAACTTCCTGCCAAGGGAATGGTGCCACCCATGATAAGCTGGACCCTTCTACATCAATTAACAACCAAGATAATCCTCCACAAACACACCCATAGCCCTGTCTGTTGTAGGCAATCCCTCAGTGAAGATGTTCTTTCAGATAAACCTAGACTGTGTCATGTTTACGGGTTAAGTTAGCTGAGGCACCATTGTTTTCTGTTTGTACACGTCACTTTCAGTTGTTGAATAACAGCCCATTTAAAAGATAAAAGATAGTCTTAGTGATTATTCAGTTCCTGGATATTTATTTTGATTTCATGTTTTTCATTAAGTACTCTTATGAATTCTTTGTATTCCTAATCTTTCCAGGGTGAATATGTAGTTATTTTCTCCAAAAAGATTTTAATTTCTTGCAATTGAACTGTGTATTCAACAGCAAAAGCTTTTTGGTGAAACAATGTGATTTCAGGTACATTTGAGATTGCTATGTTTTGTGTTTGTCTTTGAGCAAATATAATTTTGATTTCTTCATCTTTTTACATGCCTAACCAGTCCTTTGCTTGAGTGAACCCAGGGGTTTTGGTCTTCAAGCTTATCTAGTACAGAGTGATAGCCCTGGATAAAGGAAAAAAATTAATAACATAACTTCAAAAATATTATTCTGCATGGAGAGATGGTTTAGTGGATAAAATACTTGCTGTGCAAATATGAAGGCCTGAATTCAAATCTCCAGAACCCACATAACCCAGACATGGTAGCACATGTCTCAAACTCCAGTGTCTTTACCATGAAGTAGGAGTTGGAAATAGGAGAAGCCCTAGAAACTACAGACCAGCAAGCCTGGAATACATAGCAATGAACAAGAGACCCTGTCTCAAAGACGGTAGAAAGAGATCACACACACACACACACACACACACACACACACACACACACACACACACACATTAATGCATTTCCCAAGTTCAAAGTTTAAGATAATAAATAATGAATGAATCTAGCTGTGGTGATATATAGTGTCCCCCTATGTATTGTGTACCCTAATAAATTTATCTGAGGGTCAGAGAACAGAACAACCACTAGATTAAACATAGAGGCCAGAAATGGTGGCACACACACCTTTTATCCTATCACTTTGGAGGGAGAGATCCATCTGAGTCTCTATGAGTTCAAGCCCACACTGGGAACAGAGCCAGGCATGGTGGCACACACCTTTAATCCCAGCATTTGAGATCTCATGTCTTGGCTTGGGAAGGACACTTGCCTTTAATCCCAGAAAGTTATAGCAGAAAGGTATATAAGATGTGAGAACCAGGAACTAGAGGCTTTAGCAGCAGTTCAACTGAGACCCTCAGGGGTGAGGACTCAAAGACTTTCAATCTGAGTAAACAAGATCAGCTGAGGTGTTGGTGAGATAAGGTTGGCTGTGGCTTGTTCTAGTCCTCTGACCTATCAGTTTTAACCCCAATACCTGGCTCCAGGTTTTTTTTATTAATAAGACTGTTTAGGAATTTGCCTTACATCTAGATGTCATGTTTTTTTTTAAATTTTTGGTTGTGAAGCCATCATCTGTGATTTATTTCTATCAGATGATGGTTTACATCCTACTACATGTCAGATCAGAAAAGGCCAACCGTAATCTAGCAGTCATATACAGTCTAACAGATGCCATGAGACCAGAATGTGGCTGCAACTAAGCAATGTGTATGACTGTGTTTACTCTGCCCAGAATGTCACACTATAGAGATTATTGTGCAGCACACATTCTCTCTGCCTTTCTCTTTTGCACTGAGGGCAGTGGGTTGGTTTCTCATATCTGCTAGGCTTATTTGGTTAGCCTGGTAGCATGTGCTCCCTCATTATTCACTTATTTTCTTCCTCTGTCAGAACTTTCTACCCATCTTCATTTGGGCATTTCTGAATTGTATAAAATTATTTGACTTAAGAACACTAAGCTATCTCAAAATATTTTGTACTGTATTAAAAAATGAGAGAAATGCACAATGTTATATGTTTTTAAATTTTCACATTTGATCCCAGATTAAGTATATGACCAAAATAGACATGTGAGTTTATGTATCTATCCAAGGTAGGATTAAATGTACAATTTAAGCCTATATTTGGCAGGCTTAAAGATAAAATCTCATTGGTTTACATAAGCCAAAGATTAGTTTGATATGCCAAAAATCCAGAAATGAGCACCATCTTCATTTCAAAGGCAAGCTAGGGGCCAGTAATAACAAGCACACCTAAATCTACACTAGTACCTGATTTTCACGTGATCAATGGACACTTTTTCATTCATCATTCAAAACAATCATAGGAAAAATCACAGCCACACCCAGGTGAATTGTGGGAAAACATTGATATAGATAATTGACTAAGCCATTAACACTTTGCAGACTCAGTTTTTAAGAGAAGCAATTTCTATGAAATCACAAGCTCCCACATTGTGTGAATATGTGTGTATGTGTGTGTACATGTGCACACTCATACCACAGATTTATATGTATATTTCTATAAAAGCTCAATTGAAGTTTAGCTTTGTTGTTTTTATTTTCTGTTTATGCTTTTTGATTTTGAATTGTGCCTGGACACTTATTATTCTATAGTAGCTAATCTTACTGTATGTTACAAGTTTTTAGAACAGGAAAAGATAATAATAGTTAGGGAGGTCTTGGTTACTTCAGATATTTAGTGTTTAACATAGAAAGGTTTTCAAGGTATTGACATTATATTGTAAATCCCAATGTCTTTACTTTTCTCCCACATCTGGGTTTCTTCCAAACTCATCCTGCCTCTGATTCACATGGCACACTGTATTGACAACAGAGTCTTCTCCCTGGGGATGACAGAGGGAACTTTTAAAGTCCTTATATATTGAAAAGTCTAATGAAATTCACTCACTTATCCACTTGCTCATGAAATATTAATAGGCTCATACTATTCCTTTAAAGTGCTCTGGAGTACACTGAAAACAGAATTAATTTATAGAATAAATCTATGCAACCTACTTCATTTTCCCCATAAAATAAATTTATGAGGTTGATAAGGATCACCTCACTGTTTTTCCTTCTATCAGTCTCCCCACAGAAGATCAAATAGACTTGATTGATTTTTATTTTCAGGAGAAAAGATTTTTAAAGGCTATAAAAAAAAAGCAATTAAAATGTCTGTGGATATAACCAGGCATGCCAAATAATGAAATTAGTAAGGGTCAGTAGAGGTACGTGACACAGTGTCCTTTTTCCTAAGAAGGAAATAAGCCTGTCCCTTAAAACTACTGTGTGGACTTAAGTCGGAACAAAAATAAACTCTAAATTCAAGGACAGACTGCTTTCTGAAGAGAAAGTCCTATGGTTCCTGTGAGTTCCGGGTTCTGTACTTGACAGTGTGAGAGCAAAGGTTAGCACTTGAGTGTGCTATGGCTGGTTGATTGCATTCGTTTTGTGGTTGTGAAGTGCTAAGGAGAGATTGAAAGTGGTGGAGAATGGCTTTCAATAACCTTTGAAAGAACTGAGTTGACAAGGCTCCCTTTTTTCTATTTCAGGGATTTTGAAATGTTAGCTAACTAACTGTATCCTAATCATGAACTAATTTCCATACTACTGCACCCAGATATGTCCCACCTGCCCCGCCCCCAGACACAACTCAGGAATCTTCTGCTTAGGGCTTTTGTTTGTTCAAATATTGGAGAAAGTGTCTGTGACTGGTAATAAAATCTCAGCAAGCACCTCTGTGGCATTGATTGGGGACCCTTTGTGGATGCTCAGCACGGTCTGCCCTGTGTAACCACCTCCCTGGCCCTGGAAGATGTGAGAGAGAGGAGAGTGGTTACAAAGGGCTGGCTTGTTACTCTTAGAGAGCTTAAAGATGCTGGCTGTCAAGTGGGGACTAGACCAGCAAAAGGAGACAGGTGTCGGGCACAGATGCAGAATCCCATCTAGAAAGAGTAATTACCCAGCCACCCACTCTGCAATTACATTCTTACCTCTGGGAAAAGTTCTTTGGATGTCTTGCTGTTTGTTGACAACTTCTCCAAGACACTAAATCACCCAGTCTCCATTCCTGCTAATTTGATATAATAGATTTGAAAGTGAGTTCATATTCTGTATTTATCTGGAGACATATTGATCCTCATCGACAATCACCAGGCTTCATGTGTGTCAGTTGTACTGAATTAGATGCTGGTGAGCTATTGCTAGTCTGTCATGTCATGGATAGGAAGAAAGCCCTGTGTGTGGGTTGTCAGCAGAGAGGCTTTTTGCAAAGCTGCATCTCAGTTCACAGTGGCCCCATGATACACCATGTGTAGGTTATAAACTAGTATATATATACTCCCTTTCCTTTGAAAAGCTAAGGCTTCTAGCACAAGGGCTTGAACTTGGGACCTGTGCGTGCTAAGCAAGTGCTCACTGCACTGAGCCGAATTCCCAGTTCAAAAAGTTAATTTTCATATTCAGCAGACAAAATGGCAAGATAAAGCAATTTATGGAAATCAATTATGGTATCATTTTTAAAATCTAATTTAAACAGATTGAGTTTTCTTTGGTCATCAAAACTGAAGGGAGAAAGTCAGATTCATTTACATATATTTTGTACCCTTAGATGGTAATGTTCAACTATAACTTCCTAAACCACTTCTTTCATCTGTTTAATATCAGGGCTTTCCAGGGTCATTTCATTAATGCACTAGTGGTTGAGCTCTGTCTCCTCCTCGTTCCTTCTTTTTCCTCTCTGTTTCTTTCTTTTTCTTCGTTTCTTTCTTCTTCCTTTAGTGTTTGCAGTCTAACTTTTTCTTGGTTTCTGTTTTCCTTCAGTGTTTGTAATTTAAGTAACAGTTACTGAAATTTAAATTTTAAAATTCCTTCTATTGTTGTGTTTCAAGAGCTTTGCTGTGCTATGCTGTAACTGTCTGCTGCTCTGATGGTGTCCAGGAATTCAGGAGTTGAGGACCTTGTACGCTCTACTTATTGGTTAAGAGTGTGCCACTGAAAGGAGAGAGAGGAAATCTGGCACACGGAAACAAGCAGCCAGATGGCTGTACTACAAATCAGGGAGTATGAACAAGAATACAGCACTGGAGGCCATGGGTAGGATCTGCTAGGCAGTCCTGGAAGAGCAAGCTACCTATCTGTTTTTAAGATTTTGTATCATTGATGTGAATTTCTAAGGCCTTACTATGTTGCTAATGATTTTTCTGGTGGGTGACTCTGGTCTTTACTGGGCTGACAGTTACAGGGAACAGATGACCCTCATGGTGACCACCACATAGAATGGAAATGGAGTCCTTAAATTTTTTTGAGTCCTTAAATTTTGTGAATGATGTCCTGTACACTCTACTTTTCTCAGCCACAATCACATTAAAATTTAAAAGGTAATGAAACAAGCTAATGGTCTTTAATGAGTGATCTTTCCTGGCTTACCCTTCAAGCTCATTTAATTTATTTCTAACCTAGAGTGTTTTCTTGATGGTTAAGAACTGTTTTCTCCTAGAAATTACAACTAACAGCACTGAGATAGGGGACGTTCCTTATTTGCCAGAGTGACAATTCATATGACTAGGTCTAGGCCAGTGTTTGATTTCAAACCCACATCCAACTGAAACTTAGGAATTCTTGTGTTCTGAAAGAAAAAAATTTTCTCAAATTTTGCATCAGTCATCTGTAGAAAAATTTCTAAATGGTCTTTTTAAATAAAAAACATGGAGCCAAATATAGGGGTGAAAGCCTTAGAGAGATCAGGGAAATAGGGAAAGCCACCAGCCAACCTTACCTCACCAACTCTGCAGCTTCCAAATGTGAGCTACTTTCTCTCTTACCCACGCTTATATTGCCTTGCTGTTCTGCCCTCTCATTGGCTATCTTAGCCTAGCTACCTCACTTTCTTGTCACTGTCTATGTGTACAGACCTCCAGGTCTCTATGGTTGATACTGGGATTAAAGATGTGTGTCACCATGCTTGACTCTGTTCCCTAGTATGGCCTTGAACACACAGAAATCCTGCCTGCTAAGGGATTAGGGCGTGTGCTGCCTGACTTCTTGTTTACTTAAAATGGCTTGCTATTTCCTCTGATCTCCAGGCAAACGTTATTAAAGCACAAATAAAATACCACCACAGTCATCAAAGAATAAAATAAAAACAAATGATAGCTTAGACACTGTGGAAGCAAATATTGTTCTCAAGCAATGAAATGTGCTCTGTGATGTCACTAGACCTGTGACAGCTAAGGAGATGGATGACTTGGTCTTGGATCCGTGTCTGATTTATGAACTTCTTGCAGCAGAATCTCGTCTGCTGTATATACAAAGCCCTTCAGGCTCACCTTAGTTACTGAAGGTACTGAAGAGGCAAACTGAGCTGAGTGTTCACTAACAATTCCCCTGAAGTACTCTAGATGAAGATCTCTACTAACTCAGCTTTGAGTTGTAGTCCTGAGCATTGGAACTCCTGCACCATCCGCTATAGTCAAGTCATGATGTTAGCTCTCCTCAAATACCTGCCTGTCAGTACTCCTCAGAACCCTAGAAATAGTGCTCACCTGCACGTTGTATCTCTTACAGTAGTCTCACATGTGAAAATGTAGATGAAATTGAGGGAAGTTAAGCAATAATGAAATGCATGTTGCTCCTGAAGATAATGTCTGATGGATATTGTGGTCACTGTATGATATCCACTGTGTGTCCTTAGTGGGTAGCACAGAGCTATGTGGGATACCAGGACCATGATATGGTGATGATGTGAGGAACTGAAATAGTGTCAAAGAAGAACAAAAGAAGCATATTGTATAAATTTAACTATGTGTTATATGTTTCAGTATAGTTGAGTATGCAATCCATAAACTTACTACTAAAATATATCTAAAAGGGTATAAATTATTAAAGTTCCTTTAAATTTAGACTATTCTAGATTCAGTTATCTATCACGGTTACCACATATTATTATTGCCTAAGTCTTTGAACTCATTTGGTAGACACTGCATATTATTATTGCCTAGGCCTTTGTACTTGGTGTAGGCTAGGCATATATAGAAGAACACAGAGTCAGGCTATCAGTACTGAGAAGCGCAGGAGGGAACAGTAGACAGTCACCATGCCTTTTAGTGGAGCATGTTAGATTATTAGATATTGGTAAAAATCAGTGTGCAAATGTCAGGACAGACACAAACCTGATGTATTTAGAGATATACAAAAAAGTATATACAATAGTTGTTGAAAGTGAGTGACTCACAAAAGAGAATAGGGGATAAGAGATCAAAAAGAAGAAACTGAGCTGGTGGTCTTGGGTGTGCATTCATGCATTTATGTGTCTGTGTGTGCTAAGTGTATTTGCGGTGTGTGTGTGTGTGTGTGTGTGTGTGTGTGTGTGTGTGTAAGTATGTATGTGTATCCTGCTTAGGGTAAATACTAGAATTAATTAGTTAAGGCTGATTGTATTTAGACACTCAATGGCTTCAGAGGGCTCCAAGCACATTTATTATTAGAATGGCATCTATTAGAATAGATGTTCCCTCTTGGGTGAAGGATTCCTGTTTTGCAGTACATACACATTGTTTGTTGAATAAATTGTGTATCAAACAACAGGTCTCAAATCTCTGTTGCTTTCAGCTCAAACACAAGTGCATCTTTAATAATTGAGTTAAAATGGCACAACTCTCAATTCTGCCTAATTAAATGTTTTAAGTCTCTGGAAACCTATAATATTTCCTCATACATCTTTGTGTTTAAATTCCATAAATAGTTGTATGGTGGTTAAACCTTTTGAGGTGATTGATTTTACTCTACTCTCTGTTTAAGGTGGGCATTATTCCAAATGGTATTTTCCTTTGAAATATTTTAACTTTATTTTACCTTATTTACAGTACTGGGGATTGACTTTGGAACCTCATCCTTGTCAGGCAAGTGCTCTACCACTCAGCCACTGCCCATTTTGCCAGTTTATTATTATTATTATTATTGCTGAGTATCTATAGTATTGACAGTAAATTCATAAACTAGCAGACTGAGGGAAGAAGTAAAAAATAGTCAAAATAATCCTCCTGGTAGTGATTATTAACTAGTGGAAGGGTTTATAAAATTTCACATGCTTATTTTAAGTATGCATAATTAATTGCTGATGAATAGCTCTGAAAATAAAAAAGTGAAGAAACATTTATAATTAGAAAATTCATTAGAACTGTCAGTTGTAGATGAGCTTACAAAGAATAATGCAACACTATTCACAACGGCCAAGGTATGGAAGGAACCATCATCAACAAATGAATAGTGACAGGGATGTAAAATAGTAGTACAGCCCTTGCCTAGTGTATGCCAAATTTGAGGATCAACCACCAGCACCATATTAAAAAGAAATGACAGGTGAATGGATAAATGTACATGTATACAATGGAATTTTATTCTACTATAAAAGGAATAAAATTATGATATTCACAGAAAAATGGATATAACTGGAAACCACCATGTTAAGTGAAATAAACCAGACTGAGAAAGACAATTACCATATATTTTCTCTCATAGGAAATCTAAATGTGTGTGTGTGTGTGTGTGTGTGTGTGTGTGTGTGTGTGTGTGTGCATGTGCAGCAGCATGAAAATAGAAAGGATTTATGAAAATGCAAAAAGGTCTAACAAAAGAGGGGATGGGGGACCGGAAAGGGTATATATTAATAATGATATCATAATGCAATCCATTCATTTGTTTACTAACCAAAACTTAATTTAAAAAATGTAATCCTAGGGTAATCACTACATGGAGAATGTGCACTTGACTCTTTGAGTTTGCTCTGGGTGATCATGCCCTCATGATTTATTTTGTTCTGATGAGAGAAAGGGAAAACATTCAAGCAAGGGATTCAAAACTTGCATGAATTGCATGGCCCAGGTCTTCTTTGGGCTTGAAAGGGCTCTTGTGATGGCAGTATTTTAAACATTCTCTTTAGTTCACAGGCATGGTAGGATAAGCATGGCATCTTTCATACTTCCAATCTGTGTCCTGTCTGTCCTGGTAAATCCTCAGCATGTCCCTCTCTCCTGGTACTGAATGTAGTTCTCATTGACCTGTACGGGCACAAGGGATGATGTCTACACTCCAATCAAGCCTCAGGTATTAGAAATACGTTTACAATTTAGGATAAAATGCCAATTGTGATAAAGGCTCCCACCCTTCAGATCTTTATTTGGTTGTGTAAAATCTTATGCCTGATGGTTGTATTCATTTGTTGTTGTTTTGTTTTTTGTTTTGTCTTTGTTTTTCAAGACAGGGTTTCTCTGTGTGTATCCCTGGCTGTCTTGGAACTCACACTGTAGACCAGGCTGGCTGCAAACTCACATAGATCTGCCTGCCTCTGCCTCCCAAGTGCTCTGACTAATGGCATGCACCATCACTGCCTAGTTGTATGCATGTATTTTATAGTGAGAAAGCAAAGCTTATCTTGTTCTGTTTTGTAGAGCTACCAAAGCATGCAGTAACTGTACTCACATAAAAACACTTAAAGTAGTCTTACAGTGTTTTTCTCCTCTCATGTATGATTACAGTTTTGGAGTGCATATAGAGGATGGTAAGTCATTCATGAGGTGCTTGTGTTTGAGGGATACCACGAGAATTGCATAATTTTTGCCTTTCTCGTCGTCGTAGTTTTCTGACACTTACAACAAAATGGGTAGTTCTTATTCAAGTCTTCAGCAGTTTGACCAGGAAGACTTTGTAGTGTCATAAATATGAAATTGATAGTAATTTCTGTGAATAAATAATTATGGACGGTGTGTCTGGAGAAAATAATTGCTATTCACGCAAGCACAGATGGAGTCAGGCCTGTAAAGATCACATTAGAGTGTGCATGGAAGAAAGTTGCTGCCTGCTGCCAAGAGAGGATTTTTCCAGCTGTTTGAGGACAGTGTAGCAAACAAAGTGGTAAAAAAATAAATTCAGAATACTCAGCAATAAGTGCTTACTTTAATTCTGAAACAATGCTGAGAAAATGCACATATGGAGGAAGACTCCATTGTTAGCATTAGTCAATATAGTCTTTTAATCTATCAGGTCCAGTAAGACCCATTAGTTACCTGAGTAGAACCTCAGTTGTTTGCCCACTCAGCAAACATTCATGGTGTCTTCCTTCTCCTCACACTCCTTTTACTCTTTGATTTAAAATATGGCCATACTTTTTTCCAGATTTCAGAGGCCTTCTGCATTTAATATTTAAAGCTTGCCCCTGTCTCACCACTATAGCTTGGGAGATATTATTTGATTTGATAACTATCATCACAGCCTTTGACTGCTAGAGCCACTCACCAGGCTGGGGCTATTGGGGTCCCCTTTGTTTCTTCTCAAACTCCCTGGACTTTTTTTAAATTTTGAGATGGAATCTTACTAGGTTTCCAGGCTAGTCTTGAATTCACTCTGTAGCCCAGGCAGGCCATAAACTTGCCTCAGCCTCCAGAGTAGCTGGGACTACAGACCTGTGCCACTAGGCCTGGCTTGAAAGCCTATTGTATTTTAACTCCATGTATTTTAATTTACTTTCTTTTTAAAAGAAAGAACAGAAGGTCTAAAACAGTTAAATGACACACAGCTATTCTGTGAGGTACAATGGGTCACCCAAAGATAAACAAGACATTAGGCAAGACAGACATTTCATACACAACTGTAATAGAAGGAATGTTTTGAATAAATTGAGAAGTATATAAAATACTGGGGATTTATAGAAGAGGAAGCAATTAATTTGTGCTGGAACGGCTGGAGGGAACAGGAAAGACCATTTGAGGCCCTGCCGGAGGAACCACAGTTTGAAAGGTGGGAAGGATTTTGCCAAGAAAAAAGGTCACACATGACACAGGGAGAAGGAAGGAGGGATGTAGAGTTGGAAGGACAATTTAAGGGATAAACTGATTGGATGGTATACTCAGAGTAGCACTCAATTAAGAATATAAGGCATATGAAATGAAGACAAAAATGACCAGAGGAAATTTTATGGTCTCCAGTGACTTCAAAGAATGTTCTGAACTAAGAGAACTGGAGTGAACAGAAGGTCTCTCCAAAGCCAAAGGGCAGGGTGGTCAATCGTCACTGATGCAAATGAAAAGAGCAAGAACAAAAATTGTCATGGTCTCTGGTAGCCAGGACAAGAAGGATGCAAGGACTTCAAGTGTAGGGAGACCCATGATGACTGTCTTTTGTGCAGTAGACCTTTGGATTTTCCAATAATACCATCAGTAATTTTGGGAGGGATTATCTCAGTATGTGATAATACAGTATAAACTAAAGGAATATTGGGAAATTGACCCATGTAGGTTTGAAACAAATTGTTTTCTAAAACTTGTCTGGTTCTACAGAGGAGAAATGGTGAATAAAATGATGAATACCTTGTCAAGGCTAATTGATCTAATAAAACGGTGCTGATGTTAGTAGATAAGAACTACTCTTTTTATCATGGTCTTTTATTTCTTGTCCTCCCTCTCTGTTCTTGATCCAGCTGGGATCTCCCACTCCCCTAAGCTCTCTTTCTCTCGACCCTTGCCCTTCATTACCCCCACTCACATCCATGTTGTTATGTAGATCTCACTCATTTCTCTGTCATTGGGTGATCCCTGTGTCTTTCTTGGGGTCCTGTTTTTTAGGTAGCCTCCCTGGAATTATGAGTAGCAGTCTAGTCATCTTTGTTTTACATCTAATATCCTCCTATGAGTGAGTACATAATATGTTTGTCTTTCTGAGTCTGGGTTACCTCACTCAGGATGATTTTTTTCTAGATCCATCCTCAGCCTGGGAGGAGGGGACTGGAGCTGCCTGGACTGAATCTACTAGGTTGAACTCAATCCTCAGGGGAGTCTTTGCCCTGGAGGAGATGGGAATGGGGGGTGGGCTGGGGAGAAGGTGGGGGGGCAGGATGGGGGAGAACAAGGGAATCCGTGGCTGATATGTAAAATTAAATTAAATTATAAAATAAAAAAGAACTACTCTAGCCAGATGCCCAGCTCTGTTCTTATTACCCTTCTTAAGACCCTCATGAGGAAGGTTATACTTTCTTCCTGATAGTAAGGGGAAGAAGGCATAGGGAAGAAGCTGGATTGTTATCCAAGATAGCAGGCATGTTCAGATCTAGAGTAAGAAAGGTTTTTCAATGAGGTTGGATTGACTCTTTGAGCACTTTACACAGATATCTGTCTTATGGTTGTTGGTGGGTAGTGCAGCCTTCATCTACAATGTGGTGTGGAGGTAGAAGTTTGACAATTAGCCTCTTGTGGCTTAAGAGGTGGATTTCTCACCTTTCTAAGACTGGTATATAAATCTGCTTAGCAATAGGAAATGTCATGAATCAGCAAGTTAGTGATTGCACAGTGCTTAATAAGTCAAATGCCATTAAGCATGATTATTAAACCAATATCCATCCTTCTACCATATATCCAATTATCCATTCACTCATTAATCCTTCCTTCCTTCCATCCATCCATGGAGATAAGAATTATGGAATGGCTTTGACTAGGCAATGGATAATTCATAAAGAAGAGAAATGAAGCCTGCCATTAAAGGATATTCCACTGGGAAACGACGACAAAGTAACCAACCACAGGGGACATAGATCTATTATCAAAAATAAAAGTTTATTTAGTTACCACCCATCTTAATTGAGGTTGTATTTCCAAAAAGTCTTGAAGACACAGGAAACAACACAAATCCAAAGTTGAATGAGTTACTATGCACATGTCCTGAGCGAAATAAGAGATCAAATTAGGAGCCAAATTAAATGAACATAGCCAGTAACCAAGAAAATGTAACAATAAGAACTGCACAGTTTAATGGCCAATGTATTTGACCAGTAATTTGCTAAATAGAAGTGAAAGTGTCTAAGCAAGTATAAAAAGAAATACTACAATTAAAATTAGAGAAATAGTAGGACCATCATAGTAAAAGTTTTGACCCATTAATTTTGTATCTAATTTTTTATTTTTTGAGAATTTTATACTTGACTGCTATATTCATATCATTTCTGCTGCCTCCCTCTTTCTCTCCAACTTCTCCTGTGTCATGCCCCCCTCTCCAGCTACATATATATATATATATATATATATATATATATATATATATATATATAAACTGATAGCTCCATTTGGTGTGTTGTATAGTCAGTAGTTGTTCAGTTCACAAGACTACATTTCTCAGCAGTCCCAATGTGGTCCTGGAGTCCAGGTCTTAGAGAACTGCTGGTCTTCCATCAGTGTTGGAATCCCAAAGAAGTAGGTCCTATCACAAGCAAAGGAATGTCACAGAAGCAGGATAGATGAACTTGTCAGGAAGAGTGAGGGCAAGCAAGCAAAAAGGAAAAGCTCCTTTCTCCCATGTCCTTTTATGTGAACTGCTACAAAAGGTATGCCCCAGATTTAGGGTGGGTCTTCTCACCTCAAATGATCCAGTCAAGAAAATCCCTCACAAGTATGAGTCTTTTTTGATTACAGACATAGTCAAGTTGAAAATCAAGATTAGCCACCACAGTGTTGCTCACATATATGTGTGTTAGGGCTAATAGTTAGAGACTGGAAAACTTGTAGTGGACAAGGGACTTGTCCTTAGAAAGACTAATTCTTCTCACAGCAGCCATTATTACCTCTAGTTCTTCATCAAGAGATGGAGTTTTATTTAAGATTTTTCCTATCCATATTGACATGTCAACTTGTCGTGTCATTGTTCAGGTGTTGCATTGATGACCACATATTTTTTTTTTTTTTTGAGATTTCAAGGGTGCAGCTTCCTTGGCATACATATACTTCATCTTATGAAAAGTATTCATATCCTTAGCTCATTCACTGGTTAGGTTGCTAGATAATAAATTTTAAAAGAAGACAGGATTATTAGTGTTATTAACATAAAGTATTTCAGCAGTTTTATCACATTGTACACACACACACACAAAACTTTCTCACAGTGAGAAAAGTAATCCAGATCCAGAATGAAATTTTCAACAGCAGTAAAAATGCAATGGAAAGGACTAGATATGGCACTACCAGGAGCACTACAATTGACAGAATCCCTGGGAAAAGAGCTTGCTGATGTGCAAGTCCACCTTTGAGGACTCATCCTACTGAAATGTTGCTTAGTCTGATTAAGGCCATGTGCACTTTCAATCCTGCATTATAATAAGGAGGGGAAATTGCATCAATCAAAATATCCATTTAGAAATGGGGAGTGGCTAGGTAAACAGTAGTTTTAAAAGATATTTAGAGAATGCCAGTAATACTCATTTAACAGCATAGAAAGTAAGGAAGTAAAATACAGAGCAGAGTGATGTTTGTGACAGAAACTAAAACTGTGTTTATTTTTGTCCCAGTGGTCAGCTTTGATGAGTCACTGAGGAGCTTTCCCTTTTACTTATTTAACTTTTCGCAATTTACCAGTGTTATTTAATGGAATCTAATTCATGAGCTTGTATGCATGTAATCAGCTTCATCAGCAACTTAAATTTACTTCACATTTAAAATATTCACAAAATTATTTCATATTTATTTTTTTTTCAGAATCATTTACAAGTTAAATTGGAATCACGGGATATTTTTCTTTTAGAGAAAAGAAAAAACTCCTAACGATTTTTATATGCATGCCAAATACCAGGCATAGAAAGAGATGATTGTATAAATGTAATTTTCTCCTGTTAGTTTTCATATACATTTTTTTATACTATCCCAAGAATTTTGGACAGAGAGGATATCTAAAGAAGGAAAAAATGTATTTATTTTTGCATGTTTTTTCTTCAAAACACTTGGATGCAAGGTTTCCTTCACTAAATAAAATTTTACCAATATTTACCCTAAATTTGGAATTTGGGGTCCAGATTGAAAAGCAAGCCTAAAATTTGGACTCTATGAGGAAGATTCTAGCAGGTTAATAGATAGCACAATGAATGTGTTTTTCTGGGTGTGCCCATCCCTTTTAAAAGCTTCTTGCACTTTGGCTGGGATGATAGGATATCACCCAATTCAACTCTAGGGCCTTCTACTTCAGGTACAGTAATGATTTAACTCAACCCACCACTTAGACCAGCGGTTCTCAATCCATGGGTCCTGACCCCTTTGGGGGGTCGAATGACCCTTTCACAGGAGTCACATATCAGACATCCTGCATTTCAGATATGCAGTTATGAAGTAACAAAATAATTTTATAGTGGGGGTCACCACAACATGAAGGACTGTGTTAAAGGGGCCAAGCATTAGGAGGTTGAGAACCACTGACCTTAGACCCTGATAGAACACGACTCTCCCAGAGCCCTGTCTCCGGTCTAGGAGGAGGATTCAATCACCCCTAGTGCCAGTGCTGCTGTTTTAAACCAATGATAGACAACACTTTGTAAAAATGATTTGAAGAGATGAAATGAGACAACTTAGAAAAGGGGCTAACAAAGGGCCTGGCACATAAGAAATACATCATTTCTACTCAGCCACTGTCACAGTGTCATCTATACCACTTTGGGCCCTAAAAGTGCATGTGATATTCTTTTATAATTCACTTTCTACACCTGAGATATTAGGTAGTTTGGATATTTGGTTAAATTACTAACTTTAAAATGCTAAAACATTTTATTTTGATTTATGCTGGTGGGGATTGCTATTTGTTTATTTGTTTGTTTGTTTGGTGTTTTGTTTGTTTTTGTTTTTGGAACCTCCATACTAATTTCCATAGTGGCTGGACTAGTTTGCATCCCTTCCAGTGGTCCATAAATGTTTCTTTTTGTCCATTACTTTGCCAGCATTTGTCATTAGGAGTTTTCTTGATGACTACCTTTCTGACTGATGTGAAATGAAATGTCAGTGTGGCTTTTATTTGCATTTCTCTGGTGACTAGTACTGTTGACTAATTTGTCATATGAGTATTGGCCATTTGTGCTTCATCTTATGGAAACTGTTTATATCCTTAACCCATTCATTGGTTAGGTTGTTGGATAGTGAATTCTAAGAGAATACAGGATTATTAGTGCTAATTATTAACACAAAGCTCCCTAGCAGTTTTATTACAGGAAAATAGTGATTTCTTTTTCTTTTGTGTGTGTATTTCTTGTGTTTGTTTGTATGATATAGGTGTGTAGCTGTGTGGGGCTATATACATGTGCCACAGTATATGTGTTGGTGTTCAGAGGACAGCTTCCAGTATTGGCAGACAGGGTGATGTTGCTGTGCACTACTGCTTATGCCAAGCTAACTGGCCTTCAACTTAACAGGGATTCACTTGTCCCTTCCTCCCATCTTGCAGATGGGGGCACTAGGATTGCAGATGTGCATCCTACTTCCTGTGGGTGCTGGAGATACAAGCTCAGGTCCTCATTTTTGCACACCAAGCATTTTTCCCACTGAGCCATCACCCGGTCCTGAAAAATATCTTTTCATTCCAAGTTGCTTACAATGAGAAAAAGGTGGAAAGGAGATACTGGCAGCAGGGACTAGGGGTAAAATGTGTGGGTCAGAATTCATTTAAAAGTCAACGTTAGTGATTGAGGACCTTTAGTCAATAGTGTGGTCTGAGAGTCTCTAAGTATCACAAAATATTAAGATGAGATATATCCCATTTTTTTCAGCAGTAAGATGGCTACCTAGCCTTCTATTTGATTTTAATATGACAGCTCTGCTTATTTTAACTGTTTCTTACCATAAAAGTGTAAACTGAAAAGTAGCAATGATGGGTGAGTGTAATACATTACTTTAAATAAACTTGTCCTGCACACAGCACATGGAAAGTCTATTTACATTACAGTAAGCTGTTTTCTCATGCATTTACAATTCTGCTGTTCAAATAAATTAAAAAAAAAAAACATGACAGCTCAATTTAGTTTATCTGGTCCAACCTCAAAGACAACAATTGCTGTAATTTTAGTATAGGGAACTCTTGGTATTCGAAGTAGAATAATCAGCTAAGTTTTTTTTTTTTTCAGAGAAAGTATGTTTTAATTGCTTCTTTAAAAATGAAAAGAAATATAAAAAACATACTAAACAATAAAATTCAACATATTAAATTGGCAAGAGAAGTGAGCATGAAAGTCATTTTATGAACCGAAAGATGTTAACAATGGAAGGATGGTTAGGATAACACATTATTTTCCATGTTGCTTTTTATGAACTGATCGATGCAGCAACTCTCATGGAAACTAAAAGTACATGTGAGGGGGATGTTGTGGGATTTGCAGGGAGTTCTAAATTCTTTTCTGTATTAAGTCGAATTTGTGCCAGCAAGATAAGGCATTCTGTTGACAATGTTCTTAAATAAATTAGACTTCACGTTCTCATTTTCTGCTGCCGCTTTCTGGTGCAGGTGTAGAACTATTCCCAGAGAGGCAAGATGACAAAGGGACAGCAGAGTGGAGAGTGGAACAAGGTGTGGCTTTGAAGTGGGAAGACAAGTTCAAGTTTCTTCTTGGCCTTGTGTTAGGTGGCTTGCTGCCTGGAGAACATGGATAGCTGGGGCTTAGTTTCAGCTCTCAAATGCTGTTCCTTATCTTAGAATCATGTAGGAAACTGGGTATCTTTGGCTTGCTATTAAAACGGGAATTGTAGCAAGCTAAGCCAGGCTGCAGCCAGATGGACCTAATTTATCTTCAACATCTCTTGTCTCTGATTTGTGCTCTTTCCATTTGTCAAGATGGCTGTTACTTCTTCCTCAGAGGCCCACCATCCCCATCTCACATGCTTCCCTCCATCTTAAACTACTCTTTCTCAGTCTCTCTCCCTCCCTCTCTGTCTCTGTCATCTCTCTCTCTCATTCCTTCTTTACTTCTCTCTCCCTCTTTCTCCAGGTTTTTGTTGTCATTGTTTAAAAGTCCCCTCTGCAGGGTGGGTAGTGGCAGTGCACACCTTTAATTCCAGCACTCAGAAGGCAGAGGCAGGAGGACCTGAGTTTGAGGCCACTCTGATCTACAGAGTGAGTTCCAGAGCTGCACAGAGAAACGTTATCTCAAAAGGCAAAACAACAAGAGCCCCCTTTGCCTGGGAAGTATCTTTCTTCTTTTCCCATTCTCCCCTTTCTCCCACATGCTGCCATTTAAATACCCACAGGCCTAGTTACAGGCCTATTGTCCTGGAGTCATTTTTGCCTAGGCCACTCATACAAGGCATGCACCCATTTAACCTGGCCTATATCTGGTCACTGGCCCAATCTAGAGGTAGGGGGATGAGCAGAGTCTCACATCAGACACATAACTAAAGAAAGAAGTCCACATTCCATGTCACATCACAAAAACAGTATGAATAGCCAAGACAGCATTTTTCCATCAACCCCAGTAGTCCTATAGAAATGTTCTCTAGAAGAACCTTAGGACACAGAATTAAAAAAAAAAAACAAAAACATAAACTTTAGCAAAGAATTCAAAGAGTTTAAAGAAGACACAAAAACTTGGTTGACCACCAAGAGAATTTAAAGATAAAATACAGGAATTAAACAACACAGGCCAAGAATATGGAAAAAAATTAAAGAACTGGAAAGGAACATGCAGGGAATGTAGGATACCATGAAAAGACCAAATCTTCTAATTATAATCATAGATGAAGGCTAAGAATCCTAGGCCAATGGCATAGACCAGCTCTTCAAAGAGATATAGAAGAAAATTTCCCCCAACTAAGGGTAAGATATACCTATACAGATACAAGAATCACACACAGAAACCCAACTAGACAATCCCAAAAAAGAAACTCCCCACAGCATATCACTAAATACACAGAACAAAGAGAGAGTATTCAAAGCTGCAAGAGAAAAAACACAAGTCACACGTATGCAGAACTCCATCAGAATAACGCCCTATTTCTCAATGAAAACTCTTAAAGCCACAAGAGCTTGAAGCAATGCATTCCAAACTCTAAAAGACCATGACCACCAACCTAGTAAACAACTGTACCCAGTAAAATGATTCACCACAATGAAAGGAGAAAGAAAAACTTGCCATGATACAACCAGCCTAAACAAATTCATATCCACCAAAACAATCCTAAAGACAACACTGGAAACAATACTTCAGACTGGAGAGAGGAATGAGCACATCCAGGAGACTCTAGAAAGAGAACAAATCAGCTATAATCAGTGAAATGCAGCAGAACTAAGAACACAAACAAACAAAAAATGGCTGCAGTAACACACACCTAGACACCTTCTCTAAGACACTACTTTATTGCTGTCACAAAACTCTGCTCTCAGATGGCTAATGACATAGACAGATTCACAAATACAAGAGAAAATAATATCAACATAACTGCACAATGAGGAATAAATACTGTTAGTATTTTTGTATATTTACATCTAATTTTACAGTCTGCAAACACAAAACAAGCATTAAGAATAAGAAAACTGATTTTGTAAATGATTTATATGTTTTTATATTCTTGTTTCCATTGTTTAGTAAACCACGTGAATATTTCACAGCTATTTATAAAAACACTATACATTTGTGTGCACATGTGTGTGTGCACGCAGACACATGTATGCACATGCTGTAATGGCTAGAAAAGGGTATTAAAACTACTGGAGCTGGGGTTGTAAGCAGTTGCCAGCCACTTGACATGAGCTTCAGTCCTCTGGAAGAGTGGCAAGTATTCTCAACCCCAAGGTCTCTGCCGCCCCTGTAGTTTTTAATATTCATAGAAAACAGTTTTCAGATTTTTATAATAATCCATCAAATGTGGAGCAAAATCAATGTACTAGTTTTTCTCCTGTTGAGAGGAGCTGTTGAAAATACTTGGCTCTTATAAGCAAGACACAATGGCAACCTCATTAAAAATTCTCATGCACATTCAATCCTAATTCAGCGGGACCCATTCTTAGAAGAATTCCTGGGTATGTGCATTTTTAATGATTAGATATAAACTGCCAAATGTTCTCCTAAAGAGATTGCATCATTTTGCTCCTCTGCCAGCTCTGGCCAGAGGTACTGTCTTCATCATGCTCCTCCTGCAAGGGCAAGAATCATCACACTGAATTTTCATGACTTATTTACTTCTCACCATTCTAGGTTGCAAATTCCTGGAAAGCAGAGGCTGTTCCTTTGTCATTTTAGACCCTAGGCTCTAGGGCAGAATCTTCTATGAAAAATGAGAGGGGATATAATTCATAGGATGAAAGATATAATAGTTCTCTAGTCTGATTCTCATACATTTCCATTGTTGATGCTAAGTTATTGATGGTTTAAAACTATAGAATTCATCTTTTGTGTCACAACATTGTGGGAGCCTCTGATTTCAACACTGACTATAGGAATGCCTTGGATCAGCTCTGGCAGGCTTCTTCTTCTACACAGTGATGGCTATAAATGGAACATTGTCACAAAAAAAGTGAGTCCATGGGGCTAAAGAAATGGCTCCATGGTTAACAGAACTTGCAGAAGACCTAGGTTCAGTTCCCAGAATCTACAATGTGGCTCACAACCATCTTGCCTCTTTACTGCCTGCTGGTACACACACACACACACACACACACACACACACACACACACACACACACACACACTAAAAGTAAATAGTTTATATTAATTCCACCTTTAATTCAGTAGTGTAGGAAAACTTAGAAAAAATCTTCCTTTTTCATTTTGGACCCTAGGTTCTAAGGCAGAGGCTGCTGTGAAAAGTAAGAGGAGATAACAGTTTTCTAGTCTGATGCATACCCATACACATAAAAGTAAATACTTTATATTAATTCCACCTTTGATTCTGAGTATATTAGAAAAAATTTTAAATGTAATACACACACAAGTGTATATGTGGAGATATTTATATATATCCACTGTCAGCAATGGATGAGGCCCCAACATTGGTTAATGTACCTGTCTCAAACAACCCAAGCTTATCTGACAAATTCCCATGTGGGACCTACATTCCATTTGTGTCATGTAGAGTCATATGATACTGATAATTTATAAGTGGTGAGGCATGCCTCCTTAAATCTTTTTATCATTCTTTTCAAATCAGTATTGAAAATACTTATTAAACGGGGTTTTTTAGATCTGATTTAAAAAAATGATGAACTATAAAGCTAGTGTCCATACAGCAGTGTCAGTTTTAAATCTGAAAGTTGTCCATCACAGGCACAATCAGTTCTGAGTAGTTGAGAGAAATACACCATTGTTGTCTGCACTGGAAGCAAAATGAAGCCCCTACCTGTCACACTTCTACAGAATTAACTCTTCAGTGATGTCAGACATGCAGGGTTATTAAAGGAGGGAGTGTTTAGGCCGGAAGAGAAATGGAGCAGGTCAAGAATGCACAGAACTGGTGTGACAAGTCCAAGGTTAGGAGCTGGCAATAAGATTTCAAAACCTGGCCTGATAAGTAGCAGAGCCACTGCATCTGTATTCCTCAGTTTTGCCACTGTGGCTATTACTGTGCTACAGAAATGATGGTACTTACACCATAGATGTTTTCGAAGATAAACATGTTCACACATGTATAGCACTAGAGAAAAGATCTGGTACTCTTTTTGTTTGTTTGTTTGTTTTTGTTTTATAATTGCATTTTCTACTAACTAAAACCTTCAAACTTCAAAAACATTTGTTAATATATTTAATATGGTAACTAATAGAAAACAACCAACGAAGGTATATAAAATATAAGGAAAATGTTACATTTTTAATGTATTATTGCATGCAAAAATACACTAATAATAGTTTGGATTGTGTGTATCCAGAAGATATTTGATCTTTTCCTAAATGCCTTCACCGTATCTAAGTTAAATAATCTTATTTTAGTATACCTGTTTCATCATGCTTTTCAATAAAGGTACATTTAAATTGTATTAAAATGAAATAAATTAAAAATATGTGCAACTTAAATGAAATGTTGTATTTAGCTTTGTTCTTATCCAACTTTGGTGCTTAAGTAGACTTTAGAAAAATATGAATGCATTCTCTAAAATGTATACTGATTTCTTATAAGTATGTTTTATAAAAGATACCCAACTTTTGTGGTTCACATACTTCATAATCTATTCTCCTTTAGACCACATAAAAGAAAGGACCTCTATATTAACAAGTAATTGAAGCACATGAATTCAGTTATTTTAATATGGAGGTCCTTTCATAGAGCTCATATTTAGAAATGAATTACAACTTGTTTATTTAAAAAGCTCATATGATTATTGGAGAACAATTAATAAATAGTCATGCTATCTTCTCATGAATATCTGTATGGATAAATGAGAAAAATTCTAGAAAGTTGGTGTCATAAAATAACCCAGAAAGTTGAAAAGGTAATTTCTCCATTAAGCCCCTTTAAAGGTAGTTTCCTATTTTTAAAAGTTCTCCCTGAAGGATGATAGCTACAAATTGTATACCAACCTAATAGCAATTTCCACTGGAGCCAACAGATTACACCGAGATTTAAGTTAATAAAGGTATCAAACCTAATCTGTAAAGGGAGTATAAAAGGAAAGAATACCAGATTCATATCTGACAGATTTAAAATGAGTCTCATTTTAAAAAAGAGAGAGAGAGATGAAATGCATTCTTTAGGTATTCAGGCCTGCTTTTAATTAAATTCTGGAGAATGATGAGAGAAACCAGAAGGACAAGACTCAGCTCAAAACCCTTAGCACCTCAGAGTTTAAATAGGATGTCCTGAAGAGAACTTCCCCTCTATGGTGTAGCTCAGCCTAACTTCTGAAAAATAAATTGTTTCCCTGATCATCTTCTATGCCTATGGGAATGTTACAGCTAATTGAGAATAACAAATGGAAATGAATTTGTCACACCCCCACCCCACCCCAGTGTCCTTCAAGCCAAAGCTAAACTCAAATGCCTATTTTTAGAATGGGTGGATTTCCTTAATGTGGTTTTCTAGATATGCACAAAGCCTGCAATAACATCTAAGCTGTTATCTGAAATGACACAGCTACATCTTACATCCGTGGGCAGAATTACTGTGTGCACACATTTTATACCTTGCTGTAAACAGACATATTTACTTATATTCCCACCTGGCAAACAGGGGTGTTTCCCAAAGAGGAATGAACAAGCTTAGCTGTTAAAATTAGAAGGATGCATATAGAAACAAATGATACCTCTTTCTAGATAAGAAAGCAATTGTGTGTGCTATTAAATAACCTCAGATGCTGTGAACATTCTACAAGAGATAACATTCTTGGGGACAATCTGACTATGGCAGCCTGGGAGGGATTTAGGTTTGTGAGAGGCAAGTGAGATAATGCCTTTGAAGGAAAATGGAGGAGTGAATGTCAGCAGACAGGGACAGCCTTTAACCCAGGGCTCCCCCTTGTCACAGAACCCATGCTGTTGAAAGAGGTGAGCATGCAGAACTGTGAGAGTGCAGTGTACCTCTGAGCTGTTCTCAGCCATGCAGTAATAACAGGAAGAAAGAAACTCCTTTTTTCCTGACTTAACTTCAAGTTATCAGCATATGAATATTTCCTTCATGAACCATGCAGTCTTAGAGGATGTCACATGAGTACCCCACAACTCAGTTAATCTCTAATGACTGGACATTGGCTGAGAGTCAGGTCCCATAAGTGGGGAGTTCAGTGCCACATCACTGACCCCCGTTTCAGAAGCCAAATCCATTTTCAAGCCACCCAAACTTCTGACAGCTACAAGTCAAGGTACCCTACAGCCCCTTTCAAGAGACTGCTTACTGGCTAGAATGGATCCTAGAACTTTGACTAATACTGTACTTATATTGTCCTGTTGGTTTTAGAAGAAAAGAGATGGGAGAGATGTGTAGGGCAGTGAGGAGATAAAAGAGACAAAATGGGACAAAAACCGCAGCAAATGTTTTATTTGGGAAAAAACCTGCCAAGGGCAACTCTAGCTCAAGAAAAGGGGCCTGTACTCTACTTACAGGTTGGGATAAGTATGATGCAGAAAGGAGGAACTTTGGTCCAGGGTTGCTGGGACTACCTAGTTAGTGAGTTATGGGTTACCAAACAGTGTCAGGTGATTGATAAACATCTCCTGTGGTCAGCTATTATGGAAGGCAACAGGGTGGAAAGAATAAGGATCTAGAAAAAAAAAAAGCCATCCAGGACCCAAATTTGTTTGGGAAATTGTTGTTGTTTATCCGATATGGAGCTTTACAAAATGGTATAACCATGGCTAACAGGTATGTTGTAGGAGAAAGAACTTAGAGTACCTGTGCTCTCTGTGACTCCAATCTCAGTATCTGGAAGGATCTCTAAGTGATATTCTTGGTGTTTTGTGGGGAATTCATTACACAGGCATGATTGATGTGTAAGGAATTGGTGACCAGCACAACCTCCTCCCCAGAGGCAGAGTGGTAAGGCTTTAGGTATGAACTCCCCAGTCACAGGTTTGGCACCCTGGAAAGATGCACATACACCCCTTATTATCCAATTAGCATAGAGAAAGACACAGCATGTTGGGGATTTTAGGGATTCCAGGGTTTTTAGAACTGTGTACCAGGAATTTAGGGGAGGGAGGGGAACCAAACTCATGCTATTGATAATGTCACAGGAAGTCTCTGAGCCACATTATTGGGCAAGAATCATCTGGTATAGTACCATATTCTCTTATACTTAGCTACTGAGAGGGAGTAGATAGGTGGGGCAGGAGGGGGACACTACTAGGAGGGGAATATGGCCAGGTGGGAACTACTGCCCACAAAACAGTGGAAGGTCCTAGGTTCAATCCCTAATGTGTTCCTGCTACACACACACACACACACACACACACACACACACACACACACACAAAATCATCATCATCATCATCATCATCATTGCTAGAGATAGACAATATGTCCTTTCCCAGAATACAATCTGTAAAGGAGAGCTGAGCAGAGGCTCCCACAAACAACTTAAAGACTACTATATAAAGTAAGACCTCTATCCACAGGAGCAGTACTTAAAACTCATTTATCTCTGGCTTGTTGTATATCTGTTCACAAATATGCATCTTTGCTTTGTAATGGCATCTCAGCCATCCATTATCAAGGGCTAAAAAGGGATTAACATTCTCATAAATCCTTAGCCAAATTCATCCTTTGAATTTTTTATCCTTGTTTCTTAAGACCCAATGGACTTTGGGACTTAAATTCAGCTCCTGGTTTCCCTGTTTCTTTGTAGGGCCAGACAAAGGTTACTTAACTTTGTAAGCCTTGATTTCCTTAACTGTAAACTGTGAATGATGATAAGGATTGAGGGTGAGGATATAATGAAAAAGTAGGTTGAAACCCATCAACATGATGCTTGGCATAAAGTAAGTCTTATAAAATACCAGCAATTTGTATTGTGATTATAATTCTTGTGTCTGTGTTATTTGTGTGTTTTATGCTATTATCCAAAAACATTTGGATCACTGTGTTTTGAGCTGGTGTTTGTGTGTGTGTGTGTGTGTGTGTGTGTGTGTGTGTGTATGTGTGTGTGTGTGTGTGTGTGTGTGTGTGTGTGTGTGTGTGCATATGGAGGTCAGAGGCCAATCTTAACTATCATTATTCAGGCATTGTCCACCTTCTTTCTTTCTCTTTCTTTTTTTAATTTTTAGAATGAGTCTCAGTTTTCCAATTAAGCTAAAACATCTGATTCATGAAGCCCAGGAATTTTCCAACCTCCTGTCTCCTCAGTGTTGGGATTACAGACACACACACACAGCCATGTTCAGCTTATATGTGGGTTCTAAGCATTGAGCTAAGATCCTCATGTTTTCAGGGCAAGTTCTTCAAATCCAACCCATCTCCCAGCCCCTCTCAAAGCTGTTTTGAGCCCTTCATGATATTCCTCAGTTTGACAAATAGAAAAATAGTGTCAGAAAGCACCTGAATAGGCCCTGCCCAGCTCCCATAAGCATTAAATTTGAGGTCTTACCTGACAGTAAACAAAGCCATAGTTTAATTATGTATATTAAACTTTCATACTTTGGAAGAATAAAACTAAATATTGAGGCTATGAGGAAGATAAGGGAAGCCAGATCACCAAGCATATTTGGGATAAGGACCTGCTTCAGAAGTGCCTGGTTTACTAGTCAAAAAAAGTCAGCTCTTCTTAACATCATTTCATTGAGAAAAAAATGATCCTCTCAAAATTGATAGCTACTTGAGAATATTATTGATGGACATGAGCAAAAGTGGTGTCATCTGATATTATGTTGAAGGGTGGGGCCAAGTGTAGCTCCTTGTGGGCACAAACTGACTTGGAAAACTGGTTCACACCTGCTCCTGCCAGTGATGGGAACTGCTATTCAAGTGTGAGGATCCATTTGCAGACTTCAGTTAAATATCCCATGCAGCCTTGATGTGGCTAACAAGAGTGCCTGCCTTGGGGAGATGGGTCATTTCCAGCTTCACAGTACATCTGCATCTGGTTTTCTGAGAGCCGACATCAGAGCCAAGAGAAGAAACAAGTGGACTATGGAGCGCTCATTCCGCATCTGTGCTGGCTGCTTTTGGGAATCCCAGGGATACCACAGTCCACAGATGCTGATGACCCTTAGTAAAAGATCAACATGTTTGGGGTGACCTCCACAGCTCCTCACACATACTTTATGTTATTTCTAGATTATGTCAGTTACCCTGAACTAAAGGAGATGCTGTGTACATAGCTGCCCCAAGGCATTGTTTGGAGAATGATAACAAGAAAAAGTCTGTATGTGTTCAGTACAAACTCAATTTCTTTTCATATATCTTAATCCATAATTGGTGCAATCCAAGACATACAGGTACAGCAGAACAACTGTATACATAGGAGCTATAAATGAAAAGAGTAAAGGAAATAGTGTGTTAGGTTGTGACAACTGACGTGGAGACAAACAAAACAAGAGAAATAATGTGTTAGGCAAACCTCTAACAATGTGCTAATTTAAACATATGTTTTAAAGAAATTATGACACCAGAGAGGTGATTTTTTTACACATTCACAAAGAAATCATATTTTAAAAAATTGTGTTACGTATATTTGGTGTAGATTCTGGGAGAGAACCCTTTAGATGATGTATGTGCATATGTGCACATGCTGGTTATCCCCTTGATAAGATTATTTGTAGTGACCTTTCTTGTAGATGTAACCAACCGTCTTATTAAATAAGAAACACAGAAACAATGTAAAAGAGAAAGCCGAGAAGTCAGAGCTCAGAGCTAAAATCTCACCCTTCCTCCTGCTGTCCCAGCTTCGCGAAAAGAGACCTACTTCCTGTCGGTTCGTATTTTTAAAGTATGTTGTTCTGCCTTCTCATTGGTTGTAAACCCAAACACATGACTGCCTCGTCACTGTCTGAATGTACAGCCCCCTAGGTCTTAAAGGCATATGTCTCCAATGCTGGCTGTATCCCTGAACACACAGAGATCTTATGGGATTAAAGGCGTGTGCCACCACCGCCACACTCTTGCTATGGCTCTAATAGCTCTGACCCTGAACACACAGATATCTATGGGATTAAAGGCGTGTGCCACCACCGCCACACTCTTGCTATGGCTCTAATAGCTCTGACCCCCAGACAACTTTATTTATTAACATACAATCAAATTAATATTTCAGTACAAATCAAAATAATATTTCAATACAATTAGATTACCACCACATTTCCCCTTTTCTATTTTAATAAAAAGAAAAAAAGCAAAAGGTTATGACTAACAAAAGAAAAACTATATACAAAAGTACAATAACTATATACAATATATACAAGTAATAAATACCTAAACAGGTATTTGACGAATCAGAGAAAATAATTCCATTATCTATCCTATTTTGATAATTCCAAGATGTATCTAATGTACTTTCTATCCTAATTAATTTTCAACTATAACTAACTAATCTTCAACCATAACTAACTAATCTTCAACTCCCTCAGAGATCCAAGAAGGGAATAATATTAGCTAACAAAAATAAAAACAGGAAGTGCATGCAAGCAACTTCCAAAAAAAATTTGTGAGTTGACAGAAACAGCCAGCTGCCTGGGCAGTCACCTGAGGTTTCTCCGCAGTGTTGGGGCATCATCTTCAGCCTATAGGCTTAGTGTATCTGACAGACTCATTTGTGAAGTAGGATGTACACAAGGTCAACAGTTCAACCTCACATTGGGTGAGAGCAGTCCACGTACCAGAAACACCTGAATTCCACTAGTGTCCTGTCATGATTCAGGATTTTAAATTCTGGAAATTGTTGACAGTTTTTTAATTCAGCTGTCCATTCTTCTTGGCTGTGTATATATGGCTTCATCTCAGCATCCCCTTCTTCTCCACATCCCTCTATTAAATGCCAGTCTACTTTTGAGAGGCATGAGCTTTCAGCTGCTGTTCCATTGTACAACAGAATCCATCGGCCCTCTGCCTGTTAAGCTGCCTTCGAAGAAAAGGGCACCGTACCTTTTCCGGATGCGAAGGCCACTTCAGGGATGGGGCCATATTGTCCTGGCCTCAGAAGATGCCTTTTGATAAAGCCATAACCACACTTGTTTTGGCAAGAATCAGTAGTCCCTTGTTTCGTGATCTGTCTGTCCATTTTGTCCTGTTGATTCGAGGATACTTTGTTGTCCAGTGGCTAACTTTTGCCAGAATGAAAGTTGACTCCATATGCAGTTTCTTCAATGCCCATATTTTCTCTAAAGTAGATTGGTACTGCCAGGAGCCGACATGTCTCAAAAAGAAAAATTTTCTAAGTTATTAAAACATTTTAAATGCCATATTCTGTAGATCTCTGAAGGGTTTGAAGATGACCTGTCTAAAACATCTCTGCTCAATTTTTAAAACATATCTAATATGACTACAAGTTCTATGATAATGTCTAACTACTAGCTTTCATTTCTTTATATCCTAATAGTTGATAATAATAACATTCAAGGATCAGAAATTTGCATTACATTGTTAAATGGATGGAATAAATACAATTAGAAATATACATATAGCATTTTCTAACAATATCAGTTTCAAATTTGTGTACAATATAAAACAATTCAATCCAATGTAAAGTATTTAAAACTAGTAATTGTCTTTTTCTTTTCTTTCTTTCTCTTTTTTTTTTTAAACAAGAACCTTAAATCCAATCTCCTTTGCTTAGCCTTTTTCCTAACCCTTGACAATAACTTGTAACCAACCCCCCTAAATACTGAAAATTATCCCAGACCCAAAACCCATTAAAAAGACCAAAAAACCACCCGCCCCACACCACCTCTTTGGGAATGTGGGCGTCGTATTCTTAAAATTGCTTCCTGCTGGGTATGGGCGAAGTTTTCTTTATCCTGAAAGAAAAATTTTAGGTTAATTGTCAAATTCTAGGAGAGGTAACTATATCCTTCATTATCCAGTCTGTGTATAATGCCAAAGTTGAGGGTTTATCTCAAGTCCTTATTCAAGTAGTCTTTGAGACTGGATCATCTCAGCTAGTCATCTCAAATTTGCTCTGAGCACCTTGTAGTTCAAAGCTGATCTGTGGATGATGTTTGTCAGCTTAATGATATTATTATTGTCCACGTGGAATTGTTGTTGTTGTGGGGCCCCATCTTCTTTCTGGAGACTTCAGTTGATGTTAGGCCAGGCCGTGATTTCCTGCAGAAAACTGATAAGAGACTCGAACACAAAAACATATATATGCAGCTAGCCTTTTTTCTAGAATTAGTTAGTACTCTATGTGACCATTCATATCTTAACAAAGTTTAAAATGTATATATATATATATTAATCTTGTAAATTTTGATATAAAATTTATACTTTGAGAACAGTTTAAAGAATCAGAATAGAATCAAAGAGTTGAGATTAGTAATAGAATAGTCCCTTAATTAATTTTGCTTTTGTCCTGTACCATAGCAGAAATGGCTCTTATTCTGGCATGATACAGGGAGTTTGCATTTTCCTTTTAACAACATGCTTGATTTTAAAGAAGGAGAGAGCCATTCTCCAACTCCAAAGTCAGCTTTAAATTTTAATTGAACTGGGACTGTTAGAAGACCAATAGTGTTAAATCTTTAGAGAAAAGCAGAAACAAACATTTAGGAAGACATAAAATTTTTTTAGATAATATATACCCATACACCGTTTCACTCTGTTTCTTGGGATAGATGATTTGTCCCTTTTCTTCAGTTGTCTCATTTGTCCAGTGTTCTTCAGATTCCTTAACCTTCATTCTCCTAAAAGACAAAAACAAAAACCTTTCCCCAAGACTAATTTTGGGGATGTTTCCTTTTGTCAAGTTATTATCTGATTAAATGAAAAGGCATGTGTTATTGATACAAGTTAGTTTAAATTGGATGTTCATGCTGGTTGATGAACTATCACCTCCTCTAATTAAGAGGTCTCTCTTGTTCAAATCGAACCTTTATCAATTTTGATGGTACCCACAGCTTATCTTCTCCTGTAGAAACAAAAGCAAAACCACGTCCCCAATGTAATACATACCCTGGTTTCCATTCTGAGGTCAGCACATCCTTAAAGTATATAGGCTGATTTAATTCTGTAGTTTTTTCTATTATCCAATGTCTCTCTGCAGCTGTTGTTCCTTTCTCATTGGCATTCAGAAAATTCAAAGTTAGAAGAGCATTATGCAGTCTATTTCTGGGGGTTTTTGTTACCCATTTCTGTTTATTTAGCATATCCTTTAGAGTTCTGTTTGATCTTTCTATAACTGCTTGACCTGTAGGATTATGTGGTATGCCTGTAATATGCTTTATATTGTAATAAGCAAAAAACTGTTTCATTTTAACAGAGACATATGATGGAGCATTGTCAGTTTTGATTTGTGCAGGTATACCCATGATGGCCATAACTTCTAGCAAATGAGTGATTACAGAATCAGCTTTTTCAGAACTCAAAGCAGTTGCCCATTGAAATCCTGAATAAGTATCGATAGTGTGGTGTACATATTTCAATTTTCCAAATTCTGCAAAGTGAAACACGTCCATCTGCCAGATTTCATTTCTCTGAGTACCCTTTGGGTTACATCCTGCTGGTAATGGCGTCTGATTGTAGAAGGAACAAGTAGGACATTTCTTTATTATTTCTTTGGCTTGTTGCCAGGTTATGGAAAAATCCTTTTTTAAACCTTTACTATTAACGTGATGTTTTTTATGAAATTCTGAGGCCTCCAGCACATTTCCTATCAATAATTTATCAATCTCTTCATTGCCTTGTGCTAGAGGGCCTGGCAGACCAGTATGGGATCGAATGTGAGTTATATATAAAGGATGATTCCTTTTCCTGATTGTATCTTGTAATTGAATAAATAGTGAAGTTAATTCTGAAGCATCAGGGATAAATTCTGCAGTCTCAATATGTAACACCACACTTTCAGCATACTGAGAGTCAGTTACTATGTTGAGAGGTTCTGAAAAATCCATTAATACCAACAGAATAGCATACAATTCTGATTTTTGCACTGAATTATACGGACTTTGAACCACTTTACTTAAATTTTCTGATTTGTAACCTGCCTTTCCTTCTTTGTTGGCATCTGTATAAAATGTACGAACTCCAGATATGGGTTTTTGCCGTACAATTCAAGGCAAGATCCATTCAGCTCTCTTTATAAGATCAATTCTATTGCTTTTGGGATATTTGCTGTTAATTTCTCCCAAAAAATTACTGCAAGCTCTTTGCCAAGGTTCACTTTCTGTCTATAATTTTTCAATGTCCTCCTTAGTTAATGGTACGACAATTTCTGCTGGGTCTATGCCTGCTAATTGACGAAGTCTCAATTTTCCTTTGTAAATCAAGTCAGAGATTTTTTCCACATAAGTTTTTAATTTTTTATTTGGTTTATTTGGTAAAAATATCCATTCCAATATAATATCTTCCCTCTGCATTAATATTCCAGTAGGAGAACGCCTAGAAGGTAAGATAACCAAAATGCAATCCAGCTTTGGATCAATACGATTCACGTGTCCTTCATGCACTTTCTTTTCTACCAAGGCTAATTCTTTCTCAGCTTCAGGTGATAATTCTCTTGGACTATTTAAGTCCTTGTCACCTTCTAAGGTTTTGAACAAATTAGTCAGTTCATCATTTTTTACCCCAACAATAGTTCGTAGATGAGAAATATCTCCAAATAATCTTTGAAAGTCATTAAGAGTCTGTAGTCTATCTCTCCTAATTTGCACCTTTTGGGGTCTAATTTTTTGTAGCTCTATTTTATATCCTAAATAATTAATAGAATCTCCTCTTTGTATCTTTTCAGGAGCAATTTGTAATCCCCAGCGAGGCAAAATTTTCTTTACTTCTTCAAACATTATTTCTAAAGTATCTGCATTTGAGTCAGCTAGTAAAATATCGTCCATATAATGATAAATTATAGATTTAGGAAATTTTTTACGTATCACTTCCAATGGCTGTTGTACAAAATATTGGCACAGAGTTGGGCTATTCAACATTCCCTGTGGGAGGACCCTCCATTGAAATCTTTTAACCGGTTGAGAATTATTATAAGTAGGCACTGTAAAAGCAAATCTTTCTCTGTCTTTTTCTTGTAAGGGTATTGAAAAGAAACAGTCTTTTAAATCAATAACTATGAGAGGCCATCCTTTTGGTAACAGAGTAGGCAAAGGCATCCCAGATTGTAGAGAACCCATTGGCTGAATTACTTTGTTAATTGCCCTAAGGTCTGTTACCATTCTCCATTTACCAGATTTCTTTTTAATAACAAATACAGGAGAATTCCAAGGGCTGGTTGATTCTTCAATATGCTGAGCATTTAACTGTTCTTCTACCAGCTCTTCTAAAGCCTGGAGTTTCTCTGTTGTTAAAGGCCATTGCTGGACCCATACAGGCTTGTCTGTTAACCATTTTAAAGGTAGAGCTGTTGGTGTCTTTGGAAGATCATCAGTTATTGTGCCCTGTTCTTGTATAATATGGATGGCTGGTGACCACTCATTAGAACAATATCTTCTAATATTTCTCTCAGTAACATGTGCTAGTTTATGATTTGTTTCTGAGATTGGAGGGATGTTAAACTGAGTATTCCATTGTTGCAACAAGTCTCGACCCCACAGGTTCATAGTTATGTTAGCCACATATGGTTTTAATTTTCCTCTCTGTCCTTCTGGACCTATACATTCGAGCCATCTTGCACTCTGTTTCACCTGAGATAATGTCCCAATTCCTAACAGTTGAACGTTTACCTCCTGAAGAGGCCAAGTTGGATGCCAAAATTCTGGTGCAATTATGGTAACGTCCGCACCTGTGTCTACCAGACCAGACAACAAAACACCATTTATTTTTATCGTTAATTTTGGTCTTTGTTCATTAATAGAAGTTTGCCAAAAAATTTTCTTTATGTTTTCTCCTGAATTTTCTATTCTCTCTGTTTCATCATTCTGACCAGCATGATTTATTCCAATAGGCATTTGGTTATTTAATCGCTCTCCAGAGCAGGCATTTCCTCTATGGCTGCCGGAAAGGTTTGAACTGGATTTGCACTGGGGGCCTGCCTGAGGCCCCTCTGGGAGTTTCCCGAAGACTGAGGCAAAGGATTACCCTGTCTGTCCTTTGTTGATCTACATTCGTTGGTCCAGTGTTTTCCCTTACCACACCTTCTGCATACTCCAGAAGGAAGGGGCATTCTGTTGCCATTGTTCCTTGAAGAAACATTGTTTCTGGAAATGACCTGTCTACAGTCCCTTTTCAAATGTCCTTGCTTTCCACATCCAAAACATCTAACACTCCTCAAACCTTTTGAAATTACTTCTCCTACCCATGTATCATCATGCTCATCAGCTTCAACATTAATTGTTTCTCTAATCCAATCTTCCATAGGTGCAGATCTTGCCCTTAATGGCCTGATTATTCTTTTGCATGCTGCATTCGCATTCTCAAAGGCCAAAGATTCAATTATTGCCTTACCAGCTTCTGAATCCGAGACCGTTCTCTTTACTGCTGAAGCCAGTCTTTGTAAAAAAATCTGTAAAAGACTCTTTTGGGCCTTGCTTCACCTTTGTAAATGACTCAGATTTTTTTCCTGGTTCCTCAACTTTGTCCCATGCATTCAAGGCTGCCGTTCGACATAAAATTAGGGTTTGGACATCATATAAACATTGTGCTTGTGCTGAAGCATATTGGCCTTCGCCCATAAGCTGATCCTGGCAAACTTGTACTCCTTTATCCCTCCATTGTTTTTCTATGTTTTTAGCCTCCTCCTTAAACCAAGTCAGAAATTGAAGTCTCTGGCTGGGTTCCAGAACACCTTGTGCGAGGTCCCGCCAGTCCTGTGGTACTATCCTATTATATGTTGACCAAGTGTTTAACATTTGCTTTACATATGGGGAATGCATGCCATAAGATACTATTGCCTCCTTAAACCTTTTTAAATCCAACATTTCAATTGGAGCCCAAGTATTTTGTGTAGCCATTTGATCAGGCATCTGCTGTACGGTTACAGGATAAATTAAGGGTGACTGTGTGAAAACAGGCTTTCTTTCTGCAACCTTATGATCCCGACTTGAAACAACTTCACTGTTAATTTCTTCTGTCTGAATTTTTACAGGTTTAACAAGTTCTTCTAACGCTGTTATCCTGGCACTTAAATTGACTATCTTTTTAAATATTAAAATGTGGATTATTATAGTGATGAGGTGCATAATTCCACCAATACTAATATTATATAGTTGTTCCATTGCCAGACTGCCTAAAATTTCGAACAAAAACCAATTTTCTTCCAATGTACACATAAAACCCATTTGTTTTTTAATGTGGAAAAAAATTCTCTTTTAGATAGTTTCCTTTAAAATATCTGATATATTATGACTTACCAAATCTGCGTAGAACAGTAGAAATCCGAGGGGATTTTCAAAGCAGCCACCTAGTGTCCCAGGTGTAAATCCAGAGAGAGAGAGAGAGAGAGAGAGAGAGAGAGAGAGAGAGAGAGAGAGAGAGGAAAGAGAGAACACACAAGAAAGCGTAGCCGGCTAAAGCTTAAATGCAGCCACGTGTTCCCTCTTGTGCCGAGTCAAGGCTTGGGTCTGGCTTCCTTAAGCTCCGACCACGTGCGTTGGCTTTACAGGCAGGGCCCTGTTCGGCAGGGCAGGTCTGAGTTGTTTGTAGCACCGGCTTTAGGCAAGCTGCTCACAGACCTAGGCCCGGGCTAGAAGTTGCTACCCGGACTAGGACGCCAGCAGCTCGGACTAAGAAGCCGATCGCCGCCGGCCGCCGTGTGCCGCCGCTGCTGCCGCCGCCGCCGCCGCCGCCGCGGGCCGCCTGCCGCCCTTGCGGGAAAGCGGACCTGCCGCCAAGCCAAGCAGTTTTTAATGGATTCTTGTCACGTTGGGCGCCAGATGTAGATGTAACCAACCATCTTATTAAATAAGAAACACAGAAACAATGTAAAAGAGAAAGCCAAGAAGTCAGAGCTCAGAGCTAAAATCTCACCCTTCCTCCTGCTGTCCCAGCTTCGCGAAAAGAGACCTTCTTCCTGTCGGTTCGTATTTTTAAAGTATGTTGTTCTGCCTTCTCATTGGTTGTAAACCCAAACACATGACTGCCTCGTCACTGTCTGAATGTACAGCCCCCTAGGTCTTAAAGGCATATGTCTCCAATGCTGGCTGTATCCCTGAACACACAGAGATCTTATGGGATTAAAGGCGTGTGCCACCACCGCCACACTCTTGCTATGGCTCTAATAGCTCTGACCCTGAACACACAGATATCTATGGGATTAAAGGCGTGTGCCACCACCGCCACACTCTTGCTATGGCTCTAATAGCTCTGACCCCCAGACAACTTTATTTATTAACATACAATCAAATTAATATTTCAGTACAAATCAAAATAATATTTCAATACAATTAGATTACCACCACACTTTCTAGTTGATTTTCAAAGTGATTTTATTTAGTCTTCAATAACACCCAATATATTCCATGTATTCTCCACCTTTGCTGGAATGTATGTGTACCCCTCCCTCTCCTTCTCTCCAAGGCCAGTCTCTCTTATTTTTTCACCTACCTTCCTTTAGCTCCTGCTCTCCACATTCAGTTTCTTTCCAGTTTATTTCTGTGTGAGTGTCTGTGTGTCTGTGCATGTGTTTGAGGGGGTGAGTACGTGTTCCGTGAGGGGTGTGCTTGTGGAGGCCAGGGGACAACGTCAGTGTCGTTCTTCATGTGTGGTCCACCTTGATTTTTTTTTTTCCTGAGACAGGGTCTGCCATTAGCCCTGGACTCATAGATTAGGTTAGGTTGGCTGGCTAGGGGGCCCTGGAAATCTTCCTGTCTTCGGCTTCCCTGTGCTAAATTATAAGCTACCATGACGATAGTTTGTAGCAGGAATCTTAAAAGTTCTTATTAATAAAATCAAACCTGAGGCGAGTTATTGGGGTCCATGCTGGTAGATCAGAGAGACAGAACAAGCCACAGCTATCTCACCTCGCTGGATCCTCAGCTGGTCTTGTCTCCTCATACTGGAGGCCTCTGAGTCCTCATCTGGAATGGGTCTCAGCTGAATTACTGCTCAAAAGCCTGAATACTTAACCAGCCAAAATCTTCTAGTTTCTGGTCCTCACGCCTTATATATCTTTCTCTTTTCTACCACCACTCCCTGGGATTAAAGGCTGTCTTTCTGGGATTAAAGGCGTGTCACCATGCTTGGCTATTTCCAATGTGGCCTTGAACTCACAGAGATCCAGAGGGATTTCTATCTCTGGAATGCTAGGATTAAAGGTATGAGTGCCACCATTTTCTAGCTTTTGTATCTAGTGGCTGTCTGTTCTCTGACCCCAGATAAATTTATTAGAGTACACAATATTTTGGGGAACACAATACCACCACAATAGTTCTTATGTGGGTCCTGGGAATTGAACTCAGGTCCTCATGCTTGCACATCAAGCACATTACCAACTAGGCTATCTGCCTAGCCCCAATTTTATTTAGTTTTAAATTTATTAGTTCTTCTTCTACTACTACTAACTACGACGACGACGACGACGACGACTATGATTACTACTACTGTTGGGGATTAAATTCAGGGCCTTCCACATGCTATGCACTCCTCTATCACTGACCCAATTGCCAAACTCCTCTCATTTTCAACATTAAATAATTGCTAGGAAATGATGATTCTTCAATTAATCTTTCTCCTAGAGTCTCCCCTTCAGGGACTGCCACCTATTATTTTTTTTCTTAATAGAACTATATTTTAATTATGTTGAATGTATTTGTGGTGGTTGATTTTCATTCAACTTTATTAGAGTTGGAATTGCTTGGGATACATATCTCTAGGTGTAAAAGTGAGAGCGTTTCCCAAGAGATTTATCTGAGGAGGGAAAGTCCACCCTGAATATGGGTTGTACCATCACATAGGCTGGGGTCTTGAGCTCCATAAAAAGATGGAAAAAGGGACAAGTGAGTTGCACAGTGGCTTTCATCTCCCATTCTCTCTCTGACTCCCTGCTGTGGCGGATGTGACCTGTTCCCTCATGATCTTGCCACCCAGCCTTCCATGCCACAGTGGACTGTACGGTGAGCCAAAACAAACCCTGCCTCCTACAAGTCAGTTTTGTCAGTGTTTTGTCACTGAAGCAAGAAAGGTCCCGAACACAGTATTCAACCATCATATTCCTCTTCCTGCTCCTGGGCAGCTAATGATGACGCTGAAGCACTAATGATCTTTTCTCTGAAGCACAAAGAGTATAAACACCAGGCTTGTTAAGTTAGTAAGTTTGCTTTAGTGATACATGTTAAATTTGAAAACTGGGTTTATATTCATTTTACTTTCCAGAAGCAGTTTTATCTGAGCAGAGATGGTTGCCACACCAGGTTGGCCATGTGCACCAGAACCAGGTGTTTTTAAACCTAAAGTTGATTGGTTTCCAAAGTTAGGATTCTGAAATTTCTTACTCACCAAAAGGAAACCTTTGTTGTCCTTATGTTCTTGTGCCAAACCATAAATTCTGCTTTTGTTGTATAGTATGATGCTTCTTACGGATATTAAAGAAGTCAGCACTTCATTTCGTACATTCACACCTTCACAGCTGCCACCAGTGTATTTGTGAAAATAACTTGACTGTAAGGCTGGAGAATGCAATGCAGAGTCAGAATGCTTGCCTAGATGCCAAGGTCTGGGATTCAATCCCCAGCACCACACAACAACACAGGAACAACACCAGCACCACACAAACAACAATAATAATATGATTAGAAGTTCACTTTCTTGGCCGATTAAGATATCAGAATTGCCTGAGCATGAGGGTAGAAATCTTTATTCCCAGCAATCAGGAGACAGAAGCAGGCAGACCTCTGTGAGTTTGAGGCCAGCTTGTATGTATATCATGTTTCAGGCAAGCTAGGGCTACACAGTGAGACTTTGTTTTAAACATTAAAATATCCATAGGAGCTGGAAATGGCCTAGTGGTTATGGGTGCTTACTGCTCTGACAGAGGACCTGTTTTAGTTGTCAACACTTACATGTAGCTTACTACTGTTTGTAACAATTCCAGTGGACTTGAAGGCCACTTATAGCTGTCAGGGGTACCAGACATACATGTGGTACACATATATATACTCATACACATTAAAAAAGAAAACTCATATCTTTCTGATTAGCATGTATACAAGTCTAATATTTTGCCTTGATATGCAGTCTTTCTAGAAGTTTCCTGTACTGGGTTTGTGGTGAACACTCTGAGTGTCATTTGTGTTGCCTAAAATATGCTCTTCTGTCACCCAAAGCTCCATCCAACTTACATTTGAAGCTTATGTTTGCTTCTGGATGTAGTGCATTAAAGACTGTCAAAAATCACTTCAAAGTATTCCCCCAAGTGATGTTCCTGCACCTTGACCTTGTATTGGGCAGGTTCCAGGAGGCTGGGACCAAGATTTTGGCTGGATGGACACTGAACTGATTTCTAGTTCTGAATATTTAGAAGTGAGTAGCTTCTGCTTGCTTTTTCCCAGAACCCTTATATTTCATGATGGTTTTAGCCATCCCATGACAAGTCTGATGGCCCTAAGTCTGCGTTGTGTCTTTTTGTTTTTGTTAAAGAAAGGAGCAGTTCCTGACTCCACTTTCTTCTTCAAGAGTGATTTCCTCAATAGACAGTCTCCCAAAGCAGGTCACCAAAAATAATCTGAGTGATAAAAGGGAGTGTTATACTCTAAGATGCTACCTATGCATTTCTTATCTTCATCTGTGTGAGATGTTTCAGGTTTTTCTTGTGTGTGTGTGTGTGTGTGTGTGTGTGTGTGTGTGTGTGTGTGTGTGTGCAACCATGTGCAAGTGTACGCATACCACAGTGCACATAGAGGTCCAATGAGAACCTGAGGTGTCAGTCCTTGCCTCCCACCTTGTTTGAGACCAGTCCTCTTATTGTTCACCACGGTGTGAGCCAGGCTGGCTGGTTTTCAGGCTTTCAGGAATTCTCTAGGCATCACCTCTCATCTTATTGTAGGAACACCAGGATTACAGATACATGGTACTGCATCTGGTCTTCCATGGGGTCTAAGGCTCTCCAAAGCAAGTCATCTAAAAAGTAAAAAAAAAAAAAAAAAAAAAAAGGATAATAGCTTAAAATGGTATGTAGGTTTTTTTAATCTTGTGTGTGTGTGTGTGTGTGTGTGTGTGTGTGTGTGTGTGTGTGTGTGTGTGTGTGTGCCCATGCCACAATGCACATAGAAGTCCTTTCTTGGACAAAAATGTCTTCAGGCTTGTATGCCCTTTCTTTAACAGAAAGGTCTTCAGGCTTGTATGGCATTTAGCCATATCCCCAGGTCTGTATTTGTTTATATAATTTAAAGATAATATTTTATGTATCCTTTCTATTGCATCTTATACAAGAGATGCTTGCAATTTATATATAAATATGCATCTACCCAAGGTACTTGCATGGATACTTTTAATGATGAAGCTGCATTATTTAAAAGTCCAAGAAACTTAACCCATCCTATATTACTGTATGCATGTACACATGTTCATCACATAAGAAGTCAATATCCAGTGAACCATGAAGTCTAGAGATGAATAAATAAAATAATGTGGAGATTAATGAATAAAATATCATTGTACCAATGCCTTTCTAATAAGAATTTCAAGCCTATTTTTCTGATTTGATTTATCTACTTGAAATTTAATTCCATTTCTTCTGATGCTTACAAAAGTCTTCATGCAAAACTTTTGTAGGAATATCAAATTACATAATGGAGATGTGAAGTTGCCTGAATTTTTTTTATACTATGAAGAAATCAGGATTAAATACCCAAATGTTAATCCAGCACTGTGCAGAGTACTCATGAAGTAGCCAAAGTGTGTCACTGTTCCCATAAGGTGAAAGAGGGAACAAAGGAAAGCCTTTTTTTGGGGGGTTTCAGTAAGAGAACCAGACATCTGGAAATGACACAGATATTTATCAGCAGGTATGTCATTCACCCTGGCCCAGCCTGTACTTGAGGGAGAGAAATTTTCCAACTTCAGCTGGCGAGTGAACTAGAGGTAGTGGCACGAATAGAGTGAAGAGGTTAAAGGACATCATCAGGCAAGATGTGTCAGACACAGCCAGAGAGGATCTGTAGAGAGAAGTGGATGGCTGGCTCATACTGTTCCTGTGTAGCATCTTGCTTGGGCTTATCATCCGGTCTTCCCTTCCATAGCCATGCCAGGCAGTATATGAGATAAGCCATGAACCTTTATAAGAGTGCCTTCCCATGGCCATGCTGCCAAGCAGATAACTGGTTTAGTCAGCATCCTATCTCACTGCATAATTGCAGCCTGCAAACTGAGTGCTGAAAATATGCTACTGTGAAGGACTCTTCATTTACAATTAATCATGAAGTAGTACTTAATGTTCAAATTATAAATTAAGAATCTATTAAATTTATTTGCATTCATAAAAAGCCCCATGTTTGAATAGGGGAAAGATGCTATCTGTACTGGCTGGCTGAGGAGAACTGGCTCAGAGAGCTTCAGTACATCTCCCATGGATACTCATCTTGTTACACAGAGAACTGAGAATGAAGTTCAAGTCTCTAAACTTTTACCCCTGTCACTTCTCTGGTCATATTAAAAGGAACTTTAAATATGGAGAAAATGAATGGTATTTTAAAATCTATATTTTATCAATAATCTCCAAATATTTATTTTTCTATTAACTTTTTAGTTAGCATACAAAAGAAAGGGTTTCATTGTATCTTATATAGATGTATACATCATTGTACTTTTCTTATATTTACTCCCTGCTTCCCTCATCCCCCACTCCCTTCTCTTACTGGTCTCTTTTCTTCCCTCAAGTCGAGCCATTCCTGTTTTTATACCATATCCATGTCTGCATAGGTTTCTTTTCCTGTTGTTGGGATAAAATATGCTGACAGAAGCAACTTAAAGGAGCCAGGCTTTATTTTGGCTCAATTGTAGAGTGATACAGTCCATCAATGGTGGAGGAGACACGCGCCAGGCAGGAACAGGAGGCTAGCTGGTCACCTTGTAACCATACTCAGGAAGCAGAGTGAGATGGAAGCTATAAATTCTCAACGCCCATCCCCAGTGACCCACATCCTCCAATGAGGCTTCACTCCTAGAGACTCTACAACCTTCCCTAACAGAGATACCAGCTGAAGACCTAGTATTCAAATACATGAGCTTTCGGGGAAATTTCATATTAAAACCACAGTAGTAGCATGTATGTATATTATATTATGTATGTGTGTAGATGCATGTATATAATTAAATCTAGATTACACATCTGATAGAAACATGCAATTTTATTACAAAGAAATAAAACAGCATTTTGTTGTTGCCTTCTTTGCAAGGGTGATTAAATGCTCTGAACTTTCCTCTGATAATTTAAAAAATTTTTCTTCATTGTGAGACATATCAATTAATCACATTAAGAAAATCTTTGTAGGGACTTCAAAGGCAGATGTACAACCTAAAAATGAGTAGTTTCTTGGCTTTCTTTGTCTTTTTTTTTTTGATACTGTACTTGTTTTAAATTCCCTATGCCCAGATGGGTTCCATTGTGAATGAATGTGAAAAAAAAAATGACTTTAACTTTCTCAGCAGCCATTAATTGACTGTTCTTTGTGGATGAGCTCTCTGACCAAGTGGTCAGCCCTTAACACATATACATGCAAGCAATACTAAATGGTCTCACTGTGTATGTACAACAATAAAAATTTTAAAAGGGGTCAATAATTTGAGAGGGGATGGAGTAACAAAAGAGAAGTTGGAAGGAAGGGAAGGAGGGATAGAAATTATGTACTATATTCCTGTATAAAATTCTTGGAAAAAAAACTTAAAAATATTTTAAAAGAAAGAAGATTAACACAAGCTTTCAGAATGATCAACTAAAATATATCTTCCTTACAATTGAAAAATGTCTCTACATCTTGAGTAACAGGTACATAAACATGAAAGTCAGGTCCATTATTGCAGTGGCCATAAGTACATTTTATAAGCACTATTTTCTGCCTTTAAAGCACACAGCCATAATGTTAACATTAGGTGGCACATACATTTCTGATTAGGTCATATGAATCTTGGGTTAAAGGGTTCATAATTAAAGCTGTGTCCTTTGGAGGATCAATTTTATTATCTGTATTTCCCAGAGGTTGTCCTTTAATAAAACTCATTATTTTATCTAAGAATTTTTCTTCCCTCTCCCCTTTCCTCCCAGAGGAAAAAAATGACAAAATGTGAACACTTGTCATCTCAGAGTCTGAGGGTGTTAAACAGCCCTGAGTGGAAAACAGATGGGGTGTTGCTTACAGCACACGGCCTCTTGTAATGTTTTCCTTAAAAAGCTCTCAAACCCAAGCTTAGTGATGAAAGGGGCTTGGATATTCTTGCAAAGGGAATAAAGAAATCTCTGCTTCTCTCCACTGCTCTTGTCCTAAGCTGCAAGATCCCATGTGACATCAGTATTGAGAAATGCTCAATTGATTCCCTAGGCTGCTTTTGAGAAAAGTCTCCACAGTTCCCAGCTCTAGAGATAAAGAGCGTAGGCTCTAGAAGGTTATCAAAGGGATTTCTGGGAAGTTTCTGAAATGAGAGAGAAAGCAAGTCTTTATCTGTTTTCACTCTTGAAATTTCATTGCAAGGGGAATATATATTCATGAATAATGACTCAGTATGCATATATTTTAAACTATGATTCTTCTTAGGGAAATTAAATCTGCTGAAGTTTGGCTTTATGTTTCTGCCTAACTAAGGGTGAAGTTCACAGTCCTATAAGAACAAAACCAACTAGTTCAGGAGCAACTTCCTGTGCTCCTAGATAGGACAACTGAGTCTTAATTCACTGTTTTGGAGTTTTCATCCAAGTGTTTAGAATCTTACCATTGGACTTTCACATTTTGAAATTAGGGACAGTGAAATCTGGACATCATTCTGGAGGGTTGTCATTAGAGTTTAGAATCAACATAATATATTTGTAAGTAAGTGCTTTTTATCCTCTCATTCCAAGGTAACATCTGACAGGAATTGGGATCACTGGGAAATGGGCCTGTAGGCATGCCTGTGGGGCTTTATCTTGATTACCTTAAGTGAGATGGGAACACTTACCACTATGATTGTCACCAACTCCTTAGCTGTGATTCCAGGCTGTAAAAAAAAGAAAAAAAGGAGGAAGTGAGCTGAATACCAGACTCCATTGCTCTCACATTCATGACTGTGAATATCACATAACCAGCCATTTCAAGCTTCTGCTGCCATGAATTTTGGGCAATAAAGACTTACTCTGAGACCCTGAGCCAAAATAAATCCTGAGGGGTGTGTGTGTGGGGGGTGGACCTCAGATAATAACTTAGCAATTGTGGATAGTGCCACCTTAAGCACTAATACGCTGGTGCATTGGTAACGTGGATGGAGTTCTTCAGGTAAATAACCAAAGTCGTACAGTTGGGTCATATGCCACTTCTTGGTGGATTTTTCTTTGTTTGTCTTATTTTTGGTTTTTTTAAGAACCTTCACACTGATTTCTGCAATGGCCGACATCATTTATATCCCCACTATGCCACCCAGTTTGCGGTAGGTAATTTTTTATGTATCATAGCATTAGCAGATCAAGGCATAGTTCTCCAGTACTAGGGGTTCTAGAATTTGTGATGTAATCATCAGAGAACTCCAGGGAACAGAACAGAACTGTGGAGGTGTCAGCACCCTGTGTGTTAACTTTAACTACTGGAAACAGAACAATGTTCTCCGTTTCTTCCTTTCTAGTACTAGGCATAGTGTGATTGCCCCTTGAAATCATCCCAGGCAGCTTCAGGCAGAGCCCTCCCATGACACCCACCTAGGGAGGGAATTCTTTCTTCACAGCCCACCGTGGAGTGGAGAACAGCAGCATGGCCTTGTTTTGTGCCCTTACTTTCCCATCACTGCTGTTGGGTTAGACTCCACAAATAAAGTGTCAGGATTTTAACCCTTGCTTCAGGCTGCACTTTGTAAAGGACTAGGAAAATACACACATTAAATTCAAGAATCACGGGGGGAATCCTTTTAAAAACTAAATTCCTTTTCTGCAAAAGTTCTGGCCAAATAAAATGGTTTCTAGGAAAAAAAAACTACCTCAGCAGGCTGAACTCCCAGCCTGTTGTCAATTACATTTATACAATATTTGCTATTTTATATATTAAAACTATGGATCATTCTAGTGTCTTAAGTGTTCTAAGAAATGAGCTTAAATTTGCTGATTGGATAAATTCATAATTCGATGAACCATTGATTGCACTTTGAAAATTTTCAAAACAGTATATGAATTCATGCTGGTAAATCTGTTAAATTTTTTAATAGTTCACTATTGTTAGACCCTTTCTATCTATGCATTAAGAGCTGAGCTAAAAGACAGAGAGAGAGGACAGAGAGAAGCTGGTAGGTGTTCCAGCAGCCGGGAATGACTGAATCACACCTTACCTCACTTTCTATAATGTTATAAATAAGATACTAAAGGCTGAGATGAGATGGTGCGTACTCACCCTGGTCCATTCCCCCATGGGATGATACATGGGTTCAGATTGAGCTGATCAGGAATGTGGGACCCTGTCATGGTTGAGAGAGCTATGAACTGAAGGCTTTGAAGGCTTTGAGGACTGTGAGATCTGCAGCAGGTGACAAGAAAAATTCAGGAGTAGGTACAGGGACAGATACCTCACTTGATCCCAGGTGAACATTGTCTTAAAGTGCCCCTGTCCCACCTCCTTTAGGACCCCTCCAATAAAGATCCCTAGGATAGAAGGTGCTGAACTAGGAATACTCACATGGTAAGAACATGAGTAGGAAGGAGCAAAGCCATGAGCAGCAGCCCCCTTCAGAGGCTGCTCTACACACTGGCAGGGCAGCTAGCCTGGATGAAGCAGAGCTTGTCTGGGGGGCTTGCCAGAAGACCCCTCTGTAGTGTCCTGTGATTGGACTTCAGAAACCAGGTGTAGGTTTCTAACTAGACTAGAAACGGAGCTCATCCAATGACATTTTGTTTTGTTTCCAAATAGAAAGGAATCTCTGGTTAGTAGACAAATATTCCCCAATCTATGGATACTAGGCAAATATTCAGCTCAGAGATTTTTGGAATTCCATACATTCATTTTGCTGTGTCTGATATCATGCCATGCATGGATGGACGAAGATGATTGTGATCTCATGAAACCTCAGGGCAGAGGAAAATCACTTATGTGCCTCAGTCATTCGGACTATTACTTTCCGGGCCCATCCCCTCCTAAAGACAGCCCTTATCATCCCTTTCTTGTGCTTAAGCCTAGAAACAGAAAAGTTTTAACCACTTATCTTAATTTAGTTATAAACAAGTTTCAATTTCTTTTGCATTTGTTTTTTGTTATGGCCTATTATTGTACATTCTGCAGTTTCTTGCCTCTCTTTGGCACCCTAACTCCTCAGGAAACACTTGAGGTAAGAGTCTATAGTATTGTTCTCATTTCTATTCTCACTCATAAATAAATAATTAGTGACCTAGTCAAGTATATAAACATGAACAGTCACAATCATAGAAACATGACGTCAGTATGACATATGTATCATGTGTATATGCATATGTATTTATACACACACTCTTCCTGGTGTGGGTTCCCTAATTCCTTCACATCATCATGTCATCAGAATGTGGAATACACACCCCTGTCCAGAGCAAAGTAAGCAATTTTAGAATGTTATATTATGGAAATAACCCCAAGAATCAAGATTTAATGTGATTTTTGATAAGGGAAATAAACAGCTCTAAGTAAATGAATTCAGTATAAAAAAAAAAAGCAATGCTAACTATTACTTTGGTAGATGGAATTTGCTATAATTGAAGTGTTACATACAGAGAATGCAATAAATAAAAACTAATGTATCTCCCCTTCCAAAAATTATCTAAAACCATCTTAACTGGATAACTAACTTTTTTGAAAATCATAAACTAATGGAATTTCACAATATTAGTCCATAGTTACTTCAAAGAAATTTGTGATGCTGTGTGCTATTGGGGCTCAAAGCAGAGCCAGAGACACTGTCTCCCCACAAGAAAGAAAATGTTAGGCTACACTTTTATGCCTGTATTTGCTTCAGGACACCAAAGTACCAGACAGATATACACAATTAAGAGGAAGTTGTAAGAAGAACAACAAAACAATTAAGAACATAAGATGATTTAATTTCTAAGTAAAATTAAGTTGACAAAATCACATGTAGTCTGGTTAAGAGAAAATTACATAAGAATAAACCCTAATACCTTCTGTGTCTATGGCTGATATAGACAAATAAAAATGGGACCTTCAGGGAAATTTTGAGGAGAAGCTCTCCATATTGAAATCAAACGATGCCATCATTAGCTGAAAAAATAAAACTGGAATGCAAAACAATCTTTAAATACTTTTCTGGGAAATGGGGTGTATAAAGTGTTGCTAAGAAGGCAGGGTGAGCAGTGTTGGTATTGGGAGTGAGTGGGAATGAGATCTACATGCTGTCTGGAGGAGACACTTGGGCTTCCACGTACATGTGGAGGTGAGCATTGTGCCTACTTCACAGAATGCTACATAGTTTTGTATAACTTAAGATAGGATTCCATTGTGTGCATGCATTATATTTTCTTTACTCATTCTTCCATTGATGGGCATCTAGGCTGTTTCCACTTGCTAGCTATTGTGACTAGAGCAGCACTAAATACAGATGTTTGAAATTTGTAGGAAAATGGATGGATCTGGAAAGTATATTAACCAAGGCAAAAACAGTATGTTCTTTCTTGTGGACCCTAGTTTGCAATGCATATATGCATGTACATAGATGGATGTAAATGTGAGTAGATCCTAAAAACTATAAAGGAGACCCAAAGAGGATGAAAAGAAGTGCTAAGGAAGGGGGTGGAGCAAAAGAGCACATGTGACATGAAAGTGAAGAGGAAAAAACCTGGGGGAGTGGCAGATGAACGGAAGAAGAGAATCAATCAAAACAGCTTTCGTTTGAAGATATCATAATGATACCTAATGCTTCATGTGCTAATTAAAAACAAATAAGGATTACTACAGGCAAAAAAAATGACTATGGATTAGCTATGTGAACTGAACAAGTTGTTTCTGTGCCTCAGTTTCCTACTCTAAAATTGAGGAAAGGCCAGTGCTGATCCTGAGAAACTCTTTCTGAGTTCTTAGACAAATGCCTATGGAAACTTCAGTTCATGTGAAGAGTGGGCATGTCCTAGGAGACTGTAGCTGCCACCCTGGCAGTGGGAACAGTCTACGCATGGTATGACATCATCAATTGTTAAATCCAAGACCAAAGCCAAGAGATATAAAGTAAAAATCTAGAAAGTGAAATACTCCCTCTACTCTCTTCTCAGAATGATGGGAAAAAAAAAAAAGGAGGCTCTGTATTTGGTGGAGAAGGGACTAGCTAAACATCCATAAACCTCTAATGTCTGAATGAGAACTCTGGGTGAAAATCCTTAGGACCCTTTCCAAGGTCCTTCCAATGAACCTTCACTGGCTATGCAGAATGTTTTGAAGTATATGAGATGAGGGTATAGCTGAAAAAGTGGGACATATCAGAGATAGAGAGACAGCACTTTCTAGAACCCAGGCTTTCAAGAAGTGTAAAGAAGGAGATAGTAGAAGGGAAGAGAGGAAGTTTTGACATAAACTGCTTGGAAGAACTCTAGACTTTACCAAGTGCTGTGGCAGCTTGAGGTTTTTAACAGAGTAGGTTTCTTACAGCCCTCTTCTTCAGACCTTATTGTGTGCACAAGGGATGCCAAAGGCAGTTGGGACAGGGCTAAAGAGAAGTGCAGAAAGCCAGAAGTAGAACTAGAGAGGATAAACGTGGCATAATGAACTGGCAGCAGGACCAAAAGCAAACAGAGAACTCACACCGCATAGGATACAGCATCTGGGCTGTAAGAAAAAGAAGTATCTGAAAGCTTGCTGGGGCTGAGTTCCTAGGGTCCAATAGATCAAAATACTAATTCTATCTGAAGAAACCAATGAGTGTGAAATGCACAACACAGGCTTGTGTGTTTTAACATGCAGTCCCCATTGTGCTGTTTTAAGGGGCTGTGATGGCTTAGGAGAAGGGGCTTAGCTAGACAAAATAAATTGTAGGAGAGGGACAACAGCCTAGCAGTCTTGCTTACTGATCTATTTCTTGACTGCTATGTAATATAACTAGCCACTACATGCTCCCACCATCATGAAATCATCCACCACCTAATTTTCCACACTATGGTAGACTATGGCCTCTCAATCCATGAGCCAAAATAAGTCCTTTCTCTCTTAAGTTGCTTTGTTGTAAGGTATTTGGTCACAATGGTGAGAAAAGCTACTAATGGTCAACTGAGTCACAGAATGAAAATCCCAAATATAGTTCAGGTTCAGATTATACAAATCATACTCCCCACTAGACAATGGATGGAAAAAAGGGATACACCTATTTCTTGGAGAACATGTGGTTCATCTTTACACACACTATTCAGCAAAATGAGTCAAAAACAAAAAGCTAACAAAGCAAGGAATGGTAGCTGGTAGTCAAAAGAAGAGTCAGCAAACATAAATCAAGAAATGGCACAGGTGTCAGCATTCTTACATGAGGAATTTATAATGCCCCAAATTCATACCTAAAGATCTAGTGAAATGGGGACTATGAGTCAGCACTTTGGAGATTCAACACAACAGCAGAGACTGCGGAAAAAGAACACAAAAGCAACACTATTCATTGAGCATATAAGACATGAAAAATGTCATGAATTCAACAGAAAGAATGATATAGAATAGGAAAAAAACACTAGATTCTTTACCCATGAAAAAGATAAAATTTATGTAGGAAATGAAAGAGTTGTCAAAAAATAGAATGGAATACCAAAGAATTATGGGAAATATCAAACATTTGATATTAGTGCCTTCTGGAATCACTTTAAGAATGAAGAATCATTTGAATCTAACAATGGCTGTATTTCCACCAAATTAAACAAGCACTGCATCTGAAGATGTGATTCACTCAAGAAGCCCTGTACAAAGAAGTGCATGCACATGTGCACTAGGTTCAAATAGATTTAAGATGGGTAAGAAAATTTTAGATAGCTAGAGGAAAGATACATGGTCTGCTGGGGAATACTGAAGAGAATGATAGCTAACTTCTGACCCTGTGGAGGCCAACTCATGTAAGTCAACCTTGAATCCTACATCTAGGAAATCCACCCCTTGTGCATAAATCAAACATTTTCAGGAAAACAAAAGCTCATTTTTTTTGATAACCAATTTATACTAAGTGAAACAGGGAAAGAAATGTTTTAGGCTAATGGGAAACATAATCTTAGGTCTATAAAAAAGATAGAAATGAAGAATGATAAAGAATTACAGGTTGCCAGGCGGTGGTGGTGCACGCCTTTAATCCCAGCACTCGGGAGGCAGAGCCAGGTGGATCTCTGTGAGTTCGAGGCCAGCCTGGGCTACCAAGTGAGCTCCAGGAAAGGCGCAAAGCTACGCAGAGAAACCCTGTCTCGAAAAACAAAACAAAAAAAAAAATTACAGGCATCAGATTGAGCTCTGGGAATCCAACTGATGAGAGAGAGGAGAGCTACTGCAGGTGAGGGACGTGGAGATCATGATGGGAGGACATGCAGAGATGACCGGCCACACTAGTGGAAGCCCATGAACTGTGGACTGGTGGCTGTGGAGCCCCCATGGAACTGGACTGGGCCCTCTTAATACGGAAGACAGTTGTTTGGCTCAAACTGTTTGGGGGGCACCAAGGCAGGGGGATCAGGATCTGTCACTGGTCTATGGGCAGGCTTCTGGAATCTGGTGCCTGTGGTGTGACACCCTGCACAGCTTTGGTGCAGTGGGAAGGGGCTTGGACCTGTCTAGGCTCAGTGTGATGGGCTCTGCTGACTCCCCATGGGAGACCTGGATTTGGGGGATGTGGGGTTGTGGAGTGACTTGGGAAAGAGGGTAGGGAGGTGGGAGGAGGGAGGAGGGGGGTTGTGGATAGTGTGTGGAGTGAATAGAAAATTTCTTAATAAAGAAAAATGAAAAAAAAGAATTAAGAATATAGGTAAAACCAAAGGGCTCTTTTGATTTGTATATGTATATGTGTTTATATATAAAAATATGAACATTCATGTTCACTTATATCTTCAAATTTTACTGTCAAAACTTAAAAACAGTGGTATACTTTAAGATTCATGGTACATGAATGGTCTCTGACATAATAGCATCATAGAAAAATGAGACAGAAAATTTATTCAAAATTTGTTGCCAGTGAGCCAATTAACATACTTTACTCATAATAACATGCAATTTTACAAATTTCTGATCAACTAAGAAAATGAAACTCTGATAAATGAGGTTACATGCCGAGTCACTAAAATGCACATCCAGAAATCCCTTGACCCTATGCATTGCACAATGCATGAAGAAGGTGTACATTTCTTGCACAATCAGAGGATCTAACAAACTATGCCTGCTGTTTAATGGGAATGAGTGGATTTAAGTGTGTTGCACTGAAATAATGTTCATAACATAATTCTGAATGGAAAAGAATTGGATATAATAAGAATAGTGTGTTACAATCTGTAGATGGTGGCATATGTCTACAACCCTACACACTGGAGATAATTTCAAATTTCACTCTTACCTGGGCTACAGAAAGAATTTAAGACCCACTTGGACAACATGGTAAGCCCCTTTCCCACAAAAACAAGGCTGGGCATTTAGGTCAGGGGTGTGAAGTACTTGCCGGGGCACACACAATCCCCTGGGTTCAGTCCACTGGGTCTGAAAATAACAAACAAGAAAATAACATGATTGGCCTGGTGAGGTTTTTCTTTGAAGCAATTGTTGAAAGTCATTGCACAAACTGTTTTCATTTTCTGTTCTCAGCCAGCCTCCTTCTCTCTTCGACTTCTCTCTTCTTGCATTTCTGTTCCTGTGTGGGTAAGGCAGCATCCACCCAGTAACACCCACATGCTTTATGAGCCTCTCTGCTTACTCACAGGAAAAGCATTTTCTCAATCTACTGTTGAAGGCATCTAGTTCATTCCTTGCCTTTTTTTTAAATAAGCCTCTATCCACAAGGATGTGGGCACCTGTGATGAGAAACTCTGGAACCCACGAGGAAAGAGAGATGTCCTTAGGATGGATCCTCTCCCACACCTTTCCAAAGTTTGCAAGTTCCTTGTCCTTAAATGTTAAAGGGCCAAGCTCAGAAGACACAAAGTCTCCCTGAACAATATGCATTCCTTTAATCAATAAAACTAAGTTAACCTTATTTCTAGAGCACCCTTCTCTTCCTCACTCTATCCTATCCACAATTCACCTGCTCAACCCATTTACCTAGCATGATCTGAGATTACTTGTCACTTTTCACAGGAAGCCCTAACATCCATAGGTTATTTTTTTTAATCAACTTGACACAATTCTAGACATTCCTGGGAAGAGGGAATCTCAACTGAGGAATTGTCTTCATCAGACTTGACTGTGGCCATGTCTGTGGTGGTATTTTCTTGAATGCCAAATTGATAGCAAAGAGCAAGAGCCAGCCTCCTGTGGGTATTGCCATACTCCATCAGGCAGTCCTTGATTCTGTAAAAATAATGCTGACCAAAGTATGCAGAACAAGACAGTAAGAAACATTTCTCCAGGATTCTACTGCATTTCTTGTTTTGGGTTCCTTTGCTGACTTCCCTTGAAAATGACATATAATCAGTAACTTGGTTCCCTGAGTTACTTTTGGTCTTGGCATTTGTCACAGCAACAGAAAGAAAACTAAAATACTTTCCTACTTTCCCTGTGCACTCAGATGCAGTGGTACACGTGTCTATACACCCCCATAGATCACCAATTCTATTGTTTTGTCTCCCACTCATCATTTCCACCTATGATGAGCCATGTCTGGCTTAACAGCTAGAAATGAGGGCATGCCCAGTAAATATCCAAATCCAATAAATACTGTGGTCTAAACATGGGGGGCGGGGAATTTTGTGTTTTTTTTTTCAGTGAAACTAAGTGCCTCAAAATTTTTCTGATGCCTTTGACAATTTTTGTATTAGCAAGCTTTACTCTCTTCTCCGGCCCCACTGAAACTCTTTGCTGCTGGCTCCACGATCATGTTTTTAAAGGACACTATTTGAATCAAATGGGTCTTTTTAGGGAACACTCTTGTTCAGGGCCCTCTGAAGCTAAATTTGAGGGAGAAAGAGTGATACTCTGAGGAGACTAGAAATAACGATGTGTGGTTTACAAGCTTGGTAGACAGTATGAAAGAAAATACTTTGGTGACAGGAGGATATTACATGGCTTATAGCCAACTAGTGTCTTTGGTCCCAACTTTCTCTGTATGGACATGTAAGTACAGTACATAGTAAAGATTTGCTGACTCGAGCGAGGCTCGAGAAAGTTACCCAGCAGACCATTCCTCTCCAGAAGCCCTCAGGAAGCTCTTCTTGAAATTCTAAATCGCTCTAATATGACTTCTGTAAATTGGCTAATTCTCCTCTGCTGAGTTTCCAGTTTGAACTTCCCATCTGCTGTGCCTGGGCCTGGAAGGGTAGGCTCACTCACAGACTTCCGGGAAGATGGCACCCACCTAGCAGAAAGCACAGCCGCTCAGATCATGAGAGCCATGGGGAGAAACTTTCCATTATAGAGCATCTTCAACTATGAAATCATTTTGACAAGATGCTTTGTCATCTGCTTGACATCTTTTTTTCTTTCTTTAATGAGGAAGTGACTGGAAGACAATTTAATCTGAAAGGCTGCCACCTACATAGCTGTAGCTAGAGATTAATTGGATAGGGTCTGAAAAACTATTCAAGAACCTTGGTGAGACAGGTTCCAAGTAAACAGAGGGTAATGTTAGCAGTGGATACATAGTATGACCCTTCTATACCCTCTTAACCAGTAAACTATTACTATTGAGGTGATCCAGATTTAACTAAAACGATAATTTGCTGTCATAACAAGTGCTGCTTATGAACAACCAGGATACTGTTGTCTCCTAATACAGTTACTGATTTAGCTACATTTTTTCTTGGATGCTTATTTTCTACAGGAAGGAAACAGCAATTTAACCACAATAGACTTTACTGAAAAAATAATGTGATTACAAAAAAATGAGCGCATGTTTTTTCAATGTTGAAACATCTCTCTTATTATGATCATTACATCTTTTTTAATGGATCTAATGTATAACTCCAACTTGAAATACTGTGGTTATTAGACGAGGACAAAGTCAGGTATGGGGCAGGGACAACATGAGCTGCGTGTCCCTGAGCTATTATGTTGTGAGAAAGCAGGAGCAAAACTGGGAAAGGTCTGGAGTGAAAGCATTCCCTGTGTAACACATGTTACAAACAAGAACTTTGTTTCTGATCCAAGAATTACTTCTATACAATTTTATTAAATAGGAATATGTGTGCTTATGACCATCTCAAAGTTAGATGTGTATGTGCAGGTATGTTATGTATGTGTATGTGTAAACATGTGTATGCAATGCCCATGCATATGTGTACACCTGTGGATGGCAGCCAGATGATAACATCAGTTGTCTTCCTTGATTACTTTCTGCTTTTCATTTTTTTTTCTTTTTTTTTTTTTTTGAGACAGTCTCCAGCTGAGTCTTGAATTCATCCAGTCAGCTAGAGTGGCTGCCTAATGAACTCTAGTGATCTACCTGTCTCTGCCACTTGGACAGTTGTGTTACAGATAGATGCACACCTCCATTTGTAGGTGTTGGGGATCCAAACTCATGCCTTCATCCTTGGGTCAAAGGCATTTTACCAGCTGTCCAGCCTTAGTTAATTTTTGTAGACTACTTTTTTCTTTCATTATCACCCATAGCTAGATGTCAGTCAACTACTTGTATTTTATTAATACTTTGAAAGATAACATTATTAATTTTCTCTATTAAGCTTATATACTTTATCAAAGTGTGAAAAAAAAACTCCATAGGCTAATAGCTGTAGCTGTCTTTGAGTCCCTAGGAATCTAACCGCTATCCATTGCTGTGTGTTACCTTCATATTACTTGAATGGAAAAACTTAACTAAAGAGTTGCATGTTACTATTATATAGGTGAGGTTCATGTCTTCAGTCTCAAGTGCCTATGTTGCTAGTCATTTAAAAAAAACTGTATAGCGATCTGTCTTTTATCATTTGCTAAAAGTCATGCAAATCATAATTTATTTCTCTACTAAGAAAAATTAAAATACAAGTTCATTGATAACTTGAAAATCACTATTGGCATCCTTAGTTGAGATGGCATCAAAGCTCTAGAATGCTGAGGACCTTTGCCCCCCTAATGCAGAGCTCCCATCCTATTTTTGCTTGTCATCATCACATGTGAAGAGTGGATAGTATAGCCCAGTCTGCTGCTATTAAAAGGAAAAAAAAAACAGATATCATAATTTAAATCCCCCAATTTGTTTTTTAAAATATACTCTTATTTATTTCACACACACAGGTGTGCCCTCCCCCCCTACACACACACACACACACACACACACACACACACACACACACACACACACACACATTAGAACATGCCTATGGAGGTCAAGTGACAATTTGGGGGATTTAGTTCTCTCCTTCCACCACGTGGCTACTGGGAATCAAACTCAGGGTGTCAGCCTTGGTGGCAAGCCCCATTAGCCATTGACTTATCTTGCAGACCCAGTCTTTTGGTTTTAAATGATTGTCCCTTAAAACATGTTGTGACCCCATGAGAATGGAGTATTTAATAATTTGACCTTTGAACTCTCCCCAGCCTTCCATTTGCCACTATGTACCAGACATTTTCACTGGGGCTTCTTACCTCTTACCAAGAACTTTGCTTCCTACTTACTAATTCCTGTGAGCACTACTGCTCTTCTCCTGAATGCACTCCCTCAAGGTCAAGACCCTCAGTATTTATAATGTTATTAGCAGCCTATTCAACATCTGTACTCTTCTCTATCATTTTCTCAAAGCTTTCTTTTCCTGTCTACCTCTATGAAATACTACCTAGGGCTACTGTAATTAACTTACTCTTTAAAGAATACATTAGCTTTCACTTAGTCAAAGAGAAACACCCAGTGTGACTGCTGGACAGGTAAACCTTGTGGGGTCCTTGGGGCACAAAGGTGAAGGGGCCATATTCCCAAACAGGCTTCCATTTAGCATTCTCTTTTCTGCAAATTCTGTCTGAATATCAAGTTTATTATTCCAAATCTGTATTGGTCGTGCCACACCTTCTAATAGCATCCAAAACTGCACCTGCTAGCAGATGTGATCTCAACTCTATAACTTGGTTTTAAGGCTGTATTCAGACTGTCTGTGGTCAGTTTTTTATATCAACCCTTATTCATCATGGAGCCCACTTCAGCCAAGGCAGACATCATCCTTAGCTACGGCTTACACCTCCACAGACCCTTTACCCACTGCCAGTCTTTTTGGCTTCCACCCATCACCCCATATCCTCCAGGAATAATAGAAAATTGCTTGTTGTTTTCTGCCTATGGCAACTAGATCATGACATGATTTAGAACTGATTGTAAAACACTTATAAAGGACCATTTGGTGAATGTTTCTGCTTTTTGGAAATATGATCTTTGATGCAGAAGCTGGCCTCTGTAGGTGTCCAGAGAAAGCAAACCAACATCGTGGTGTTTTCTGTAATCACAGCACTCAGGGTGCAAAAGCAGAGGATCAGGAGTTCAAGCTAAATTGCAAGATCCAGGCCAGCTTGGGCTACATGAGACCCTGTCGTCGTCCCCCCCCCCAAAAAAAAGTAAATAATAAAAAACAGAAAGGAAAGAGAAGGAAGGAGAAAGGGAAGGGAAGAAAGGAGAAGAAGGGATTTGAAAGTAGAAAATGGAAAGGGGAGGAAAGATGCTATAAAACAATGAAATACACGAATGTGACCGTGTCTCAATAAAACTTCATGTACAAATCAAGTGGCTCACATTTAACAGTCCCGCTCCCCTGACTTGGAATACCTTCCCTCCTTGGCCCCGTTCCCCTCTCAACTTTCTGCTTTCTGAGGCACCACCACCCGGAAAACATTCTTGCTTCCGCTTACTTTCCACTCCACCTCTTCTGCTGGCACTGCCAGGCAGGACTGACCTGCTTAACAATGGGTACAGAGCCAAGTGCTGTTCTCCTCCACGTCTGGTGACCTGGAGTGCAAGAAGCACTGAAGAACTGTTAGCTGTGTGCCATTGAAATCTCTGGGTGTGGACATTTACACCATTCCCAATTCCTAGGTAGAACTCACTGGGAGGAACAATGAGCCCAGGTGGTTCTTGCTCGAACTGTGTCGCTCTTTCTTCCTGTCAATTGTGAACGGTGGTAAGGAAAATTTAAACTGTGTAGAGTCAATAGACTCAGAGCAGACATGGGGAACAGGCCCTAGGTTCTGACATTTAAGTCTGGCAGGAAAGCCAAAGCTATTTCCTGTGACTTCTGTGCATGACTGATTGGAAGGGGGGAGCTAAACTCAAAATAAGTATGCAATTATATTGTTTTACATGGTATTATTTTTGCTAAGCCTGAAAACTCCATGAAAAGCAGCAGAAGGAAATATAATAAAACATTTACTTAGGCAAATGTAGTACCCTATCCTTGTTATCTACAAGAGATGTCACCCAACACCCCAAGTAGATACCCGAAAGTGAGAAAAGTATCAAATATAATTTTGGTTACTATTTTCCACATAGACGCAGAACTATAATAAAGTATAATTTATAAATCAGGCATAGTAAGAAATTAACAGCAAAAATAATAGGTCATAATATAACTCTAGTAAACAGCTACTTTCTTAAGTAAAGAATTTTCACATTCTACTTGAGGGAGTATGCCATGGGTTGTCTTTATCTTATCCTAATTATAGAAATACTTGTGAAGGTATGATGTAGCCTATCAAAGTGGGATAAAGGCATACACTATCTGCCAACAAGAGTACATTCTGCCTAATATATATTATATTTTAGGCACATACAAGTTTTAGAAGAATAGGTAACAGGTCAGGAGAACATTTAGGAAAGTCTATATTTAAAATTCTGGTTGAAAATAAAGATCATCAAGGGCCAGCAGATAGACTGGTAGGTAAAGGTGCTTGTTGCTCCAGCATGGTAACCCTGGTTTGATCCCTGGAACCCACCACAAAGTAGAAGAACTGACTCAACAGAATTGTCCTCTGACCTCCACACACATGCTGTGGCAAACTCATACACACACTCTTGCAATAATAATAAAATTATAAGATTCTCACACTTTTCTGAATCCTTTATAGCTAGAGAATAGCAGGTTATAGCTTTTCAGTCCTTTTTGAGTAAGAAACGTAGTTGATAAATTAATAACATCCTGATTCTTATTCTGGGAAGCATTCGTATAGCCACAATGAATATCTAAATATATATATACATACACACGTATACATACACATACATATGTTGAGGATACTGTCTGGAGTCAAGTCCCATGCTATGCCAAGCCATTTGACTTCTCTGTAAAACAGTATGCATCTCACAGGGCAGCTACAAAGCCTACAGACAAGGATATACTTTAGTTAATAATAAGCACTAGCACCTAGTAAATGTTCCATGAGTGTTTCCTTTTACTGCTTCACCAGTTCCTACAGATTTTGATTTCTAAAGCTGACAGTTCTGATTGCTGCCAGTATGCCTTTAGGAGCTCCTGAACATCTAAAATGACTGTATCTGTTGTTTACATTATGTGATATTGAATTCCTACTTTGAGTCTGACATCTCTAAGTGCATTTATGAACTAAAAGGAATAAAACTCAGGTCAAATAAAACTTTGTATGTCTCATCTCTTTCGGGTGGGGTGTTTCAGTTGCCTTCCTCCACCAGACATGAGGCTGCTGCTCAGAAACAATGACTTACATGCCTGCTGTTGTGTACAGAACTAAGGGGTCAATAAATGTTTCCTGAGTTGATTACATAATGCTTTTGCCTCTTTGCCTTCTAAAGCCTTCTAGATTGTCTTTTAAGAAAGATAAGAGGCAACACATGGCAAGTGGTAGGACTCCAATACTGCCACAGTAGAGATTTAGTGAACACTCATGTATTCCTACCCATGGGCCAGGCAATCCTACAAGTGCATGGGTATTGAGATAAATCCTGTAACAGTGCATTTAGTCACAAAGAAAGTGACAAGTGAGGAAATTTTGGAATCAAAAACCTTTTGGAAGAACACACAACTTGAAAGTTCTGGATTGACACTTGGACACTGATTAAATACGTATGTCTAGGCAACTAGATAGCTAGGCACTGCTAGGAACCCAGCAGCAAACTCCTACCATAGTGAACCCAACATTCTTTATTGATGTCTTCCTCTTCTTTGGAGATTTTCTCACCCCTCTCATGTCCCTCTCTTCCCTGTAGAAGGCAGAATTTGGCATTGCAAACTACTTCTGGTGCCTCCATAGTATTTTACCTGAACCCCATGGATCAGACAGCCATCAGAAAACAGGAAATTGTATGGCTCCAATGCAGAAGACTTCTTTATTTAATTTGTTTCCCAAACATGGCACCTCCTTCCTCCAGTCCTAAAAAGGCAGGAGTCAGCTTAATTTGTCAAAGGAAAATGTCTCTTCCCATTTTATGATTTCAGGGAGGGATGTCCTCAAACACTCCCATCTCCATTTTACCTCCTCACCCTATCCTTAAAGATCAACCTTGCAGATAAGACATGACATGTGATCAGACTGTTCTGACTCACTTTGCTTAGCAAAACTCTTTCCTGTCTATAGAAAACAGGGCTATTGCTGCCCTTGGACAAACTATGAACTGAAGAAAACTAGAACCTGTTGAGTCCCTGGCTGCCTGCAGCAGGTAGAGAGGTTAGCCTCGGTCTACTTGTTTTCTAAGCCAACATTTATCAGCACTCAGAGTAATAAAGACCTCCATAGCTTACATCTGATTTTATATCAGTTGTCTAAAATTTATCTGAGAAGTCTGTGGTATTTATTGAATCTCTTCTCAAAACTTCAGTAATGCACTATTTAAGAAATAGAGTTCTGGAAACTTGCAAATTGAAGAAACTGAGGTTCAAAATTATTTTAAAATGTGTACATTTAACAATACCTGTTCTGATAATAAAACATGGTTTGATATTTTCCAATAAGAGAAGAGACTGCAAAGAAAAACAAACATTAAAAGCAAAACTCTACAGAATTGTGTCTTTTTACCTAATTAAATATTGGAGGGCTAATCAGGACACAGCCCGTTGATAGAGGGGTTATCTGGCATGCATGAAGCCCTGGGTGCTGTAGTGAGCATAAAATCGTGGTTGCATACCTATGACCCAACATTGAGGAGACAGAGACAGAAAAATCACAAATTCAAAGTCACCCACAGCTACATAGAAAGCTTGAGGCCACCTGGGGTAGAAATCATGTTTTTTAAAATATTAGGAATATGCTATTTTAATGTACACACTGCTCTCTGAGTATCTTCTGTGTAGTTCACATAATCAGTCATACTATTTCTTGACCAGGTCTGCAAGATCCATCTGGAAGCTCCCTGTTGTCCATCTGGGTAACTAGTGTTTTGATGCTAAATGATATAAAATAGACTGTTTTTTTTTTCCAAGTTGCTGCCTTTTATCTCAACTCTATCCGATATGTGGGTTTTTTAAATCCTATCCATCCTGTACTGAAAATATCTCCTCTAAATTAGTCTGTGGGAAATTTCTCTTATCACTTATTTATAAGATGGACATTTATTTATAGTTGAAGTTTCTTGAAAAGTTTGTTGAAAAGGAAAACTAGTTTCTAACAGGGTGGAAGAAATGCCTCTATGGGTAAAGTGGTTGACATGAAAACATGAGGACCAGAGTTCAGATCCCCAGAACTTAAGAAAACCAGACATGGAAACACATATCTGTAATCCCAGCACTCTTAAGGCAAGAAAGGAGGTGGAGACAGACTACCTGGAAGCTTGCAGATCAGATAGCCAGGCTTATGTATTGCTGAGCAACAACTGACTGCCCCAAACAAGGTAGAAAGTGAGGACCACCATCCAAGGCTGTCCTCTGACCTTCATATGTACCCCCATATGCACCCTTACCCCTACCCATTACCGCTAACAAAGGCACATTCTGTGCTGCCTGGGACACTCCTCCTCATTCCCCATATTCTACAAAATACTTAATACCACTTAATTGCCAGAGTCTCTTATTTATCTTTTACTTGAGTATATAGATGGAGACACCAGTTAAAGGCAAATCAGAGGCATGACATGTTATTGGAGGGTAGGCTGGCAGCAGCTGGCTACAGGATGGATATTGTTATTTTTATTTTACATTTAAGAATCCTGGGCCTTATGACTCTCTGCAATGAACACTTGCAAATAAAGATATATGGACAAAAGGGTTTACTGTGTGACTCACTATGTCACACTACAGCTTCCATGATGAGATTTTTTTCCTTTTTTTTTTCTTTTTTCTTTTTTCTGTTAAGTTTTATTAGGGCTGGGGGGGCACTGCAAGGGCAGAGGTCAGATACGCAGGGACAGGAAATGAATGGGATCGAGATGCATGATGTGAAAGACACAAAGAATAAATTCAAAGAAAATTAAAAAAAAAAAAAAAGAATCCTTGGCCAGGCGGTGGTGGCGCACGCCTTTAATCCCAGCACTCGGGAGGCAGAGGCAGGCAGATCTCTGTGAGTTCAAGGCCAGCCTGGGCTACCAAGTGAGTTCCAGGAAAGGCGCAAAGCTACACAGAGAAACCCTGTCTCGAAAGCCCCCCCGCCCCAAAAAAAAAGAATCCTGGGCCTTGTATTGACTAAACCAATTGCCTGTACCAGATCCACAACTCATTAGTTCTAAAGATTTATATAGCTAAATTCTAAATTCCTCATTCGTTAAATTTGCATAATGCTTACCTTGTAAATTAGCAATTGAGAAAGTTTATATATAACAGGTATTATAAAATATATAGTTATATTTAATATACCTACCAATATATAATGTTACCAATATGTTAATATATATGTATATTTATATGTTTGGTATATTCAGCTTTATATCATATATATTATATATATAAACCAATTTATAGATTCAGTGATTTCTCTGCAATAAATGAAAATTCTTGCCTTGTTTATTTCCAGATTATACTAGAAATTAATCTTATTTAGTTACTTGCACTGATATTGAGAATTATCCATGTTTTAACATAACTTGTATGAGTTGTGTACGTATTTTGTACTTCCACAGCCTATGCTTCTAAATTTTGAACCTTCCTGCCTCCTCTTCACTATGTTCCTTGAGCCTTGTGGGGAATGAGTGTGATGTAGGTGTCCTGCTAAGCCCTGTACAGTCATGCCGTGTATTCTTTGCATTTTTAATCAGTTGTAGATCTCTGTTAACTGCCATCTACTGCAAAAAGAAGCTTCTCTGATAATGGCTTAGAGCTGCCCTAACCTATGGGTATATTGATGAAGTTTGGAAGGCAGTTTGGTATTATACACATTTAGCAAAATCATAGTAGTAGCCTGGTGGTGGTGGCGCATGCCTTTAATCCCAGCACTTGTGAGGCAGAGTTGAGCGGAACTCTGTGAGTTCAAAGTCAGCTTGGTCTACAGAGCAAGATCCAGGACCTGCACCAAAACTACACAGAGAAACCCGGTCTCGAAAACAATCAAACAAAAATCATGGTAGTAGGTTTTCCCCTAGGACCTAGGACCTCCCTAGCCATGGATTCTTGGCCTGGATGGGCCTATACCCATGCACATATGGGGAGCAATTAGTGGGGCCCAGCAGATTTTAAAAAGGAAACATGGAGTAGGGAGGGGAATGTGGACCAGTAGAGGATCTGGAAAACATCGGGAGGGAGGGATGGGAATGGATATGATCAAAGTACATTATATAAGCCAGGTGGTGGTGGTGGTGGTGGTGGTGGTGGTGGTGGTGCATGCCTTTAATCCCAGCACTCGGGAGGCAGAGGCAGGCAGATCTCTGTGAGTTCGAGGCCAGCCTGGGCTACCAAGTGAGTTCCAGGAAAGGTGCAAAGCTACACAGAGAAACCCTGTCTCTAAAAAAAAAAAAAGTACATTTCATATATATATATATATATATATATATATATATATATATACATCATACAAAGTAGATTATATAATCTCAAGGAATAAATATAAACCTAATAAAAAGTAACACAATCTCCATGTGTAACCATAATTTCATACATCCTCCATCTCTCTGCTCTAGGGAATTTTGCGCTCAGCTTCAATTGCTTTTGAAAATTCCAGCTTTTGAACCATCATCTTATCTATACCTCATTCGCAGACACCAAATTAGTCCTCTCATACTTTTAGTAAGGAATATTTTGGGATGCGTGTGTGCTAAAATAACTCAAGAGACCAGAAAATACAGTTGCATGGAACTTCCCAAATATGGTCTATTGAAAACAGTAAGTAGAGTCATGTTTTGGAAGAGTAAATTTAGAGTGAAATGCAATCTCAAGGAATGGCAGGAAGGAGCACATTTCTGGAAGGTTGTTAGTGATGAGGAGGAGAGTTCGTAATCAGTCTTGATTTTGCAATTACTTTCCATTTTGTTCATTGCAATCTAGACTGATTAAAAAGCACTCAAATGCAACTAACTTTTTGAAATATAAATGAATCAATGAATCCATTTGTCAGCAACTTTCTCTGAGCAGGAGCAATGGCAGGTAGAATTGGGCAGCATAATATGAGAGACCTGGTGGGTGTCACTGAGCTTCAGAACCAATTTCATGCCTACTTTTGCATCTTTAATTTCTTCTCTTGCTTACACAAGCTATTCCTCCATCACTTTCCTTCCAAGAAGTAAAAAGACCAGACCATCTCTTCTGAGTTCTTCCTTTCCTTATTTAGAAAGAAAGTGAGAGGCTGAAGAACTTGTAGAAATTTGGTTTTGTGTGTGTGTGTGTGTGTGTGTGTGTGTGTGTGTGTGTGTGTGTGTTCTTTTCTCTCTTTTCTCTGTGTCAAGGAGTGGAGAGGTAGATGGAAGTCTGAAGCCAGGAGTTTCAGAGCAATGGTGATGAACTTTGGCATGAAGACTATTGTCAGTGTGGACCAGGAAGAGAAACTGTTTGAGCAAGGATATGCATCACTGTAAGCAACTACCATGGTACAGACAGCACCCACTCCATGCTAGTGTCACTCAGTGGTCTCAGAATAGGAGCCATCTGGGCAGTCTAGCCTTCGGGCCTCTGTGCTGCTCAAATGAGGCAGTAACTATTTACTGATGTAAAACAACCTTCAGGATCATTATCTTTACTAACTAAATCAATAATTGACTGACTGAAAGGGCTGAATTCATGCATTCTAAATGAATGTCTCTTCTAGAGGCTACACACAAAGCCAGATTGAGGCCACAGCATTAGAAATACGGATGGGCAGCATTATTGATTTGAAGTCTTAAGAATTTGATTTTTTTTTGTTTTACTAATCATATGCAAATTCATATTCATGTACTTGCCTAGTAAAATGAAAAGAGAACCTTTCAGACACCAATTTCTTCCCTTTAAGGTATAAAAACTCAATTTGTCAAGTTATTCAGGTTTAGAGAATACTCAAGAACTTTAAAGACCTACTCAGCATTTTACATACAATTGATCACATGCATTTTTAGTTTTTATGGTCATTATCTTTTCTTAAAAATACAACAATCTAACAAGTAATACAAATGTCTAACAAATAATTGTGGAGCTAGGGAGATGGTTCAGTGGATAAAGCCCTCGCTATGCTTTAAGGACCGGTATTCTGAGCCTGGATGAAAAGTTAGGCAGGTATGACACCTGCCTATAATCCAAGCACTGAGCAATAAATCCACAGGAAAGCTGCTAGCCAGTCTCACAAAGTCAGACATTTCTGGTTTCACAAACAACACATTCTCAATAAAGGAAGTGGTGGGCAACTGAGGAAGACACTGGGTATCAACTTCAGGTTTACACACACACACACACACACACACACACACACACACACACACACACAGAAAGAGAGAGAGACAGAGACAGAGAGAGAAATCATTTACTCTCTAAAAATTAATTCGATTTAAATTATATTAAATTTTTACCTTGCTGGTCACACATATTTTTCATGTGTAATCTTAGTTTTCTAAAGGGCATTTGGACCAACAGATGATCACAGCTTCTTTTTAAACTAATAAATAGAGCACACTAGGAAATATAAACCATAAGCAAAGATTTTCAGATTGCTTATGAGCAAACCTTCTGACTGCTTTCTAAATTATTAATCAAGGTGTAATTGATGTCCCTTTAACATCAAGAGCTAGGATGGAGGTATCTGCCAAAGCCTGATGTATTTTGCGTGCAAGCCAGTTTCTAAGGGTTTCATGTAAACTCTACCACTGCCCTCTTATCCTTCTCTGGAGCAGACAACTGATAAAACTTTAATAGATATTTCCAGGTTATACACATTTACAAGCTTCTCCACAATTGTACCTTTGACCCAGTTTGTTTGATCTTTCCCTCCTCTGGGCTCTGCTGCATCCACTTCATTTTTCACACTCTCTTACATGCCACTCCTACTTTACCTGTAAACATAAAGGTACTTGTAGCTCAGACTTTTATTTTGATAACCCCCTCAACTCTAAGAAATGTGGACTAGGATCTCTGCATGGATTGGAAGGTCCAGAAGCAGATTGGAGAAAGACAAGAACACATTGCATCTCTCTAGTTCAGTGTGCCACCTCTGATGGTCCCATGCTGTAGAAGAGATTTGACTTGTAGATTTAGAAATTCAGTTGGTGGTATGTTATGTCTTTAAAGAAGTACAAAGGAAGGACTCTTGTAAATCAGACTGGAAACCTGTTTTCAGTAGGAAGGATCAGGATTGATTTTCCACAGGAGATAATACTCAAAGTTGGGTTTTAAAAGTAGACATTTTAGCCAGAGGAAAGAGTCATTCACTTGCCAAGCATGCCTTAAGTGCACCCATTAGGCAAAAAAAGGAAGTTTGAGGTCTGTCCAGATACAACATGGAGTTTTTAATGGCTGAGAAGGTTGGAGTTACAGGACTGAAGGTGGCTAGGACTGGATTGCACAAGTCTCTGTAAGAGATTGTATTTTTAAAGAGGTGTCGCAATGGCTCACATGCCATGTGTTCTAGAGACTTCTGTAACTGTTTTGAACAAACAATAAAATGAAAGCAACTTCCAAAGCCACATCATAGAACTATCACCTATTTGTATTGAAATAGTCACTCTAGGAAGCCAGCTACCTACTATGCTATCATTAAGACCAAAACACCAGAATCCTTTGCAGACAGGAGCAAAGACCTCCTTCACTCAGCCCCAGCAGGCTCCCAGCTGGCGGTCATACTGGTGCACCATCTTGAAAGGCAGTCTTCCTGTCCGCAGGAAAGTTATCTGAGAACACAGTTGTAGCTAGAGTTTTCCGGCCTTGCCCACAGTCAGGACAAATCTCTGTCACCCGCCAGTCCCACAGCTGCTCAGACCCAACCAAGTAAACACAGAGACTTATATTGCTTACAAACTGTATGGCCGTGGCAGGCTTCTTGTTAACTGTTCTTATATCTTAAAGTAACGCATTTCTACAAATCTATACCTTGCCACGTGGCTCGTGGCTTACCAGCATCTTCACATGCTGCTTGTCCTGGCAGTGGCTGGCAGCGTCTGGCAGCATCTCCTTCTACCTTCCTGTTCTTTTATTTCTCCTCTGTTAGTCCCGCCTATACTTCCTGCCTAGCCACGACCAATCAGGTTTTATTTATTGACCAATCAGAGCAACTTGACATACAGACCATCCCCCAATACAGCCAAGTCTAGACCATCTCAGACACCTGCACTCAGGCCCATGGTCCTAATCATCCTCTATGCAAACCTGCTGGGTAACGCCACAAGGAACCCAAGAAGGGCTCCCACAGGACATACATTAACATCCCACAGCACTTCCCCTTTTCTTTTTTTTTTAAAAAGGAAGGTTTTTAACTTTTACACATCTCCAAAGCCAGCTTGGTATATTTGGGAATTTGGGCTTAGCTTCTCTTACTACTTCCTGCTGGAGGGGGGCGCTGTATCTTATGGGGACACAAAGAATATTTAAGGATCATGGAGTAGTCCGTGAGGCTGTATCGTCTGAGCCAGTTGCCTTGAAACAATTCTGGATGTTGAATCATCTGGGCCATGGTGTCATCAGAGACCTTTCAGGTGGTCTTGGCTGGTCAAACCTGATGTATCTTAATCTGGAACAAATCCATAGCCTCTGGCTTTCTGTAGAAACAAAAGCAGAGTCTCCTTTCCAAAGCAAAACATCCTTAGACATAAATTTCAAAATTGAAATACCTTTAAAATATACACATTGATTTAACTGAGCAGTCTTTACAATCAAATGTCTTTCTGCAGTTAAAAATCCCAAAGACAATATAATCCAGACTCTCTGTGTGATATCCATCTTTACATGGCTTATTTTTTATATTACTTTTACTTTCTCTTTAAAGACTTTATTATTTTAAAACTTTCTATTTCTTTATATAACTGTCTATGTTCTTTTTCCTCTCTCTTCCAAGCCTATGTACATTTTTACACACATTGTAAAGCATTTAAAGTCTTGTTCCATCTGAATCTGTCTTATTGTGAATCTATTGCTTTAAACTGCAGCATTTGTAAGACTGAAACAGCGCTATGGCTGCTGGCTCCGCCCACCTCAGCTTCCCAACATGGCGGTGGTACGTTTACCGCCAGCTCTGGGAGCTATCATGAGTCTATGCTTTTATCCAAGCAGCGTGTAGCCCAGAAACCTTTTTCGTTTTGTAACTAGCAAAGGCTAAATCCACCACGCAGCTTAATGTGCCACTTGCAGAGGCCTCATTTCCGCCTTACTGCAGGTTAAGCGCACACGCCAGGAACCCGCCAGTAACTCAAACCGGCAGCTGCCACTCATTTGAGAGAGACAATTAGGAACTGTTTTTAGCTCCGTTTTAGAATCTTTTTTCTCAGGTTTTAGGTGGAAACTCTTGCCAACACGTTGGGCGCCAAATGTAGCTAGAGTTTTCCGGCCTTGCCCACAGTCAGGACAAATCTCTGTCACCCGCCAGTCCCACAGCTGCTCAGACCCAACCAAGTAAACACAGAGACTTATATTGCTTACAAACTGTATGGCCGTGGCAGGCTTCTTGTTAACTGTTCTTATATCTTAAAGTAACGCATTTCTACAAATCTATACCTTGCCACGTGGCTCGTGGCTTACCAGTATCTTCACATGCTGCTTGTCCTGGCAGTGGCTGGCAGCATCTGGCAGCACACAGTGAATCCTTCCCCCACTCCCTGCCCAAGCTACAGACTGATTGTAAATAAAAAAGGGTTATTAATCTTCACTAACTTTACATTTCAGTAGTGCTTAGTGACCACTAAGTCCTTTCTTAGTTTTACTATTAACTAATTATATTATCATATCTATAAGTAACCGCACATAGTTACACAAAATTTTGCATATAATTTTGTAATCAAGTTATTATTTCTTGTATTTTACATTACTTTCTTTAACATGTTTAACACTCAGACTTTACCATAACTGATCATGTGAATCATTAAATACTATTGTGATAAGCACTGAAATCTTCACCGTATATCACTTGTGTATTTTGAAAGTAATATTGACCTCAACTAGCCTTAGTTGCTTAGCTTTAAAATTGAGATTATACTGATATTTGCATCATCACGGTGTGTGAAATAAGTGGAATTAACATGTAGAAGAGTGCCAGAGGTCTGGTAAAAGGTACACATGGTGGTGACAACGGTAGAGCCTCTACTGCTGTTGCTAGCCTTGACAATAATGGGGATGATGGAACACAGATCACCTCTCTATGGGTTGTGCATTCACTGTGTAATATTGCCAATGCTGTGTTTGTGTTCCTACTTATACAAATGGACTAACACTCAAGGAATCCGGGGAACTGCTTTTATTTACTTTGTGTGTCAAGCACAGCTGTACTGATTAAATGAAGAATGGCCATTAAAATAAAAAGGGAGATTCTGTTTTGTGCTATGGGGCTTGCACTGAGGGGCTTGTGCTGCATGTGGGATATCCTGACAATGTATAAAGACATCCCTGAAGAAATGTGAACTCTGCGCTTATGAGAAATGAAGTGATTAATCATTGAAAGTACAATTGGAAACAATCTTCGTGGGATATGCCTGCTAGAAATAACAAGGCAGAATCCAGTAACTATTTCAAGCAAAATACTGTGGGGCCCAAGTTAGAAAAATATCAATTTTACCTGGTATAACAAAAGAGGCATTAACAGATAAAGTGACATCAGATAGGTCTCTCCTTCAAATCTTTGTGTCTTAATTGAATTCAAATATCAAAGAAAAGATTCTGATCAAATCTCCAAATTCAGTAGTCAAAGAAAAATGAGAAGTGAGGCTACACTTTTTCTGTTCAAGAGAAGCTAATAGTTGAGTATGGAAAAGTAATTATAAAGTTGGATTATTCCATTCAACACAAGGGGACCCAAATGATGTGCCAAAAATGTTCCAAAAGTTTCTGTGATTTGAGTGAGTTATCATGAATGCCAGAAGCTCTCAGTAAGATGAAAATTATGTTTGTGCATCAAATATAAGCATAGTGTCTTTTTCTTGAAACTGCAGTAGTAGTTCTATTTGGGTCCTAGTTCAGTGGGTTTTGTTTATGTTGTTTATAACTTAGCACCTGCAATCACTCTTATTCTGTCTAAGGTTTAAGGTAAAACTGACTCCACCTCGGTAGCCCCTGTTCCCTTCCTTGACTCAGAGAAATCTGGTTTTTACTCTTACTATTCTACCCCAAACCTCCTATTTATAATTCAGTCCTCACATTCTTATGAAATCAGCTCTGGAGCTTACTAAAAAGTTCTTTTGACTTGGTGGGCATTCAACATATATTTATTGATTAATTGACCCAGAATCAGGGATTACATGAGTTCCATTCTAATCCCACCCTGCTCTTTTCTTGGTTGTGTTAGAATACTGGATAGATCAATCACTTATGATCTTAATATTTTTATCTATTGAAATATCTGCATTTTAGAAGGTAGTTCACCTGTGTGTTGGGAAGCAGATAACATGTCTGGAAATAGTAGATAATAAGTCTGGAAAACATGAGGTGCAAATCGACTCTATGGGTTTTGTAAACCAAGTAAAAAGTTATAGAGAATCAGGAATTTGTTTCTACTGAAACTATTGCAAGTAAATACTCTGGCCCTAGAGTGAGAAGACTGAGGCTGTACCTCACACCACGTCCAGTGTTTCCAGCCACAAATACTCACTGGCCATCTGGACCAGTTTTGACAGTGTTAAGGAATTTGTCAAGTTGCCTCCAGTCACAGCATCCTGAGATCCTAACTAATGAAAAAAATGCACAGAAAAAAATGCATGGAAAGGGTAAATAAATTGGATTAGGAATGTGTGTGTGTGTGTGTGTGTGTGTGTACTTGTGCACATGCATACATCTGTATGTGTGTACATGTGTTATGTTTGTGTTCATGTATGTGTTTTTCTGGGTGTTCAAGGACAATAGAGGTCAATGAAAGGTATCATCCTGAATTGGTCTCTACTTCATTTTTTGAGATGGGGGTCTCACTGAATGTGTAGTTCATCAATTTGGCTGCATTTGCCAGCAAGCCCCTAGGACCTTCCTGTCTCTACCTCCCCTATATTGAGATATCAGTGTACATGCATTCTGAGGATCTGAACTCAGGTTCTCACTCTTGCATGGCAAATACTTTAATCATCTCTATACCCTGAATTCCTATTATTAGATGGGCAATATTCTTTCTTTTAACCTTTGTTGTGGTATGCCAGAAAGCATGGATATTTTTACTTTTACTCTTGAGTAACTACTGATTTTATTATAGTCTTGAGATTACTTTAACACATTCCATCAGTGGTGTTAACCCAGGAAATGCTATTTTCCTTCTACAAAGAGGAAATTAACCTTGAGTCTTCAACAGCTCCCATGCCTCCAACTCTGGAGGAATTTGGGTATAAAGTGCTTGCAAATGTTTTCTTCAGGTGCACCTGGGACTGCTTTCCATGTGCACTCTAGGCAAGAATCTCATGAGCTTCTGGAAGCATGGAAAAAACATCCTGGGACATAGAAATGTTTATGCTGTAAGTAGCAGATAGGATCAGGCTTCCAGAAAGTTATACTGCCCTGAGAACTATTTATTTATTCTGTCATAATATCTATAAGATTAATGGAAATCTGTTATATGTGAGACAATCCTCGGTACATGAAATATTTATGTAACTTTCTAAGCACCCATTTTACTTAGAAATTGTATGTTAGATTTTATTTCCTTCATCAATAATTGAAAAGTTTTAAGAAGTAAAGAGCTTTTTATTCTGCAACCATTCTGAACTCCTGTAGGTGATGGAGCTGCCATTGAGGTTGATACTCCCCCTACCCAAATCTTCTAGATTATTAGTGCATTTAGAGACAACTTCATTTTACCTACCAATTATTGATTAGGAAAGAGCATATGCATGATTCTAGGCCCAGCTGGAGGGTTCTGCCCAATGTTCTTGTTCATGGGGAGGGGAAATGGGTTAACATGTTTTTCTTTCCACGCTTTCTCCTGATGTTGAGTCTAATGTCACAGCCAATGTGTGGCCAGCACAGAAAATCCAAAGCCACAACTGAGAAACGTAGAAAACCTGGATTTTAGTGGCGTCCTTGGATCTATGCTAACCACTTAGATGTCATTTAATGTGAAATAACACACTCATGCAGTAAAAACAGCCATACGTACATAAAATAACAATTAAAAGAGGAAATAAATTTTTTTAAAGTTGGTTGCTGGACAAATGGCTCAATTGATTACACACAGATGTGAGGACATCATCTCTCCCTGTGTTGGTCACTGCCTCCAGCTTTCTTTCAGTTATTATACTTCAATTGTGTTTAAAATCAAGACCCAAAAAAGCTGAGTTAATTTCTTGTTGCAGTTTTGTGACCACAGGACTGAAAGCAAATCTTCCTTCCCTTTGCAGAGATTGTTTTTAAAGCACTGAAAAAATGAAAATGTCAAGTCTAATTTTTATGATTATTTTTCTCCCTGAAAAACAGATTTCCAAAAGATTGAATACGTCTATTCCACTTTTGTCATTATTTCATGAAATGATTTCAATGTTGGGATATTTAATAAATAAATCAAGCTCAATTAGTTCAAGATTGGCATCAAACTGTATTAGGAGAAATTTGGAAGATTTTTTCCTGATATGAAACAAATTTAATCTTTATTTTGATTAAGTTTAATTCCAGTGAAGTACAACAAATATTTTCAAATGTGCCTGTGGATTGAAATTAAAAATGTTACATGGGAAATAAAGTGGAAAAGCGCAAAAAAAAAAAAAAAAAAAAAAATTAGTCACTGCCATATGAAGAGATCCAGAAGGTGAAATAAACTTTTCTTAAAGCAATTGATAGTATAATGAATGAGCATTTTGAGTTTTATTGCATGTACACATTACATTCACTTAAAGGCGGGAAGACTATAGGGATGTGTTGAGTGGTTAGGATGAGTGCAGGAATGGGGGAAATGCAGCCAAAAGCAAGCAAGGCTGTTTTGTTCTAAGGTCTTGGCCTGAGGAATACCCAGCATAGAAAGTGGATTGGCCTGCTGGGTGTGTGAAAGAAGGATCTAAAGCATAAACAGAAGTCCAGAAAGAGTTTTAGGAGGAACCAGCTTCAGTCTAAGCCCTAGTGAACCCCCAGGCTGCCAAGACTTCTGAAGAAGCAAGGAACAGCAAGCCTGGATTTTATTTTCTTTAAAAAAAAATTATTTCTGTTTTTAAAAAAAAAAAAAAAAGTTTTTTTTTGTTTGTTTTGTTTTTTCCATCCCAACCAAAGTTTCCCCTCGCTCCTCTCCTCCCAGTCCTCCCTCACCTCCACTCTTCCCCTTTCTCTTCTCCTTCTTCTATTCACTCCTCCCCTTCTGTTCCCCTTCAGAAATGGATGGGTCTCCCATGGATAATATCAGCCAGCCATGGTATATCAAGTTGCAGTGAGACTAGGCTCCTCCTCTTCTATTGAGGATAGATGAGGCAATCCAGTAGGAAAAAAAGGGTCCCCAAAGCAGGCAACAGAGTCACCCACCATTAGGAGTCCCACAAGAAACTGGTTACCCAACTGTGACATATATGCAGAGGGCCTAGATCAGTCCCATGCAGGCTCTCTAGTTATTGGTTCAGTCTCTGTGAGACCTTATGAGCCTAGGTTAGTTGATTCTGTGGGTTTTCTAACTCTTACAGTCCTTCCTCCCCCCTCTTCCACATGATTCCTCTAGATCCTCCACTTAATGTTTGGCTGTGAGTCTCTGCATATGTTTCCATCTGTTGCTAGGTGGAGCCTTTCAGGTGGCAATTGGGCTAGGCACCAATCTATGAGTATAGCAGAATATCAATAGGAATCATTTCATTACTTTTTTTAAATTGCCAGTCATGTTTGGTTCTATCCTAGGCTGCTGAGGTATCCTGCCTCTGGGACCTGGCCCTCAAGGGTAGGCTCTGTCTCATGGTGTAGCACTCAAGCTGGGCCAGTCATTGGTTAGTCACTCCCATAATTTCTGTACCATCTTTACCCCAGCACTTTTTGTAGGAAGGACAAATTGTAGGTTGAAGAGTTTGTAGCTGGGTTGGTGTTCCAGTCCCTCCATTGGAAGTCTTGTCTGGTCACAGGAGATGGCTGCTTCAGGCTCCATATCCCCCAATTGCTGGGAATCTTAGCTAGGGTCACTCTCATAGTTTGTTGGGAGTTTCCATTGCACTAGATTTCTAGCTTGTCCCAGGGATGTCCCCAGATTCCAGTTGTCTCTTCCAATACTCTCTCTCTCCATCCTCCCCCTACCTGATCTCTCCTATTTCCATGCCCATCCCCCATCTGGACCCCTCCATGCCCACTAGTAATATCTATTCTATTTTCCCTTCACAGTAATATTCATTCATCCCTCTTGAACCTGCCTTGTTACTTAGTTTCTCTGGGTCTATGGATTGTAACATGGTTCTCCTTTACTTTACAGCTAATAATCCACTTATGAGTGAGTACACACTATGCTTGTCTTTTTGGGTCTGGGTTACTTTCTACTTCCATCCATTTGTCTGTAAATTTCATGATATCATTTTTTTTAACACCTGAATAATACTCTACTGTGTAAATATACCACATTTTCTTTATCCATTCTTTGGTTGAAGGGTATATAGGTTGTTTCCAAGTACTGGCTTATTATTAATAAAGCTGCTATGAACATAGTTGAGCAAGTGTCCTTGTAGTATGGTGGAGAATCCTTTGGGTATATGATCAAGAATGGTATAGCTGAGTCTTGAGGTAGATCGATTCCCAATTTTCTGAGAAACCACCATATTGATTTCCAAAGTGGCTGTACATTCCAAAGTGGCACACTCACCAACCATGGAGGAGTGTTTCCTTTGCTCTATGTCCTCTTTAGCATGAGCTGCCATTTGTTTTTTTAATCTTAGCCATTCTGACAGGTGTAAGATGGAATCTCAGTGTCATTTTGATTTCCATTTCCCTGATAGTTAAGGATGTTGAACATCTCCTTAAGTATTTCTCAACCATTTGAGATTCTTCTGTCAAGAATTCTCTGTTTAGATCTGTACCCCATTGTTTAATTAGATTTTTTGGTGGTTTTTGTTTGTTTGTTTGTTGATGTATAGTTTCTTGAGTTATTTATATATTTTGGATTTTAGCCTTCTGTCAAATGTGAGGTTGGTGAAGATCTTTTCCCATTCTGTAGGCTCCTGTTTTGTCTATTGACAGTGTCCTTTGCCTTACAGAAGCTTTTCAGTTTCATGAGGTTCCATTTGTTAATTATGATCTTAGTGTCTGTGAGATTGGCATTCTGGTCAGGAAGTTGTCTCCTGTGTCAATGAATTCAAGACTATTCCCCACTTTTTCTATCAGGTTCAGTGTATCTGGTTTTATGTTGAGGTCTTTGATCCACTTGGAGTCTTGTGCAGGATGATAGATATGGATCTATTTGGATTCTTCAACATGCTGACATCAGTTAGACCAGCACTATTTGTTGAAGGTGCTTTCTTTTTTCCATTGTGTAATTTTTGGCTTCTTTGTTAAAACTTTGTCAAAAACTCAAGTGTCCAAAGGTGTGTGGATTTACTTCTGGGTCTTCAATTCAGTTCCATTGATCATCCTGTATGTTTTTATGCCAACACCATGCTGTTTTTATTACTATTATTCTGTAGTACAGCTTGAAATCAGGGATGGTGGTACCTCTAGAAGTTCTTCTACTGCATAGGATTGTTTTAGAGATTCTGGGTTTTTTGTTTGGTCTAGGGGTATGATTCTCACTAAAGGTGTGAAAGGTCCTGGGTTCAAATCCCAGGTGAGCCCAACTTTTGAGTAGTAAATTCTGGCTGAAAGGAATCTGATAGAAAAACACAATCTTTGAAACATGGGAAATCACTCAAAGTAGAATCAATTAAAATTTTTTTTTGTTCCTTGAGAATTTCATATATATAAATGATGTATCTTGATAACATCTGCCTCCTACTCTTCACTGTGAACTCTGTCCAAGTCTTCCCAGCATATCTCCTTGTCAACTCCACAACCTTTTTATTGCATTGCCAATAGCCCCTAAGCTAGGAATGAGACTTCAGGAGCCCCTACCCACCCCTGTTGCCATCTTAACTGCCCTGCTTAACCACAGTTACCGTGAGTTCCTGTGTGCAGCCATGTTATGTCCAGAGGACAGTATTTCACAGCACTCCTCTCAGTTCTCTGGCTTTTACATTCTTTCTGCCCCTTCTTCCATGATGTTTCCTGAGCCTTGAGGAAGCAAGGTTCATACTGATCCATCTAAGGCTGAGCACTCACAGGTGTTTATTCTCAGCACTTTAAACAGTTAGGAACCTTTGCATTTCTCACTACCCTCTACAAAAAGAGCCTTCTCTGACCAAAGTTGACAGCAACACAAATCTGGTGCCTGAGGTTGCACAAGCCAATATTTTCTAGTTGCTGGTAGAATTCAGGGGTTTGCATCTGGGACTTCTGGCAGAGAATGGGAACTGCCTGAGCTCTGGGGATAGCTCTTGCCTTTAAATCAACAGTAGTTTAACTGCACCAATGCCTGGTTCAGAGGCTTTGGAAAATGGCTGCCATGAAAGAGAGTCTGAGAAGCAGCAAAGAGTTGGAACGGTGCACACCAGCTCCATCACTATTTACCAATAACTGCAGAACTCACCTGATTACATTATGTGAAAGGCAGCTGTCAGTCCATCCCCATGTTGCTCTCCATGTCTTTCTTCAGTCCTGTCCCTGCCTTTCTGTTGACAGACATTGTTTTCAGTGCCCAGCCTTCTGAAAGGTATACCCCCTTGAGGACTGAAGCTTCATGTACTACCTTCTACTCCAAATCCCTTCCATGCAGATCTGGATCTGAAGATTATTAGAACAAAGGTTCCTGAGTGAGCAGACAGATGCCTCAGGGAAAGCAGATTGAGGGGTTTTTAAACAATCTACTTTCAGCTTTCCCTCCATAGTTAGGCCTGGTGGTCACTTTCTTTTACTTTGGGTAGGCCTTCACAAGATTTTGGGGGGTGGATATCCTTGTGCCCATACCCATGTCCTCAGCATTAATGGATCTTTTGCTATTGGAGGGACTTAATATTTTGAGTCATATTTCTGAAACTTTTTGCTCTAACAACAAAATCCAGATTTAGTGAGTTAATCCAACATTAATGTATTTTCCAATGATATACTTTTACTTGTTTCCATGGATATAATACAAATGTAGATAATAATAAGGGTAATGTAAACATTTGCTACCATAACCTGATCCTATACCCTACAGCTCTTTATTCTTATATATATGATTATACTTTATAATATATATTATTTTATTTTAAATCTGTCTTTTTGAATTTTATCTTTTTCACAATAACACCTTTTATTGTCAATGCAGTCATTTTCCTGTCTCTCACATACTTTCTACAATTTCTAACAATTACAAATATTTTTGAACTATAAATATATATGTAACTTTTGAAAGATTTATTTTTGTCAGTATGTGTGTGTAGTGGTAAGGAGATATGTGCCTATGAGTTCAAGTGCCATTGGAGACAAAAAACATTGGACATTGGAGTCCCTGGAGCTAGAGTTATTGGTGGTTATAAGCTGTCTGATGTTGGTGCTGGCATCTGAAATCAGGTCCTACATAGTAGCAGTATGTGCTTATAATTGCTGATCCATCTCTACAGTGTGTGTGTGTGTGTGTGTGTGTGTGTGTGTGTGTGTGTGTGTGTGTGATAAATATGTATATACATATATATGTGTGTGTGTGTGTGTGTACATGTCACCTTTAATAAATGGTTTCATGAAATTATTTTTTTATGATTTATGATACAAATGAATCCAAGCAGTCATTTGTCACAAACACTGACAGCAGTGAGCAGACATTGTTCCAGGCACTGGAGAGTCATTGTGAACAAACTTCCTGTTATCAAGGTTCCAACAATTGTTGCAGAACTTTCATGCTATTTCCTCTTTCAACTAGAGTTTTTGGTTTTGTGAATGAAAATGGCAGTTAAAACTGTACCTGAAAGGACAGCTCGCTTATGACATAACTTCACAAAAGTAATTAGTATTACTGAGGAAGGCAGTTTTAGGAAGACTGAGTAGCAAGCACAGACAGTTCCCATGTGCCACCTGCCCCCACACACCCACAAGCACACCTACCATCACCATCCCAAGCCACAGTGCTGTGTTTGCTATAACTGACAAACCTTTGTCAACACACTATCACTACTCAAAATCCATAGCTAACATTAGGGTTCATTGAGTGTGCGTGTGCGTGTGCGTGTGCGTGTGCGTGTGCGTGTGCGTGTGCGTGTGCGTGTGCGTGTGTGTGTGTGTGTGTGTGTGTGTGTGTGTGTGTGTGTGTACATGTAGAAGCCAGGGGAGCTTAAGTGTCATTCCTCGGGTGCTATCCATCTTGTTTGACAGGATTTCTTACTGCTCTTTGGATCACCAAGTAGTAGGCTACACTGGCTGACTGGTGAACTCTAGGACCTGCCTGTATCTACCTCCCCAGCTCTGGGATTTCAAATGCTCACCAGGACACCTGGCTTCCCCCTCCTTTAATTGTTATTGATACATAAATACTTACATATATGCCTAAACATATCAACACAACTTTCTCAATCTGTTTTGTGTTACTTGTATGAATATGAGTTTTGAGCTGACCACTTGGTATCGAATAACCAGTTGAGGGGCTCATCCCTAGAGAAGACGGTTTCTCCCATGCTCAGCATTCCTTAGTCACTTGTAATTCTTTGTCTAGGACTGGGGCCCTATGAGATTTCCCTCTTCCATGTTAACATGTCTATTAGTATTGTCCTTGTTCAGTCTTGTTTAGGCAGCCATATTGTTACAGCAGCACAGGTGAAGCTTCCCTACCATTCTTAGGAGGTACAAACTCACAGCAGCTTTCCTGGTCCTCCAACTCTTACAGTTTTTCCAACTCCTTTTCTGTGATGCTTCCTAAGCCTTAGGTGCAGGAGTCGATGACACCTGGCTTTTTATATGAGTTTTGAGAGACCAAACTCAGGCCTTATATTTGCAAGGCAAGCATTTTACCAGATGAGCTATCACTCCAGCCCAGGGTTCATTCTTTTTGTTTGTTTGTTTTTCTACACAGTGTTTCTCTGTGCAGCCCTGGCTGCCTTGGAACTCACTCTGTAGACCAGGCTGGCCTCAAACTCAGAAATCCACCTGTGTCTGCCTACCAAGTGCTAGAATGAAAGGCACATGCCACCACTGCCTGGTTCAGGGTTCCTTCTTAAGGTCGTGATCCTAAGAATTTTGACAAAGATCCAGTAACACTTACCCAACATCACAGTGTCATACAGAGTGGCTCTAGGGGCCTAACAATCATCAATGATTTCTTCTTTCCTCCCATCTCCTTCCCCTTAACCCTGGCTATGCTTATCTTCTTACTGTCTCTGGATTCCCTTAGTTTTGCCTCTCCCAGAATGCCACACAGATAGAGTCTTGCAACAAGGGTCCTTTCAGTTTGGCATCATTCACTTAGTCGTATGCATTGGCGTACCCTCCATGTTTTTCCATGGCTCAATAACCCATTTAATTTTAGAATGAAGCAAGATTCCATTGTCTAGAAGGTACCACATTTTATTTACCCATTCTCTACTGAAGAACGTCTTGTTGCTCCCAAGTTTTGGCAGATATGAATAAAACTGTTGTATACACACACATATATATAAACATCTGTGTGCTGCTTCACAGAGATCTAAGTTTTCCCTGATTTGGGTAAGTGCCAAGGAGTATGATTGCTAAATCATATGGTTAGGCTGTATTTAATTTTGTGAAATATTGTGAAGTTCTGTTCAAGGTAAGCTGAGCAATTGGAATTTCCACCAGCAATTCTCTGTTGTTCCAGGTTGCAATCGGCACTTTGTGATATTAGCATTTTAGATGTGGGCTGTCCCATTAGGTGTGTCTTCTGTTGTTTTATTTTTAAATCCTTTTAAATTTTTTATTTTATTTGTGTATATATTAGTGTTTTGGCTATGTGTGTGTATTTCACCACCTATGTTCAGTGGTCAGAATGGGGAGTCAAATCCCCTGGAACTGAGATATGAATAGTTGTGAGCCACTGTGTGGCTGCTGGGAACCAAACCAATGGGACATCTCTCCAGCCTCTAACTATTTCCTCCTTAATGCCATGTGAGTTTGAGTCTGCTTTCCTGTTGAATTTCCATGTGCATATCTTTTTTTTTTTTTTTTTGGTTTTTCAAGACAGGGTTTTTCTGTGTAGCTTTGTGCATTTTCTAGAACTAACTCTGTAGTCCAGGCTGGCCTTGAACTCACAGAGATATGCCTGCCTCTGCCTCCCGAGTGCTGGAATTAAAGGCGTGCACCACCACCGCCACCACCGCCACTACCACCCGGCTACATATCTTCTTGACTCGGGAGTCTTGTCAGGTCTTTGTCACATGTTTAAAATAGATTTTTTTCTTTTTACTGTCTTCTTATGATTGGAATTTCAGAGTTCTTTACATAATTTGAATAAAAATTCTGAATCAGGTATTTGCTCCACAAATGTTCTCTCCCAATTTGTGTGTTATCTTCTCTTCTTGACAAGGTCATTGCAGAGTTACTTCTCTCTTGGATCATGCTTTGGGTATTATATGAGTATTATTATATTATATGGATATATTACATGAATAATATTAATGGTCAAATCCAGGGTTTTTTATTTGCCCTGGCTTCTTTTAGCAGCTATATATTGTAAATTTCTATATAGTCTATTATTCATTGAATTAGTTTGCATAAATACTGTAAAATTCTGTTTTTACTTTGCATATATGAATATAATTTCATTAAAATTTTTATTTTTGCTTCATAGAATTATCCTCACTCCTTTGTCAAAAGTCAGTTGACTCTGTCTATTCCATCTGTTCTTTCAACAATCTATCACATTGATTAGGGTAACTTTATAGAATGGTTTTCAATCAGGTCTATCAGCCCTCCAACCCTGTTCTTCAGAATTTAGATATTCTTAGGCTTTTACATCTACATATGATGAAACCAAGTTCCTCAATATCATAAAATAACCCTCTAAGATTTTGATTTACATTGCATTGAATGTATACATCAAGATGGTAAAAAAAAAAGGTACTTGAACAGTATCAAGTCTCTCCACTGGTTAGTCATTTTCTTTTCTTTACTAAAATTTATAAATATTATACCTATTTTGCTAATTTTACTTTTTGGGATTCAACTGTAAACAGTATTGTGCTTTAGACTTCAAATCCCTCTTATTTACTGCTGGTAATCAGGAAAATGATTGATTTGACACATTCACCTCACACATTATAACCTTGTTAAGGTTCCAGACATTCCAGGATCATTATTATTTGAGTTTTTCACATAAAATATGAGGCTCTGTATGAACAAAACCAGTTCCATGCCTTCCTTCTCTATTGGTATGTTATTTATATTCTTTTCTCACATTCCCACAGTAACTAAGACTTCTAATGCAAAGCTGAAAAGGAGCAGTGAGCATCCAATCATTGTCTTGCTCCAATTCTTAGTGATATAACTTCCCATTTCTCATGAGCTGCCTTTTTTCTAATTTAACTTTTATTGATTCTTTGTGCATTTCACATCATGTATCTTGATCCCACTCTTCTTCCTGTTCTTTTACATCTGATCTGCCCTCTGCTTTTGCAACCCCCTGCCCCCGCAATATAAAACAAAATAAAATTTAACAGAAAAGAAAAAGAAAAAGAAAAACTCATCGTGGAAGTTGTAGCATGACACAGTGAGTTACACAATATACCCTTTAGTCCATACATCTCTACTTGCAAATATTCAGTACAATGAGTTATTGGTCTGGCCCAAGGCCTCTAATTTCTACTACACTATCCTCACTGGGACTCCTCCTGGATATCCTGTTGTTATCCTGTGTTCTAGAGATCTCTGAGGCCTTGGGTCCACAGGACTGGCCCCTTCATGTGCTCCAGCAGATCACAGATGGGGTGGATATTGGAATGGGCCAACATATAGCCCTGGTCCTGTGCTTGGGTGGTCAGCCTGCCAGCTCTCCCTCATCCCCACCACCAGGGTTAGTGCTCCAACACCACTGCTAACCCTAACCCTAACTCTGGCTAGTTCACCTTATGCAGCAAGCAGAAGAGGGTTCTCCCACTGTCATGACCTTGACCTCAGGGCCAGCTCTACTGTGTTAGCCAGCCAAGGTGCAGGGGCCACTCTCCCTAGTGCTACAGCTGGTGAGAGGCAGGGCCAGTTTTCTTGCTCTGTGTTTCCAGGGCCAGCTCTCCTACCTGCCACAGGCAGAAAGACAGAGGAAAGGGGGTTGGTGGGGGGGGGGGGGTACTTCTCTCTCGAGCCTATGCCACCATATGGCACAAGAGAGGGGTGGCACCAGATCTCCCACTCTCACACCTTCAGGGCTGGCTCACCCATGCCCCAACAACAGGGTCAGCTCTACTATGCTGCCTAGGGGACCTACAGTGCCCTCTCTGAGTGTTACAGCTGATGAGGGGTAGCATGAGCTCTCTGGCGTGCCACAGGTAGCAAGAGGCAAAGCGGGAGGACATCTTTCCCTTACCACCACTTTGGCAGATAAGGGGTATGGGACCAGCTCTCCTACTCTCACAACTTCAACCTATGAGATACATTTTTTTAAGGTTTTCAAAGTGTCAGTGTTTTCTATGCACAAAATTTAAGTGTCTGATGTGTGTTACTTAATTCAGTCCTTCCACTGAGTCCTGGCTACTGAACTTGACCTGGAAGAAACACTGCAAACAGAAATATTTCATTACTTAGACCAAGGCAAAAATAAAATTTTAAAATTTTAAGATTGTCTTAATCCTCCATATAATCTCCCATATGTTCACATATAGTACCTCTCAGAACAATAAGTAAGTATATTGTTAAGTTGTATATTGAAATACTTGGAGTTTTCTTTATCAGTATGTGGTTCCAAGAGCCATCATGCCTAAAACTTAAAGTATGTCTTGTTTAACTAGAGTGTATGTATGCATGCATGCATTTTTCTGTAGCTGAATTAAATATTCAAATATTCATTTAAATAGGCTTAAACTACTCAAAATGCTTTATAAGTTTTAAACATTGTCTAAAATTTCAGGAACATTGATATGGCTTATAACTATTAGATTGATGACATATGACTTTTTACTTTAATTGAATATTTAAGATAGCAGTTGCTCATAGCTTTTTAAAATATTCTGGAATAATGATGGTGTTAAGGTAATATTTTTATATTTTGTCTTTGCTTAAAGAATTCTGTAGTATTTGAACTTCAAGAGAGAGAAAGAGATCTGTTGAGTCTTGTTTCTCTGTGGTAAGCCAAGAAGAAATTATTTCTCTGGACTTTAACTCATTTATTTTCTACACCCATGTTTTAAACCCTCCAGTGTGTTCTAGACAAACAATTACTGTGAAAAATAAGAAGTGACAGGCCTTTAACTATTTTCATCATTCTTTTATGCAGACAGAAATCTTCATCTTAAATGAATAAAATTAGATGGAAGTTGCTCGACTCCATCTCTATTTTGCCAAAACCAAACAAAATGTGATTTATTCACTTCACCATAAATAAAGTTATGCTGTCCTCAGGAACATGCTAAATGTCTAAAATTTTGCTATAATTTATGGTTATTAAGACAAAAACAAAGTGAAGACTTTGGAATTCCTTAGTGATATGAGCTATGAGATTAAGGATCTGACAGCTTTGTTTGATATGTTTGTGATTGGGATGATAAGATAATCCCCCTGTTAACCTTACATTTTTAAAACGTATTTTTATTATTTTTCCATCTTTTTGTTTTGTTTTTTGAGACAGGGTTTCTCTGTGTAACAGCCCTGGCTATCCTGGAACTTGCTTTGTAGAACAGGCTGACTTCAAACTCACAGAGATCTGCCTGCCTCTGCCTCTTGAGTGCTAAGATTAATGGCATGTACCACCACACCTAGCTATTTTTATTATTTTTAATTATGTGTATGTGTGCATATGTGGGTAGGTATGTACTCATGAGTGCAGGTTCCTGTGGATTCCAGGAGAAGGCATCTGATCCCCTGAAACTGGAGTTACCATTGGCTACCAGCCCCTATGCATGGCTACTGGAAACCAAATTTAAGTCCTTGTAAGAGTAGGAAATGTTCTTAACCACTGAGCTTTCTCTCCAACTTCTTTAACATTACTTTTAATAGCCTTTAAAACACAGATAAGTCACTACTGTCTTACCCCCATCTCCCATGCCACTTTGGTCTAGAATGCCAAAAAGCTGAGAGGCAGTTTTTGTGCTTATTTGCAAGAACCATGTATAAGCTCAACATGAAAAAGGATTTGCAAGCAGTTTCTGAAACTGTGAAAATATGACCTAAAGCCTTCGACCTTCAGCCTATTTGTAAAATGAGCATGAAATTACTTCCCAAGGCTATTATGAAAATTGTAGAGCTGTTGCCTATGAATGTGCCCTGCACTGACCACATCCATTGCAATGTTAATGGTACTGCATCTGACTTGGGATGCTTTTCAAGCTCTGACTTGCTTATCAAAGGTCCAGGATGCTCTCATATTAAAAAGTCTGGGGAAGATCTGATTGTTTTCCACCACTTGTGTGGCATGGCATAAGTTCCCTGGCTTCTTGAAACTCTGGTTTCTTACCTCCAAAATGAGGAAAACTATTGACCCCACTCCACAGAACTCCAAGGGGTGGGGAGAATTAAAGGAAGCAATATGTATACACCTCTTCACAAATCAAGTTATTGGCAATTGTTATCTTGTTTTGTTGGGTATTTTTCAGAACACCCAGTCCAGTAGCTGCATAAAGGTCACACCCACAGAAACTGAAACAGAGACAGGTGAAAGAATTTGCCCAAGTTTGCACAGCTGATAAACAACTAAGCCACAGCTAAAGTTCTGCTAGATCCAGTGCAGAGCTTCCCTGTTTATTCTATATCAGCTGTTATTGCTGTTTTCATTTGGACACTGGATGTATTATGGACCTGAGCTTCTTAGCAACATAATATACTTTAGAAAGCTGATCCGGAACTCTGTGAAGTGTGTGTACTGTATGAGGCTTTCAGTTCCCACTAATGTCTATAGCAAGCAAGTCAAGGGCTTTCAGACTTGACAAAGAAGTCACCTTTTGAGTGAAGAAAATATTAACATATAAAATCTGAATCCTTCCAATCCTGCAAATGATAATTATGGAAAGATGCAGCTGAAAAAGCACAATTTTGATTGTCTTTGTGTTCTTTTACATTCCACTTTAAAAATTGAATATGACAAACTAGGGATATATAATCATGCATTTGAGGAGAAAAAGACAATTTTCACACATTTTAATTGCCTTTGAAAATGCTCAAAGGAAGAATACATAGCCAAATTTTGGAGGCTATCTGCAGTAATCAAACATAATCCACTTATTAAATATTGTGTGGTGATAGTAAATACATTTTAAAGGCTTTTACCTATTCATAAAAGAGAAACAGGTGAATATGTATTTAAACCAAAGTGCATTATTCACTTTATTCTTTTACCTGATCCCTACAAGCCATTCTGAACTTCCTGACAGATGGGTGCATAACATAATTATGAGGCTCCTTTGATCAGTTACAGATTACTGTGCTTTAAGAGCCCCCCAATGTGTAGCAAAATAAAGACTTGTACCATCAGATAGATGTTCTTGGTGGGAGACAGAAAATATAAATGTAGCCAAATGTAGACAACTGGTCTACCTGGTAAAACCTTGCTTCTTTCATTTTCTCCATATATTGGATATCCCCCCTGCTCTTCCTCCTTTGTCTTCCTCATTCCTTCTCCCCCTTCTTCATACTCCTCTTTCTCTATGTTCCTCTTTCTTGTTCTCATTATTATTATTTAATTTACTTTGAGACTGAGAAGTTTTGCACTATATCCCAGGCTGGAGTGAAACTCACCATATAACTTGATCTAGCATCAAATTTATGACAATTCTCCTGCATCAGCCTCCCATTTGCTGGCCTTAGCTTTTGGGCCTGGCCCATATGTTCATATAAATTAAAAGTTTTGAGAAAAACTAGTAGAAGTTGTTGCTTGCTTTGATTTTTTTTTATGTCTTAAACACATTTAAAGTATTACTACAGTTAGGACAACAACATGACGGGATCATTGCAGGAAAACCTCTACATAGTATTCATTGGGGTAGTTGATATATACTAGTTCCAGGTAAATCTCCTCCCAAAGGCAGATGGTAGTGTTTGGGATGCTCATGGACCAGGCACCTGTGTCATCCCATTAACTCTCCTGAATTTACTTCAGTGCTTATATACAAAGATTGGTATGACTACAGAATAATGGACTAAGGGAATTTGCATAATAAAGATTTGCCTTTTAGGTTGAATTGACACTTTTACTTGAAATTTTGCAAAGCATCTGGTGGTGAGATCAAAGAAAAATCATCCTTTTATTTCCACTTCCCAGACACTTATTTACAAAGGAAACAGACCATTTTTTCTCAGCTTCACTTCTTTGATTGTTTTGAGTATAGCTATCTAATAATTAATGATAAGTCTAGTGTATATTCACCACTAGACTCAAGATTAGCTACTGAAAATAATATCCTCATATACATTTACTTTAAGAATGCAAGTACATCTAACTTGAGTATTATTTGTTCCATATAAATATAAAATTTAGCATGTCATACACAATTTTCTAGATAAGTAAAAAACAACAACAACAACAAAAACCTATGTAGACTTTTCTCTCTAGGAAACTAAATTAAAATTCTAAATTTAAACAAAGATGATGAGGTGACATTAAAGTTGAAATAAATTATCCTTTAAGAGATAATCATAATAAATGTATCTTCTTTTGTGTCTGCTAAGACATGTCAAAATGAGCTTGCAAAGTTTTAATTCTTTATTTGACATTAGACATATGGTCTTCTTTTTTTGGCATTTATTTTGCTAGTGATTGATGTGTTAAACAGTTCATTAGCTGGGCCAAGGCAATAATCAACATTCTTTCTTCACCAAGACCTATTTTGGAATGAGTCAAATAACAGTTAGCTCAAAGATTTTTAACAGAGAATATTAAACATTGATCAGAATTAATTTGGCTTTCCTAATAGTTATCCATAAAATACTGTTCTCACAATTTTATTGGTATTGGAACTTACTTTCTCATTTTCATGTGGATCAAACTTATTTTTGACAGAGGATACAGCTCAACAATAGAGTACTTTCCTGCCATATGCAAGACACTGCATTCCATCCTCAGAACTTAAAAAAACAATTAATTCACTTTCCTTACCTCCTGGGGCTCAAAATATATCACGCTGTGTGTAAAAAGCCAAATATTTGTATTTGCCCAATGATTGCTGAAAAAAATCTGTTTTTCTACAATATATTGATACTTTTCTACCCCAAAAATGAATATAAAAATTAAATAAAATTATATTAGGAATGGTTGGAAATGGAAATTTTTTTGTGACCCATAAGAAAACCAGTATTTAACAATCATAACAGGTGTGTCATAATTTAAGTCAAGCCACTAACTCAAAGAGCTTTCACCCCAGGTTCTTCTAACCTTTGTGGCAGGAAGCTCCCTTGAGCAGATCTAATATTGACCTTGTTGGAGGGAGACATTGATGTATTTGCTGAGGCATCTGTTGACTTTCAAAAGGCAACTTCAATCCAAGGCATTTTGTACATATATGACATGCTGTTAGCACCAACTTGGGAAGGGTTGCAAATGGATCCTGCTAAAAATCCACTGTCTTTGGAGTTACATAACTATGAAACACAGGAAAGAAAAGAAGAGGGGGAAAAACGCACTTGACCCAATATGAACTTTAAGGAGTGAGGATTGACAGAGAGTATAAAAATAGAAACATGCAGGAAATCCTTCTGAATGTGTTGTATTATTCAGGGTTGTACTGAAATGAGCTAGATTAGCTGGTCCTCCCACATTTCTGTAGCAGCATCCAGAAGTCTCGTTTTGGGTTTCAGCAACCAATCTAGATGGCAGCTTTCAGCTGGTGACTGATGATCTCCCCCTTTGTAACCATCATCAAATGGAACAGTCTCAGTCTCTGCAGCATGAACCAATGATAACTGTCAGGCCAACCTTGCCCTGTTCATGTTCTTCATTTTCAGAATCTTGGCCCCAGTGAAGTGGGGACTTTGTGTAAGCAAAGGATCTGTGAGGATAGGGGAAGGCAATGAGGAACTGTAGGGATGGCTCAATCAAAACTGCTTGCTGTAAAAATCACAAGAATCTGATTAGGATCTCGAATACCAGTGTGACAGGGTGCCTGAGGGTGGCAGGATACAGGAGAGTCTCTGGAGCTCACCAGATAATCAACTAACTGATGCCAGATAATCAACTAACTGATGCGCTCCAGGTTCAGTGAGAGTCCCTGTCTCAAAAAAACAAGTAGAGAGAGGAGTGAACAAAGGAGATACATGACATCAACCTGTGGTCTCAACATGAACATGCCCCAAGTGCATATATAACCCCCCCCACACACACACACGCACATACACACACACATGAAGAAAGAGTGGGGATAAAAAGAAGGAGAAAAAATAAGACAATGGGTTTCTCCATCTTTCAAGGACTCAGCTTTTTTCAGTAATTATTCACTGAAAAAAATCTGCACCAGAAAATTTTCTGCAACCCTGAAGTGTTAGCATGATAATAATAGTTTCCCATAAATAGAGAGAGTATAAATGTACATCTTTGTTATTCACTAAGTGTTTGAAGTGATTTCTGATGCTGAAATACTATACCATATGAATTCCAGTAAATTGTCAAAGGATTTCTTCGATGTATGTGTTTTGTAGAAGTTATGAAATTTCATTGCACTGTTGAGCATAGGAGGTACTTATGGGAAAGATGGATACTGCTATCTTAGCCATAGTTCTTTTTTTACATGGGTATATGTGTATATGGTATGTATGTGTGTATGTGCACATGGACACAGAGATGTAGTGAATGAACATGTATGTGCATGTATGTGGAAGTCAAATGTTAATATTAAGTATCTTCCTTTATTGCTCTACACTTTTTTTTTGTTTTTTTGAGACAGGGTTTTTCTGCATAGCATTGGCTGTCCTGTAACTTGCTCTGTAGACCAGGCTGACCTTGAACTCAAAGATCCACTTGCCTCTGCCTCTAGAGTGCAGAAGCAAGATCCCTCATTTGAACCCAAAACTTGCCAATTCAACTAGTCTAACCTAGCCAGCTAACTCAAGGATCCCTTGTCTCCACAAGTGCTATTCTAAGCAGACCAGTATACACACCCAGCATTTACATGGGTGTTGCTGATCAAAACTCCAGTCCTTACAATTTTGCTGGAAGAATTTGATTTCCTGAGCTTCTCCTCAAGCCACTGTAGTTCTCTCCTCAGAGTAAAAGAGCAGAAGCCTATGAGAATAGACCAATGTTTTGATCCCTTTAACATGAGCATATTGTCTTAATCATCTGAGAGTGTATGACTTCCAAGCTATGTCCCAAAAGGCTTTGCAGCATTCATCTTCCTCTCTTGAATTTCTTGGCATTAAGAGAAACAGGTGTTTTGTAACACAACACCAGAAACTTGAAGAAACTCCACTCAAAGTCAAGGCTATGTGGAAAGAAGTGAAGCCTTTAGCTACCACCTGACACTCTCTTGCCAGCCTTGTAATTATCCTCTAAACAGCTGGTGCATAGCCCCATTGAGGCCCTGGTAAACCCTCCATGTCTAGACAACACGTGTCTGCACCTGTTCTTTGCTTTCTACAGGATTTCCTATGGATGTCTTTTTGGCCTCATTGCCCTTTTTCATTCCTTCAAGTTTGTATTTGGTCACTGGGTCACCTGCATGAATGACCCTCAAACAGCCATACCCAGCCTTCTCAAATTCCTATCTAAATGAACCCTGTTTTGCACAGCATCAGATAACAGACAGGGACATGAGGAAATGGACATTCTGGAGTGCTGACAGCTTAGGTGTAGAGATGTCCACAAAGAGACATTTAGGCTTTGAATATCCTGACTTTACAGTGCGGAGAGTGAGCACGGTTTTAGAGCAAGTGGCTCTCAATGTTTGTAAATATCATCATATGGATTTGTGTAAGTTCTAGAAAGCATGCATCAAAATAAGGAGTCATGTAGCAAAACTGCAAGTCTTTCAGATATGACTTTCTTGAGTATATTGTTAATACTCTTGTGGGTATTCCTTGTGAACCAAGGCTCAGAGATTATCAGTTGAGAAGACTGTATTGCTTTTGTCCTGTCCCCAAAGTATCAAACATCTTTAGGATATGGGGTAGAGAATTAATACAGCCTAGTGGATGGTATTGTGTAGAGTTTACCCACCTATGTAAACTACCTAAAATATAACAGGAAGAAAAATAGAGAATGACATGAATCAAGTTGATTGCTTACATTAATACTATTTACACAGATAATAATAGATTGTATAAACAGAAGATTGAAAATGCATATGTATTATGTAAGTGTTTTTGTTTAAGGTTGTGTATTGACTACTTATAAAATACAATGTAGAATTATTTTCAATGGTGTGTAGTCAGAGATTGCCATGCTGCCTCATGAAATTATCACCAAGATCTTAAGAACAGAATGTGAGTATCATATACATGAAGAAATTGAAGCTTAAGTACTAGGCCCAGACATGCCACAACCAATAGCATCAGAGTGCAGGCTAGAAACAGGCATGTCTTCACATACTTCCCACTGTGTTGAAGAGAAATGGATTGTGCAGCATCCAGTGACAATGATGCTCATTAGTTATTTCATAGCTCTGTGGTGTAATTGTGTCCAAGGTATAATAGGCATCTAAAGAATGCTTGTTAAGGGACTGGCCACAGCAAAATGCTTGCCACAGATGTGTGAGAAATTCAGTTCAGATCCCCAGATTCCCTGTTAAAAGTCAGAAATGGTGGTGTGTGATTGCAGTCCCAGGAAGGTGGAGACAGGTGGATCCCTGGGACTCAGTAGCCAGCCAGCCAGGCCTAATGGATGAGTCCAAATCCTAGTAAAAGACCCTGGCTCAAAAAATAAGGCAGCCTGCTCATGAATAGCAACAATTGAGGTTGAACTATGGCCTCTACATGTACATAAACCTACAAATACATGCACATACATGAACACACACAACTGTATATGAACAACTACACACACACACACACACATGCACACACGCATGCACGCACGCATGCACACACAGAGAGAGATTATATGTATACACTGCTATTCAAATACAGTCTGTTGGCTTGCCACAGCAATCTCCCATGCATTCTGGGGTGGAAGAAATGGGACGCTGTCAAAGGAAAATGTCATGCTGCTTTCTTTCTCATGCCACCCTTGCTGGATTCCAGCATGGTGTCAGAACTGCCTTGGGTGCTTTCAGAGCCTGCCTTCCACAGATGTGTTAGAAGTAACTTTTAGAAAAGTCAAGAGCTGTAAATGACACTTCCACTTGGCACATCTCTTTGTCTCTATAAATTCAAGCTCTCAAAGTAAGTGAGACTAGCCAATTTCACTAAAATCATATACAGTTGTCTTTCTTTATTGCCTACATGTCTGAAGCTTTCAGTCAGGGGACTTTTCTAAGAGCTGACAGTTGGATGGTGGTGGAGAAAACATAGGGTCTTAGAGACAAAGACACAGGTATGTGCACCTGTTCATATTCTGAATTCTTAGAGTACTTTGCTTCCAGCTCTTCACATTCCAGCTTTGTCCATGGCCATTCCACACACCATTGTTTATCAGACTTCCATGTGTTTTTCTTCCCAGTACCTATTACTGTATGATCACCTGTTGCTGCATGTGTTTGCAGGGTAGTGTCTATCTTCCACACCAGCTTGTCAGCCATACAGCCATAGGGACACATGCATTATCTTGCCCATAGAGTTCTAGCTCCTACCATCATACCTAATGCCTAATAAATATTTGATGGATCAATGAGTATTTGATTTAGTTTGAGTCTCTGGTTTTATTGACTAGTTGTCTTACAACATTCTATAAAAAACCAAGCATGTGTTGCTCTATATTGGCCCATTCTCTCTCGTTAAGGAAGGAGTAGCAGAATTAGATTCTAGGAGCTCTAGCATCCTGACCATGGAAAGAACTTCCTGACCACTTCCATCCTGATTTAATGTTTAAAAAATTGGAGCCACTGATCTAAAGGTGAACGACTGCCCAGATTGAAATAGCAGTAGTAACTTAAGTAAGATGATCAGTTCATAGACTACTTTATATATTACCAGTACAGGAAGAAACAAACTCTCAAACAGTGAAGTTTTACAAGTGAAAAGGCAGTTTAAAAGTTACAGATAAGTTAATGAATGCAAATAACCGGAGAGACAGTTGTGGTTTAAGACAAATATCCACTGTCCTTGATGTTTGAACATGTGATATATATATCCTCAATTCATGTCTCATATCTTCTTATAACACTGAAAGTCTTTCAGTGTATTCTCATGTTGGGAGCAGGACCAGGAACAAATAATAATGTAGCTGTGAAGCAATTAGGAGCAGCTGGTGAGAAGACACATGTTTGGTGGAATGTAGGTCTCAAAGGGGATGGAAGAAAAGTAGACAGAGACAGACACAGGACTCAGCAAGTTACAAGTCCGGCAAGTGAGTCCAGATGAGAAAACTGAAAATGAGTGGTCAGATGAGAAAACTGAACTTTTAGAAGCAATAATGCTTCATGGAGTACGTCCAGCTTATGAAGCGTTGTAGCAAGTAGTTTCTTTGGGTGAGTCTGATAGACAAGATGCCCAGTCCCAGGCTTTCTTTCAAATTTATACCAGATTGTATATCTTTTTGTTGATTTGTTGTTATTTATTTTTTACATTTTATTTAGAGTATGTGTGTGTGTGTGTGTGTGTGTGTGTGTGTGTGTGAGTGCGCGTGCACACGCACATGTGCATGCAGGCAGAAGACAGCTTGCAGGATTCAGTTTTCTCCTTCCATCATGTGGGTCCTAGGGATAGAACTCTGGTCACCAGTCCTATCAGCAAACACCTTTACCCACTGAGCCATCTTGCCTATACATATAAATGTGCATAAGCATTATCCACTTCCATATCTCCCCACCCTCTTTTGACCTTTCCTCACTCTCATTAGTCGACATTTCTCCACTAGACAGTGTTGTAGCCGGGAGTTCTCCTGTGTCCTGTGGCCACTCAGTCCCAAATAAACACACAGAGGCTTATATTCATTACAAACTGTATGGTTTATGGCTCAGGCTTATTATTAACTAGCTTCCATCTTAAATTAACCCATTTCTATTAATCTATGTATTGCCACATGTCTTGTGGCTTTACCTGTGTCCCATTACATCTTTTCCCCCTAGTGGCTCTAAGTGTCTCTCTGGACACCACCTTCTTCTCCCTGTATCTCTCTTGGATTTCCCACCTGGCTATAACCTGTCTTATCAGCAGCTTCTTTATCAACCAATGGTAGCAACACATATTCACAGCATACAGAAAGACCATCCAATAGCACAATGTCACTTCTACTCTCATATCATATATACCTATCTGATTTTATGTCTGTGTACAAGAACTAGGGACCACAAATCAAAGGAAACATTTGTCTTGCTGAGATAGCTTTGTTTGCTTGTTGGTTATCTCCAGTTGCATCCATTTCCTATAAATGCCACAACTTCATTTCTCTTTATGGATGAAAAACATCAATTCTTTATATATTGCACATTTTCTGGTCTATTATTCTGTTGTTGGACACCTTAGGTTGGTTCTATAACTTAGCTGTTTTGAATAGAAATATGATAAACACTGTCTTAAATCCACCCAAACTACTGAACCTGTGTCTCACCTGTTATCTCTTTGTAAACCCAGTATGCCCATCTTTGTGTTCACTCTAGATTCCTAGAGATTTAAGGACTACATTTTCTATATTATACATGCATACTAAGTTCTCATATTATCCTCCTCCTTCTCTCTTTCTCCCCTTTTAGAAACAAGCCTTCTGTGGTTTTCAAAATAAATACCAATTTTACTGACAACTTCTATATTTATCTCCTCCACAAGACAGATCCCTGCCATTGTGCATTCCTGCAATCTGGCATTTGATATAAGGAGGCCACCCTCCCTTTTACAGAACTTGAACCCCCACACTGTAAAAATTGCTCTGCCTCTCCTAAGACTGGGAGACTTTGAACATATTGATAGAGTATTCAGTGAGTTGTGGCCAAGTCCATTCTCAAGCCTCATGAAGTACGCACTAAAACTAGATGAATATGATTAAGAAAATTGTTACTGTAAAGGTTTTTCCCTGAGGCCTTTGGGTAGTGAGTCAGAGACAAGAACACTACCCACAACATTGTGCCCATCCCAGTGCTTCCGTATCTTGGCTGTTTGGTTCCATCATCCCAAGGACTTTTTTCCTGATTTTTTTTTTATCATTTGATAACTTCATACATGTAAACAATATATTTTGATCCTATCTACCCATACCCCTCCCTTTAGTGATATTGTAGAAGCCCTTGAGACTCAGGACAGGCCAATTTCAGCTGAGTCCCTGGGCTTGGACTTAATGGGTCTTAAAGCCTCTCAGGAGACTCCATTGGCAGACAGGTTGGGAACCCTCATTTGAACTTACTTGGAGTCTTATCTGGGTTTAAAGTAGATTGAAAAGAGACATTGTCTTTTTTCCAACATAGGAAGAAGTTGAAATTGAGTTAAGTAGTCAAACTTACTCATAACCAGTATGCTAAAACAGATCCTGTCCCAACCGAGAATCTTCCTCCATCACAGCCTGTCCTTTCTATGTTCAAATAGTCCTTAAGGAAGAGCTGCTGATCTAAGTTACCCTGTAATTAACTGATTCACATCTCCACCTAATAGGGTTCTTTTGTCCAGTCCTGTACAGCTGAATCTTGCTTCTAAACCTACAAAATCTGGTTAAGGTACCACACACAAATCACTGGGTTTTAATATTAATATAAACAATAACTTTTCTTTATTTAAGTGCTTTAACTAGGCACAATGGTATACCTGCCCACTAGATGTAACCACATTGAATATGAGGGTTGGCCTGGTATGAGTACTTTCTAGAGGCCCCTAGTTAATGTGATGTCCCCTCTACCTTCAATCAATAAAAGCTTTTCAATACCATGATTGGGCCTTTGATGCTGTTAAGTGCAAGTGTGTGCTCTTCACGTCATGACTGTGTTGGATGAGACTAATTCTTGAACCAGGGACTGAACATCATTATTTATCAGACTTCCTTTTCTTTGTTACATTTTCTTTGCCACCAACTGTAAACCAAGTCTGCCCATCCACTGTGACAACCACAGTGGTGAAAATAATTTCCACTAGCTTACTTTGACATCTACAAACCATAGTGAGTCTTTTATGAATGCAAGTTCATTTCACGCTAGCAACCTACAGAAGAGTTAGTGTATTTATCCTGGTTTCTCAGGTGAAAAAAAAAAAAAAAAAACAGTCACTTGGATAAAGTTTGCTCACCAAGATAACATAGTTAATAAATGACAAAACTAGAAGATCTAAACCTAGAATGTTGAATTTTCAAAACCTAAGCTGTTGAACAAGAGTTGTGGAGACCAAATTTCTTTTTTTTTTTTAAAGGAATGCTTTAAATATAAATCTAGGACCAACCTTTATTTGTATCTTCCCATTTTTCCACTCACTGTGTCTTCACCAGCCTTTTCCTTAACCACCACTGGCACACAGATTGCTGACAATCTAAGACAACTGGGTGTCTTGCCATGTGTTACTCTTGAGGTCTAGGGTATTTGCTCTCTACTTTAAGATGAACTGTCAGCTACAATTTTTAAACTCTGTTCAAATGTCGAACAATTCTCTGGGAAGCTTGGACTAAGTTCCTGTGTCTGTTAATTTGTCTGTCCTCTGTGTTTTTAAAGTCCTTGGTCAATACTCCATTACAGATACATCACTTAGTAGCTAGCAACTACTGGGGCTTTAATTAACCTCGCTTAGCCTCAGTTTTCCCATCTACACAAAGCATGACAGTCAACGAACCCATCTTGAAAGCTTTTGAGTATGAAAGAATATAATTCATTTGTAGTGATTTGAATGACAATGGTTCCATAGGCTTATATGTGTGAATATTTGGTACTCAGTTTGTGGAACTGTTTGAGAAGGATTAGGAGGTATTGGAGGAGGTGTGTTACTGGGCAGGGGGGCTTTGAGGTTTTAAAAACCTATGTCATTCCCAGTTAGCTCTCCTTGCCTCCTGATACTGTCTTAAGATACAAACTCTCAGCTACTGCTCCAGAACTATGCTTGCCTGTCTGCTGCAATGCTCCCTGCCATGATGGTCATGGACTCTAAACCTCTGGAATTATGAGCCTCAAATTAAGAACTTACTCTTATAAATTGCATTGGTCATGGTCATTATCATAGCAATAGAAAAATAACTAAGACAGAATACAAGGTGGTATTGTGTTCCCCAAGAAATATTGTATACCCTAATAAACTTATCTGGAGTCAGAGACAATAGCCACTAGATACAAAGGCTAGAAAATGGTGGCACTCACACCTTTAATCCTAGCATTCCAGAGGTAGAAATCCCTCTGGATCTCTGTGAGTTCAAAGCCACATTGGAAATAGCCAGGCATGGTGACACACGCCTTTAATCCCAAGAAGTGAGCCTTTAATCCCAGGGAGTGATGGCAGATAGCAGAAAGGTATATAAGGCGTGAAGACCAGGAACTAGAAGCATTTGGCCTGGTTAAGCATTTGGCTGGTTAAGCTTTCAGGCTTTGGAGCAACACAGTTCAGCTGAGATTCATTCTGGATGAGGACTCAGAAGCTTTCAGTCTGAGGAAACAGGACCAGCTGAGGAATTGGCAAGGTGAGGAAGCTGTGGCTTGTTCTGCATCTGATTTTCCAGCACTCACCTCAATAACTGGCCTCAGGTTTGATTTTATTAATAAGAACTTTTAAGATTCATGCTACAACTGAACTTCATATTACAGTGTAAGAATTTGAAAAATGTTAACTATGCCATTCTATTTCATCTTACTGTACTAATGCTTGTGTCATTGTAGGTTCACTTCTGAGGACTGTGAACTTCCCAGCTCTGGGTTCTTGGCCAGATTTACAATACCAGACATGTGTTCTTCCTCCTATGGAGCAGACCTTAAATTCAAACAGAATGTGGCTCATTATTCTCAAAACATTTGGGCCATTATTGCCTTCACAGCATATCTTGCCATGCATGTTATTATTGTAGTTTGCAGGGTTGCTGACTTTTCTCCCTGAGCAGCCTGCCTAGCACCTTCTGGTACTATGAAAGCTAGCCAGCAGAGAAGAAGCTTCCTAGTCATGTTCTCAAACTTTTAAAAATATTTTCTCCTGCTATAAGATTGCTTTGTAGGAGGGTGGGCATGATGATCTGTAATTTGTATTTCTAGGTTTTGCCAAGTGCTTAGCCCAGAATGGAAGCCTGTGAGCTCATGCATGTTGCTCAACTCCTCCATCCCAAAAGAGAAGCCCCACATAAGCCTGAAATGGAGCTTAAAAGAAAAGTATAAAAGTGATTGATGTAGAGGTTCTTTAATAAATGTCATCCTCTGTTGTTATTTACTTTTAGAAATGCAATGGCCCCGTTTAGGACACAGGCAGACATTTTAGCATGACTGGTTTCTTTCTCTTACACTGAGACTATGGTAAGTCACTATTGCCCATGCTGCTGGCTAATTGACCACAGATAGCCCTCTGTGTAATGGGCCCTGATTCCTGCAGCTCTGTAAGAGCCAGGAGAAACCTGTAAGTCACCTGCTGTGCTTCTTCAACAAGGATGAACACTTCCCTGAGTGGGTTCCATTCACCCTGACTTTTGGCTGACCATCTCTTTGAAGGATTGGGACATGACAATTGCAGGATAAATGAGGTCCCTTCCTATAGATATCAGTGATCTAATGACAGCAAATGCCAAAGCATGACTGACAGTGTGCCTACTAACCTTCATTACAAAGAGAACCCGCAGATCCTAGTGCAGCAGAGGTGAAGGAGAAAAATAAAAGAGCATTAATTTAATTTGAGATAGAGGCAAATTCAAATACTTTTTTCTGGAAGAATCCAACTTGGCTATTCCTTCCCTGATTCAGGGGAAAAAATCTATACTTGTTCCACCCCCTCATCACCTCCCATTCACTTCTGAACTCGATGATGTCTTTTTCTAGTATCTGATGGAAGGGTTTGGCAAAGGCTGCCTTTCAAGAAAAAAAAATCATTACTGGGAAATATATATAAGTCTTGCTTTGCCTGAAAAGGCGATTCACCAGACTTCAGCATGCCCTGTGAATGGTTTCCAGTGACCTAAAAATTCAGAAAAGAGGAAATATGAAATTGTGTTTCATATGTCAATAATTACCTGTGACTTTGCTTGGGTAATTATATCTTTTCATATCTCTAGCCATTCATCATTCATCACTAGAATACACCTGTCTGCAGATGTTGACATACAAAGGGTCAAAACTGACTTCAACACTTCACTTCAACCTTTTCTTTAAAGGACCTTAGCTTATTTTCAAAAATTTAATTATGTATATATCGGGAAGGGGTAGGAGATGTTTTAAAGAAGATTTTTAGGAGAATTTTCTATAAATTAGCAGGCAGGTAGAAAAAAAGTGCAAGGGAATTTACAACATGCAGAATAATCAACTAGTTATATAGAATAAAATAGGCCTTGTGTTTCTTGATTTTAGAACCTAACATAAAATGCACCAGTTAAAGCCATGTAATATTGCATGGAGGGATGTAAACCAAAGGATGGAGAATTTGGAGATAAAACTCTTTCAATAGCTTGTGGTAATTTCATTTTCATACATTGAGTAAGACGAGCCTGACAGAAAAGGATTCAATCTGTATGATGTTGTTTTCATGGCATTCTGGGAAAGTGTGCAAGTACAGAAATCATTTGTTGGGGCTATGGTAGTGGTAGAGAGTTGACAGGAAAGAACATGGGTAACGTTCTAGGGATGTGGGGTTGTTTTATATTTTGACTTTATATTTTATACCTCTCTGTTTGTTAATAAGATTGCATCAACCCTCATGCCAAAAAGACTGTTTCCATACATTATTCCTAAAGGAGCATACTGAGTTTAATTATTTGACCAATATTACCAATATACGGAAGAGCCTCAGTTTACACACAGGTGACTTGGCCTTTACCACTGACAGACTGAGAAACATTTACCTGATAGGAAATTTGTTCTGGTGGATGATTTAATTGCACTCCCAAGTTCCAGACTCTCCCAGTCTAATACCTCACATGCTAAATGTGTTGAACTGACTTCTCCAGTTATATGTCTAGTTCTTTTTTGGATTATTATTTGTTTTATTTTAAAACAAAGAGTCGTGTATATTCTAGCCTTGATCTACTCAGTGACTACATGACTATGAACCCCAGTTTCTGTGAAATACAGATAATCCTAAAAATACTAAAATATTGTGAGAATAAGAGCCATGCACATATAAAGGATTCACCCGAGTTCTGGGCATGGGCAGGCATGTGAGCAGCATTAACTGTAACCATGTTCTTGCTTAGCAGAAGGAATGGGAACAGAGTGAAGGGGTGGAGGAGTGGGGGAGAGGCAGAAGAAAGAGAAAGAAGGAAGGGAAAAGCAGAAGCATGTGGTTAGAATAATGAGCTTTTAGCCAAGCCTTTCAGGGAGGTTTCCCAAGCATCTTTTCCTTTAATTTACATAGTTCCTATCCTCAATGCAATTAATGAATATGATAAGTCTCAGTCTGAAAGTGACTTTTAATCCTTTCCTCTATCCCAAGACAAATGCTCCGGAAGCCACTTCCTCTGTTCTCTTTGCTGGCCCTTTGCTCAAACTTCTGACCTCTTTTCTGCATTAGCTAAACTCCTCCTCACCCCTTAACAAAAGGGCTTGACCACTGCTGTACCACCTCAACAGCTCTGATGCATGGAAGAGAGCCCTTTGTCCTCTGCCTGCCAAATGGATGTTTCAACCCAATTAGATAATGTTGGAGCTGGATGTAAAATTCAAATAGACTACAGAGATGCTCTATTTTGTAAGTTATATCTGAAAAAGCCCACTGATTTTTCTCTAGTTAATTTAACTGTCCTTATTTCAACTCCATAGGATATAGCCACTGGAACACCAGTCCAGAGAAAGCAGCACACAAAGAAGTTCATTTTCAGTATGGTTGATCTTTTAAAGTTTAATCGCTAATAAATACAAGCATGAAGTGACAGCTGTGTCATTACAAATGTAAACACACCCATAACCTTACTCAGAGGCAATTTTAAACAATCTTGGAAACACCTCCTACTTTCATTATGCCTGGATTATTCTCATGCAACTTACCTTTTACTTTCATTTATTGTTTCCTATCTAGGCACCAGGGCCATCCAAGCAAGGTACTAAAATACTTAGTTCAAAAGCCAGCAGGATGGCTCAGTGGGTAAAGTTGATTGCTGCCAAGCCTGATGACTCCAGTTCGATCTCCATAATCCACATGGTGGAAGGAAAGAACTGCAATAATCGCTTCTCAGGCTTTTGGCTAAGATCAAGTGTAGCAATAATTATCTCTAATGAAACATGCTTTTAAAATCATAATAAAGAGAGAGAAAATATAACTTTCATATAATTTTCTATATAAGAAAAACCAGCTCCAACTAGCATTTTATGTGTCATGAATTAACATTTTCCCTGGCTTCCTAAGTCCTAGATATGCTTGAACTGGTGATCTATCAAGTGTGAGACTCTGGGCACAGGTAATCCCGAGAGGAAGAGCCAACCCCTCCCAAACAAGGAGTATGTTCCATTCCCCCAATGATCCATTTCCCTAGTCACACAGTCAAGGTCACTTTTGGTGTTTTCTTTGTGACATGGTGCTTTTGATTATATAGATTTCTATCAGTTTGCTGTGGCTTTGTTCTGTGATGGTGTGATAAGAATAAGGGAAGAATCCATTTCCTCATGCATAGTGCCAGTGGGTGGGCTAGAAATTCCTCAAATGAACATCTGAAGTTCTGGATGAGTGCTAAGTGAGATGCCCTCTACAAGGTTGACCTTCTGTGTCTCTGGTCATGGTGCTTCTCTGGTCAAATATCCTTGCCCGCTTTCAGAAGGAACTTCAATGTCCTTTTAGTATGTTGAAATTTTGTTGATGTGTTTGTTCATGTGTATGCTGGTGCACATTTTCATGTGTGTGGGCACACAGGTGTACATGAGTTTGGACACTAACAGTCTACTGCGAGTGTCATTATCGAGCCCCAGGAATCTACCTGTCTCCACTACAGAGCTCTGCAATTGGAAGTGAGTACCCGCATGCCTAGCCTTTTATGTGGGTAACTTGGAGCCTCATGTTTACAAGGCAAGTGTTTTACTGGTTGCAGTATCACTACCAGGCCATCACGTTGGCATTTTTATCTTGATAAAATACAGGGCGGTGTGTTAGCTGCCCTCCTTGCCGGTGTGACTGAACACATGACAGAAGTGACTTAAGGGAGGAAGGATTTATTTTGGCTCATGGTTTAGAGGGCACAGCCTGCCCTAGCAGAGAAGGTATAAGGGAAGGACTCAGGATAAAACTAGCTCCTATTCAGAACAGTGGGAGCTTGTAGCTTGCTTGCTGACATTTCAACCAATCAGAGAATAAAGACAACTCCAAACAAAAACAGCCACAGTATAACCCTCAAGGGTCCAACCCAGGATCCTCCTCCTGCCAACTTCTCTAGTTGCACCACAAGCTGAGGGCTGAATGTCACAGACACGCGAGCTTGTGGGGAACTTTCCATATTAGAGCCATAATGTGAAGTTTGGAGGGTAGGTGTCCCGTACAGGCCCAGGTGCTGAAGACTTATCCTGAAGCCTCACACTACTGTGGGATGCTAGAGCCTTTCAGAAGCAGGACCCAGAGGAAGTGGAGTCACTGAGGGCACACCCTTGAATAGAACAACAAGACCTCAGTCTCTTTCTCTTTTTCACTTGACCACACAAGCAGATTTTCTCTGCCATAGCATATTTTTCTCTTCTTGCACCTGATAGGCCCAAAAGCAACAAGAAAAAAACAATTATTGGTTGACACCACAAAACCGTGAGCCAGGATAAACCTCATTTTTCTCCATCACTTCTTTATCTCAGGCATTTGTTACAATCAGAGAAACCTGAATGACATGGAAAATGTTGGCATAATTCAACCTTTGCTTGCAGGAAGTAAGCTTCATAATGTGTTAATTGCTTATGCTGAGTGGGAAGCTGTAAGGTGAACTGCGTCTATTTTAAGTAAAGTAGGTGGTTTAAATGACTACATTTCAAATAAAATTTCACTTCAGTAGTTCTCTAAATCTTTCTCTAAATGTTTCCATTATGGTTGGTAAAATAGACTAATAAACAGCTCTCCCTAAGTCTGATCATGCTCTGAAAAGAAATGAGAGGCCATCCTGAGGGTCTGGGATGTTACTATTTATTTTAGAAGTTTATATGCATTATCTTTTTTTCAAGTGTGCATTCGAGCACCTTCAGATTTCCATTCTCTCAGAGAAACCAGGGAACTCATAACAGCTTATCTACAGCCACCATTTTCCCACTAATCTACCACCCAAAGACTGTATTAATAGTTTATATTCTGTGCTTTTATACACATCATGTCAACATAGCCTCCATGTTTATGATAGTATTAAGCCATCATATAGGTCGAGCAGTTTAGATTACACAGTGATAACTCTCTCCCTTTTGTTGTTAAAGCCCCCCACATTCCAGTGGAAGATCACACATCCAAGAATATTTGGGCAGCACAAATTGGTCTTGTTGGGTTTTGAAAACAAAACAAAAAGAACACAAAGTTGTGTAGATAGTGGTAGAGACTGGATCTGGGAAAAGTAGGCAAAGGGATAGTGAATATGATCAAGACTCTCAAAAAATAACAAAAAATTTTAACAACAGCTTCAGGTTATTGTTTACCCAGAAAATTATCTGTGAAAAGAAGCTTAGAGTGAAAGTGAGAACAAGTTTAGTTTGTTGTAAGGAAATGTCTAGACTACAGAATTCTGTATTCTGTGCGGTGAGATGACTCAGTAGGTAAAGGTGCTTGCCAACAAGGCTGATGACTTTAGGCTCCACATGGGAAGGAGAGAACCTGATTCCTACAGGTTGTCCTATTAGCATGCTATGGGTGTATGTATTCTCTCTCTCTCTCTCTCTCTCTCTCTCTCTCTCTCTCTCTCTCTCTCTCTCTCTCTCTCTCTCTCTCCCTCTCTCTCTCTCTCTCTTCTCTCTTCTCTCTTTCTCTTTCTCTCTCCCTCAACCTTCTCCCCTCTCTCTCTCCTTCCCTCCCCTTCTCCTTCCCTCTCCCTCCCTCTCCTTCTTCCTCTGTCTTTCTCTCCCTCTCCATCTGTCTATCTATCTCTGTCTGTCTATCTATCTATCTATCTATCTATCTATCTATCTATCTATCTATCTATCTATCTATCTATCTATCTATCTCGGCAGAGTTTCTCACTAGCCTGGAATTTACTGAGCAGGCTGTTCAGTGAGCCCCAGAAATCTTGCCTTATCTGCTTCCCACTGTTGCGATTACAATTGCACACCGCCACACCTGGATTTTAACATAGACTCTTGATCTAACTGAGGTCTCCATGCTTTTAAGGCAAGTACTGCCTATGCCACCTCCTGAACTCCCACATAGACAAAATACTATATGACATAAAATGGTATGATATTAATTATAGTAATGATTTATGTAACAAATAGTGTATCAAAATATTTATAGCTCCTGGGTCATAATTTCGAATGAAGTGGGTTTTTGTCAAATGACTGCAATTTTACCAGTTATCTAGAGAAAGCCCAAAGCTAGAAGTTGTAGTCTACTTAGAGAAGACACAAGGTAGAAGTTAGGAATGGGGCACAGGAGAGGTCTGTACATTGGACAGTTAAATCCAGTCACCTGTAGTAGGCAAAGCAGATGCATTAACAGTAGCAACAGAAAGGGAAAGAGTGGGATGGAGCCAGAGCCAAGGGAGCAGAGCTGGCGATCATACAGCACAAAGCACACACTGTTGTTCCCTGCACACTCGTTTTAGAAGCTCTGAGAACAACCCTGTTCTAGAAGTGATGGAAGTTGGCTTTGGCAATGAAGTCAGTTATTCAAGACCCTAAAATAAAACTATGCTGGAAATTTTGTTCAGGGTCAGAATTTTCCCTCTGAAACCCAGATTTCCTTTACTCCAGTTTATTATTGGATAGGGAGCCATTTTGTCATCTTCCCCATTATCTGTGCTTAATTCACTTCTGTGAGGGAAGATGAATCTTTGACATCTAGTTTTCAGTTTCTCTCATTTTGCTGAGAGCACAAAGCCAGTGCTCTGATTATAACCTTTTTGATGCCTTTTAATTGGAAAGACACATCTGCACAGAAGACCGCATCCACAGTTGGTTGTGTAACACACCCATTTTGTGCATTCTCACTTCCATCTTTCTTTTTCTCTCATCTAGGCATCCTTGTTATGGTCCTCTTTGCCCTTAGGTAAAGTCATATGGATGGAAACTCTTTCAACCCTCTTGAGCATTTGGGGATTGGGGAAATTCCCTGATGGTACCAAATGATGTCTGCATGGATAGTTTAGACTAGCAAGGCAGACTATATTTCATAAAGGCTCAGTTCCCTCATGGAAGTATAAATGAAGTCAGAGTCTTTATGTGAATAAACATCTGTGTCCATGTCCCAACAAAACTTCATAGAGCCTGTTATTTGAAATAAAACAACTTATGCAATTCTTTTTTTTTCTGAGCTGAGAATTGAACCCAGGACCTTATGCTAATTAGTCAAGCACTCTACCACTGAGCTAAATTCATAGCCTAAACTTATGCAATTCTTATGACTTGTTTAAAGATGTAAAATCATTCTTAATTCACAGGCTGTACAGAAGCAGGCAGTGAGCTTCATGCTCCCCTGCTCTGGACCACACAGCACCGAGCTGCTTTTCTAAAGGGTGAATCATTGGAGCCTCCAAGCCAGCTGTTTCCCTACATTCCAGAATAATTGCTGCTAGCTCCCAATTTCCCAGCTCTTGATTACCTATAGAAGTCCTATATACTGTGATAATTTCAATTTCCTTGCATTTCTGCAGTTCTTCCCCTGGGCATCCCAGGATGAGGAAAGGTGTCTCAGTCAATTACCAAGCTAGTGTCTAATCTAGAACAAGAGTATTGTTTTCTCTTGGTAAAATTTCATTATTTAAACATGTCAGTCTTTGAAGAGATTTTCTAATTAAACTAATTTAAACAACTAACATGGAATTGTTAAATAACATATTTGAATTTCATTCAAATAATTTTTCAAATACTTCATTCTATTTTTTACTTCTTGGGAATGTGTTCAAACAAGAAGATAACATTGGCCAGTAAATTACAAGATAGACAAATGTGTGAATTCAGATCCTGACAATTACACGCTAGTGCCTGTGGTTGTGGATACCAGACATTCTTTGTATTCACTCAGCAAATATTTGTACATGCTGGGGACTATCCTGAAGTGAGATTTTTTTTTTACATCTATGTTGAGAAACAGCAAGAACTAGAACATTTTCAAGAGCCACGGGGGCAAACAAAAGTCATTTATTTCATCGTATATGATATTCTTAACATCTGTCACTTGTGCTACCTGACCATGGAATACAAGCAAGTTTAGGGTGAAATGTGCTTTGCATGCTCTAAATGGTGTGGAATCCAACCCATGGGATTTGTAAAACAAGATGGTGAGCTACACTGAAGTTTTGTTATCAAGACTAAATGAAATATCATATATAGGAATTAGCATAATTCTCAGGACATACCAAATCCTTATCAGAGGATAGGTTTGCTTTTTGTTCAATTTGCTTCTTACTGATAAATTTATGTCTTCCCAGAAACATTGTAGCAATTTTCTACTACAACATTTCTTAATCATACTTAGCATTGAACTAAATTTATTTCTTAGTCATACTTTACACTGACTAAATAAGCAGTATGTTCTCATGGCTATACTTCACACTGTGAGCAAAACAGAGGTATGTAAATGAAGGTCCTTCCTGTGACTTTTTTTTTTTGGTCAAACATCTATTACTACTATTATGATGCAGCTTGAAAAGACATTCTTGTGAAAATGATATTACTGATGCCTGTTGACTGATTTTGTAATTGTTTTTTGTGTCCATTTAGATATGACTGGTGATGGCATTTACTTCAGTTCTGAGTTGCTCAGTGGACTGTGGATTGAGTGAACCATATCCTTTTCCATCATGATACACAACAGAAAGTCTCTCCACTTGTAGGTATTTTTTATTCAGCTTTGTTTATGTGATCATGTAATTGAGATCTGTTTTTAAAGTATAAATTTATAATGAAAATTGTCCACCGCGTTGATAGTATGAAATGTGATTGTAATTAGTCTCTCAGTTTCAATTCATTGTAAGATGAAGGCATACCCTAAAATACACCTGAATTAAATATGAATAAATCAGTAGGGTGCTGTGATAGCTGATCTTGGTTGTCAACCTGACACATCTGGGGAGATGAAAAGCTCAATTGAGGAACTGCCTACATCACATTGGCCTATGGGCATATCTGTGGGGTATTTTTATGATTAATATGATGTCAGAGGGTCCTGGCCACTGTGGGTGGTACCATTCCTAGGCAGGCAGACTTAGGCTGTATAAAAAAGCTAGCAATCCAGTGGGAAGCATTCCTCCATGGTCTCTGCTTCAGTTCCTGCCTCCAGATTCCTGGCTTGAGTTCTTTCTTTGGATTTCCTAGATGATAGACTATAACTTATAAACCAGGTAAACCCGTTCGTTTCTCAGACTGCTGTTAGTCAACTTTTGTCATAGCAACAGAGCCTCATACTAGGAAATTTAGCTCTGTTAAGTGAATATAAAAAGCCATTGGAAAATTTCAGTATCTTCTGGTTCTTTATTACTGTATAACTACAACTGAAATAAGTCTGCCTTTTAGCTAGTTTAATACTTTGAAGCAGTTTAGTTTTATTCCAACAAGACATTCATGTGCTTCTACTTACCCACATCCTATTGATAACTGGTGGATTGTATCTACGGTGTTATAAGAAGGAAATTGTACTCTGAGGACTATACTTGTAGTTTTGGCTTCATTTATCACCCAATTAGTCAGCTATTCTCCAAGCTTTGGATTTCTCTGAAAAATGAAAGAATCATAAAATAATAATTTCTCCTTCACCTAAATTCCTAAGACTATTCTGACAGTCAAATGAAGGAATGAATATGAAATTCTGATTTAGCTGTAAGACTCAAGTTTTATGAACAGGAGATGTTGCTTAGATAGTGGAGTGCTTACCTACCATAAACAAGGCCATGGGTACCATTCCCAGCACTACCTAGACTGGCATCATAGGACATGCCTGAAAACCCAGCACTATGGAGGTGGAGGCAGAAGAACCATGTATTCAAAGTCATCCTAGGCTGTGTATTGAGTTCAGGACCAACTGAGACTACATGAGATCCTATCTCAAAAAAAGAAAGAAAGAAAGAAAAGGAAAGGAAACAAGGAAACAAAACAACAAAATGAGTTTTATCTGCTGCTAATTTACAAGTGGGGAGAGGGAAAGAGTTGTAACCACCATGTTTTAAAGTATTTAAAATAATAGAGCTTCATATTTTGTATACTACCCACCTAAAAGATACATTATTAAAGGAATAATTTGTGGTCCATATTCATTTCATGCATATGAGAAAATACATAAAAATATGAGTTTTTCAATGTCAAGAAAATACCAAAGAAAAACACTGAAAAGAGCAAAGATTCAGGTTTTTCAATTTTTTTGAGATTATGATATAATTACATCATTTTCCCTTCCCTTTCTTCCCTCCAAACCCTCTCTTGTACTCCTCGCTCTCTTTCAAACTCATGGCCTCTTTTTCTTTAATTTTTGTTATGTACATGTATTGCGTGTGTATTCCTAAATATATAAATACCACCTTCTCTGTTTGTATAATGTTACTCATATGTATACGTTTTCAGAAATGGCCACTTGTCTGAAAATCTGCTGTGTGTTTTTGAGGGGGTGGCCAAGCAAAGCTGCTCGCCTTGTGACTAAGCAAGCATTTACCCTCTATGACTTTAGTGTTCCTGTGTGTGTGTAATGGAACTAGTAATAAGACACTTTAACTTATCACACAGTGTGGATTGTAGAAGTTAATATAAATAGGCAAGTAGCTCACTGGTCCTGTTAGAGAGTGCTTAGTGTTCAGTGCTTGGGGAATATGGAATCACCATCAGGGGAGCAGTCCCTAAGATCAGAAAGCTCCAAAGTCCTGTGTCCATTGACCGTAGAACCTAGAATGGTCATTAAATCTTTTGACATCTCCATTTCTGAGAAATAAAATGGAGATAATTGCATTCTACTCCATGATGCTTTTGTTAAGATGTCTTAAGCAAGCCTCTGAGGAATACTCACAGCTACAGCCTTAACTAGATATTTTAAAGATATAATAAAAAAATATAACATAGTATGATTTTCAAGTAGAAATCAGATCTCTTGACTTTGAAAGTGTTCTTGCTATATACTATATTTAGGAGATTTTAAGAAAGCTGTAACTGATTTCATGATTTCTTTTCTTAGATATGTAAATCTTGAATTTTATTATTTATATAAGTATGGGGACACATGTACCATGGTGTTCCTATAGTGGAGTCCATTTTCTCCTTCTACCATGTGTGTCCCACAGATCAAGGTCAAGTCTTTAGTCTTGTTGGTATGAACCTTTTCCTGCAGCACCATCTCATCATCTTGCATATTGAGTTTTTGTTTTTTTTTCTTTTTAAGATAGCAAGTAATACAAATCAAGTTACAAATTGCAAACCTACCTTGAATATACCATCCCATATAAAAAATAAAATTAAGCCAGGCATGGTGATACATGTCTGGAACCCCACCCAGCATATTAAGGAGGCTGAGGCAAAGGGACTTCCAGGACAGCCTAGATTGCATAGAGATTATCAGGTTAGCCAGGATTATATTTTAAAACTGTGTGTCAGAAGACTGATAGGTCTGGTGTGATCACTCAGTGGGTGAAGGCACTTGTGACCAGACCTAGGGAACTTGAGTTCATTCCCAAAAACCTACACAATGAAAGGAGAAAACTGATTTCCACAAGTTGTCCTCTGACCTTTGTAAACATGCTGAGGAATGTGGGCCTGTACACATAACACACACACACACACACACACACACACACACACACACACACACACACACAAAGTAATATACAGACAGACAGACAGATGAGTGATAGATGTAAGCCAACAGAGGTTGTAAGCAGGAGAGCTATGTTTTCTTTGTTATTAAGTTTGGGTTGTTACCACACTTCAAACTATTCATTTGTTTTGTTGTTCAGGAGAGGAAAAAGGGAAGAAAGGAGGTAAAATGTAGACCACATCACAAAACTAAGGGGAAAGACGGCTTAAACTTTCACTTTCCTAATCACATACTCAGCATCGGATATTAAACGTGTCTTGTTAAGAACAAACATCCAATATTGTCCTCTGCACTTGCGTTGGATATAATTCAGTAGTTCATAATGGGTGGCATTTTCCAAATGAGTCATGATTTGTTCCCAAGGTGGGAAGTGCTGATAACGAGGGTGGTAACAGAGCCAAGCTCGTGAACCCACGCTTTGTGTCCATGTCTGTAGTTCAGCAGTTGCCAACCTGAAGGCTCTCACTCACGCCAGAAAGCCATGGCCTGTCCCCCGCACATGTTAATTATAAACCACCTGAAACAGCCAAACAGTGTTTGGTTTTGCCACCTCTGGATCCACCCACATTACCAGCCAGAGAGTTTCACATGTAAATTCCATCTGACTTTTAATTCAGGTCATGATGTTATCTGTGGCTTCTGTGTGTGCTCTGTCCGTCTTGTTTGTTTTTTCAGTAGGGTTTTCCATGAAGAGAGCTGTGGTGGTTGTGGAGGAAGCTGCTGAGAATAATGACTCTGGGGGTATAGTCCTATGCACCATGGCCATAGCATGTGGCCACTGCTTCACTATCTCTAAGTAGGGACCCTGTAAAGAGATGTCATTGGTCTACTTTCCCTACTCCCTGTGCCTTTCCACATTTACAGTCTCTTAGTGTTCAAAGCATTCACATTTTACTGTCTCATTAGACATTAGGCTACAAGGATAAGAATAAGTGGGGTCATTAGTTTGCAATACCAGCCTTATTAAATAGAGTCTCGTGAATTCCTACTTATTTTTACTGATTAATGGCCATTCTATTTGTGATGTTTTCCCTAAAGTTTATTTGCGACTTTAGAAGTTTCCCTCTGTTTAAATTAAATTGATTAAATTGGGTTTCAATCTAATACTTGTTTTTTAAAAAAGCATCTCTAAAAACACACAAAAAAATCAATGAAATGTGTCATTCAGTGTAGAAATGGACAGAGCTCAGTGAAGACATGGGGTATTCAGACTTTGAACTTTAATGTAAATTGGAGACAGAAAGTAAATAAAATCTTTATCAGTAGGATTTAAAGAATTAGTTGAAAAGATGTAGACATAATTAAGCATAGTGTTATCATGGGAGAGGAAAGGGAAGACGACATAGCGTTATCATGGGAGAGGCAAGATGAGTCTCTTAATGTGAGAACCTACTAAGTGGCTGGATATGTGGCTCAGACTGTAGAATACTTGCATAGCATGTGTCACTCCTTGGGTTCAATCCCCAGCATGGTATGTGAGTACCTGGAAGGTAGAAACAGAAGGATCAGAAGTTCAAGATCAACCTCAATTTCATAGCCAGTTCTAGGACAGCCTAAGTGAACTTCCTGATAGTAGAACTGACGAGCTCTGCATTCTCTGAAAGTTATATGGGGAGCTCAAGTGTGGGCTGTCAATCTTTTTTGCCTCTTTGCTGAATTCTACTTAAAAGCACTTTAACGTAGTACCTGTCATGACCACACATGTGGTGCATCAATCAAACTCCTGTTCTATCTTGCAAACTCAGTTTACAGACTTTGCCATCCATGGAAACTCTCTCAGTGTTCCTCTTAAATCTGGCTTTTCCCTCCTATGTTTCCCTCTCTGTGATGTGTCCATCCCTATATTGTAGATCAAGCTCCGTTATTTTACAGTGATTGATACACAAATCATCTGTCCTGTTACTCTGTTGGCTTATTGAAGTCAGTCTCTGTCTTAATTATTCTTGTTTCCTAATGTCTTTCAATATGCACTTACTGATTAAATTCATGATGCCAGTGAACACCCTGTGACCTTAGAGTGAACAGAAAATAACTTTGTTTGATATGGTTCAAATATTTCTAGGAAAGTCTTTGATATGGATATTATTTATAAATTATTATTAATCTAAATCTAAACATTTATAACCAAGAAAATTTTTTAAAAAGTCTCCTTCAACATATCCCAGGTTTATATCCCATTAACTAATTTTAGCAAGAGATTTTAAGTGTCTTAAAAATGTTTAAGTCAGCTGGACTTAGTGGTTTATACCTACAATCCTCTCACTTGAGAAGCAAAAGCAAAAGAATCAAGAGTTCAAGGGCATCTTCAGCTACACAGCCAGTTCCAGGTCAGCCTGGCCTACATGAGACCCTGTAGTTGAAAGTTTTCTTCAGTCCTGCCTAGCAGTCCCACAGCTGCTTATAAAACAATCACTTGGAGACTTCATATTATTTACAAACTGCATGGCCTATGGCAGGCTTCTTGCTAGCTAGCTCTTATGATTTAACTCAACCCATAACTATTAATCTATGTATCACCATGTGTTCCATAGCTTTACTGGTCTGCTGGCATGTTGCTTCTTTGGCAGCAGGCTGGCATCTGTCTGCCTCTGCCTTTCTTTCCTGTATCTCTCCTTGTATTTCCCACCTGCCTCTAAGCTGCCTTGCCATAGGCCAAAGCAGCTTATTTATTAATCAATGAAAACAACATATGTTCACAGCATACAGAAAGACATCCCCCAGCAAGACCCCATCTCAAAAACTCACAAGAAGGGAGGCTGACAGAGATGGCTCAGCAGTTAAAAAGCACATGCTGCTACTCCTGAGGACCCAAATTCAGTACCAACATCCACATCTCAGGCTCACAAGCACCTGTAATTCCATCTCCAGGGGGGCAGAAACCTTCTCCTGGCCTCCATGCACATGCACTCACATGCACATACTCCACATGGCCACATACACATGATTAAAAATAAGTTGTTTTTAAAAAAAATCAAAAGAAAGGTAAAAGTAAATGTAGAGTTGACTCTGCTACCTTCTCAGTTTATCAATAAGCATATTATTTTTAGAATCAGCCTCTCAACAACCATATAGTTTCCAACTTCATGTTAGCTCAGAACAGAATGATTACCTCTAATCAAATTTCTAAGAAAATAGTTTTTAATGTTTATTTCATCATAATAATTATTGAATTTATTGTAATTGTTTTTGTCCAACACTTCCAAACTGAGATCATCATGAAGTATTATTAGTCATTTAATTTATATGCATATGCACATGTGCCTGAGTATGTGTACAGTGCCCATGCAGACAAGAAGAGGGTATCAATACCCTACACAAGAGTTACAAATAGTTGTAAGCCATCATGTGGGTGCTGAGAACTGAATCCAGGTCCTCTGCAAGAACTAAATACACTCTTAACTACCTAAGCCATCTCTATAGCTCCCCATAAAATATTTTTAAAGTACACATATGAAAGCAGCTATTTGTATATATAAACATTCATATGTTAGAGAAAAAGCACGTGTATGCTTTATCTAAATACTTAAAATACATATTTCATATGTCCAAGAAAGAATCATATTAATCTGGTTTTCTAAGTGTGGACAATGTATATGTTAGGGATTTTTAAACATCCGTGTATGTCTGAGCTATTTATTTTAAAATACAGTGACAAATAACAGAACTAAAACAAAAAAAGACCCTACAGCAATGAATAAGAAACTAAATATCACATAGAGAAGGACTTAAAATTGTTCAGTGCATATTATCAAATTGTACCATTCTGCAGTTTTGACAAGAAAGACTACTTATTCCATTAACATGATGTTTTTCCTTAATATGTATGGTAGGGAGGGAAGCATACATGTGTCACGGTGCACCTGTGAAGTTGAGGGGACATTTGGGTATCTGTTCACTCCAAAAGGTTTCTGGAAGTGGAACTCAGGTCCACAGACTTGTGTAGTAAATGCTTTCACATTGTGAGCCATCTCACCTGCCCTAAAATGGTGCTTTCAGTCTCAGCAAGCCCCTTGGCACCTTACTGTATACCAGTCATACACAGTGAGGCCAGTCTGAGCTGATATGTTCAAATTATTAAGAAGCAAAAATTACATCAAGCAGCTCAGCCACTCTACGTGGCTATAGATAGGTAAGTGGAAGGACTAAGCTAACAAAGACATTTTTAAGAGAGGAAATTGGGCTGACAGTGTGCACTGGTATTCAGTGTGTGGGCTATTTTAGATTGACATGCATCCAGTGCAAAGAGGTAATCTTGAATGAATTATATATAAAGAATATTCATCTGGTTATGTAAGCAGAAATATAAGAGTTATGTAGGCATTAGCACACTGTTAAAGCTTTGCATGTTCAAGTAGTTTGAGAGGTATAGCAAGAATAATTCAATTATATGTTTTTATTATTCCCAGAGATGATACTTGGCAACGCTCTGGGTTGTTTCCAAGTAGTATTTTCAGTTTCTATTTAATGTGCTTCAAGTTTAAAATGTTTTATTGACTGGTTTTAACATATTTTTTACTAAAGGACATACAGTTGTGCATTGAAATTGGATAGCAATGTCCACCATCTGCCGAGTTTGTGACTAGGCAGTGAGGTGTCTTAGACATTCAGTCATTTGTTATCACAAAGAGAAGATGCAAATTGCGTGAAGTACACTGTATAGGTAGCCAGGAAAAAGCATGTGAAAAGTAAGGGAACAGAATGTGCATATGTGTCCACCTGTGTGTGTCTGTGTTTGTGTGTGCCCGTATTTTGTGTGTGTGCATGTTCGTGCTTATGTGATTGTGTGTGCATGTGTGCATAAGGTGAGTGTGTGTATGTGATCTTTGTGTGTATATGTTAGTCTGCTCGTGTATGTGGAAAAGGAAATATTAAATACCTGTATTCCTTTACAACTAGTAATATATAAAGATTATTTTTCTTTTTAATTAATTTACTTATGTATGTGTACATGGTGGGGGATGCAGATGTCATAACACAAGTGGAGATCAGAAGACAACTTTATGGAGTTGATTATCTACTTCCAAGTTTAGTTGGGGTCTGAGAATTAAATCTAGATCTTCAGGTTTTACAGCAAACACTTTTACCTCCTGAGTTATCTCAGATGGCCCATTTGGGTTTACTTGTCTTACAGCTGTATTGGGCATCACCCATGCTGGACTACTGCTCCCCAATGGACACACACGCACACCAATAAAGTTGACCTGAAACAACTGCATCTCCTTTTTATAAGTGAAAGAATCCATGCATGTAACTTTCTTCCAAGTGTCACTTCACATTACAAAACTTGGCACCATTACTCACTAAACTTCAGATGCTAATCATATCCAAATAGTGTTTCAGCATGGTGCCCATGTCTTGTTTTTCAAAGGGTACATATATTTCTGTGATTGCTCTATTCATCCTAATATTTAGAACTGTCATAGAAGCTAAAGTAGAAATCCTCAGGACTGTCATGATGAGATTGTACTGAAAAGAACTGTTATGGTGACTGGAGGCAGACAGAAAACCACCGGTGAGGAAACCCTGCCAACTTCATAACAACAACAAAACAAATTGGGCAATTGTTTTTGTTGTCTAGTCTAAATTCAGAACTGTCTGTGCTGACTCATGGAGTTAATACCACATATTGAGTTTTTATTACCAGTCAGAAAACAGAGCTATGCAAATAGGGCTATTGATCTGTACACATTCCTGAATCTGAAGTGTAATTGGGATGTATGTTTAAAAGCTTATGTCAAAGCAACAGTTCAAACACTGGAAAAACAAGTGATCAGCCACATTGCTCTACCAGGCCAGTTTTCTAACAGAAGGGTTAATCAATCATTTTTAGTGATTTTGAGATACAACCTAATGATCTCTTTATTAGGCTTAGCAAGTCAAGTAAGTGTCATACTTACTCACTAGACTGCAGTGACACTGTTTGGCCCATTTATCCTGGGGGAAATGGGAAGCATAACTATGCATGTGCTCTAAAACAGTATCTCCTTGAGGCTGGCCAGATGGCCAGATGGCTCAGTGGGTAAGAGCACTTGCTGTGCAAATATAAGGACCTGAGTTTGGGTCTCAGCACCCATTAAAAGTTGAGTATGGCTCTACATGTGCCTGTAACGCCAATGATGGGTGGGGAGCAAAAATAGGAGAATAGCTGGGGCTTGCTGACCTCTAGCCTTGCTCAGGTTTAAGGAGAGACCCTGTCTCAAGAGAATAAGGTGAAGAGCAATAGAGAAGGATACATGATGTCCTCCACTGTCCTCTGCACACACAGGCTGATGTAACTATGCACACATCTGAGCATACACCACACACACATACTACAATCATGCATGCACACACATATGCACAACAAAAATTTTAAAATATATATGTTTTTGTCTCTCCGTGAAACACAGATTCATGTCTGGGAGCTTAGCTATGTTTTAAGTTCTCTGAATATATGATTTCAGTGGCTTTCTCAAATCAAGATATTCACCTTTTAATGCTCAATACACAAATAAGCCAACTACAAAAGATTTTCTAAACATTAATAGTAATCCATCTGTTAAGTTAAAAAAAATTTAAAAATTCAGATTTCTAGAATATAGACAAATGATATGTGGCTTTTTGACTATGGGGTAACGTAGTGTGGAGATGAAGACACACAAACTCTCAATGTTAATTCTGCCTCTTCCTCCTATACTTTATGGAGGCAGCAAATTTTAAATGATTTCTCACAGAAAAATGATTAACAAAAGACATCTAGACTCCCTGCCCAGAGTACCAAGGGCCGACACAACACAGCACTCTGAAGAGACCAAAGCTCCATTACAGGATCTAATGCCACTAGCATTGAGCCTATCAGCATGCATTAGCTAGTATCCTTTGCCTACAGCTTCCACATAGAGGAAGTATATATTATAAGGTACAAAAATTGAAATGTTAATGGGGCTGGAGAAAATGGCACAGTGGTTCAGAGTGTGTGCTGCTCTTCCAGAAGGCCTGAATTCTATTCCCAGCACCCACATTGGGTGACTTACTACTATCTGTAACTCCAGTTCTTAGGAATGGAACACCTTCCTCTGGTCTCCACAGGCACCCACATACATTTACACACACACACACACACACACACACACACACACACACACACACACACACACATACACACTATGTACACATGCAAAAACAACAACAAAATGTTCCTGGTGCCTATGCTCCTGTATCCAAATGGCTACTGAGCAGAAAGTATCCTTTTTATATGAGTTCTCCCATGATTCTTCAAACTTCTAAAACTCTCCTCCTCTTTACCTTGTGTACTTGTCCCTTTGGTTTTATAGCTTAACTGTTGCAATTAAGTGTTCAATATGACTCCAGCATTAGTCTTATGGTACTTCATTGCCCTTGACATCAGAGATACTTTATAACACACTTAGTTACTTTTCTATTGTGGAGATATGGCATCATGCCCAAGACAACTTGTAGTAGAAAGAGTTTAATTTGGGGTTTATAGTTCTAGAGGATTGGAAACCATCATGGTATGAGCATGGCAGCAGGCAGGGAGGCATGGTGCTGGAGCAGAGCTTTATCTTGAGACATAGTCATGAGGCAAAGAGAGATACACTAAAAATGGTGTAGGTGTTTGAAGCTTTATAGCCCACGTCTAGTCACAAACCTCCAACAGGGCCACACTTTCTAATTCTTCCCAAAGAGTTCAACCAACTGGGAACTAAGCATTCAAATATATGAGCCTCTGGGGGCATTCTCATTCAAATCACACACAAACGTCTAGTTGTTTTACTTTGTGTATATCTTCAATTGCTAACCCTCCTTTGTTTTGAAAATCTAGACACATTTGCAGTGGGGATAAGAAGACATATAATATGTACTTTCTCAAATCCATAACCAACTAAACCTAATAGGTACAAAACCTGGGTCCTTGGCCAGCACTGTACACAACACTCCAACATTTTTAGCTCTTTTCTGTCAGTAGGCTGTGGGCTAACTAGTCCATGTCCTCTGACCTAGAAGACCTTCCCTTTCTCTTCCACCTTGACTATGTCTAATCACATTAACATTCTGACCTAAACTGCTTACCTTGTAAAAGAGTTCTGAATCACCTGAGTCAGATCCTTTGTTTATTTACTAAATGTCTAGTAGATAAAATGGAATAATTCACTCTTTATATGTTTATCCTGCTGTCCTTAGTAACTGTGGATAGAACCACTCACAGTGCAGGGCTCCTAAAATATGCTCAATAAGGAGGTATTTAGTTGGTTTTTGTATCTAGAAACTTCAAAGTCACCTACCAGTGTTCCTTCTCCAACACTACCCTCCTTTCTCTTATGCACACTGACTCCTCCAAGTCTCTTAATGACTGAATTTTTTGCACATCTATCTCCCATCACTTTCTTTTTAAATCCCTTTCTGTAAGCGTATGGGTTTTATAGCCTGTGAAAAGGTCATATTAGCAAATCAGTCTATCTCCATAGTCATAGTCTAGTAGAAAGCCATTAATAACCAGCCAAAGCTCTGGACCTGGGTCATGATTATGGAGCTTGGTCCTACTAGATATCTAAATCAAGTATTCCATGGGCTTCCCAAAGGATTTTCCAACAATCCCTTGAAAATTCCTGTTAATAACTGTGATTACTAATGGCTCTCAAGTTTCTGTTAAATTTTACCACATAAAGCACAGGCTTTTTAACTGCTTCATTATTTAATCAGAAATATTTTTGTTGGAGACCAACAATGCACACTTTAGCCACTATATCAGTTAACCTTGAGTTTTGAAAGGCTGTTTTTAGAGTTTTCAAGAAAGGTCAGAAATAATTTCAGAGGAGTTCAATGATTTTACTTCAAAAATACAAGTTACTGCTGATTATGGGAAGATGACCAATCTTTCTTGAATGATTCAACTGTTAACGCATCATTAGAGAATTAAGAGAACTACACCCACATCAGGGTGGCTTTTCCTAAAAAGATTACTACAAGGACAGGGGTAATAGCACAGTGGGTAAAATCATAAAACCCACGCTTGAATACCATGTCTACATAGGAAGCCAGATGTGGTCAGACACTTGCCTATAGCCCATGACATCAGGCCTGCAGGTTCTAAGACAGGATTGCTGAGGCTTGCTGGCAGCCAGCGTAGCTTCAGTTTTGGTGAGAACCCTGTCCCAGGGATTAATAAAGAGAGTGTTGGAGCAGGGCACCTAATGTCCCCTCTGGCTCTGCCAGTGCACTAAAAGATACACGGGTGTAGTGAGCACAGTTTTACAACACACATCACAGGTGTGGAGAAGTGGAAGTGACACACTAGGGTCTCTTTGCGGTAACTAGATGTGGAGAGCTAAGTAGACATCAGACAAGAGGCTATTTGTAGGAAGCTAATTTAGAGTAGAAACAAATAATTGTGAGAAATGAGGAAATCTTGATTTTTTTTCTTTCTTTCTTTCTTTTTTTTTTATAAAGAAAGGTGCTGTAGGACCCCATCAGAACAGAACGTTAATTTACTATTCTGGGCCATACAGCAGTTGGTGGAACTAAAGTATTCCTCTTCAGTATGAGCATGATAATAAAGGCAGGAGATGGTTCAAACACCATGCTAAGCTCCCTGGAACCCAGTTCTGCAAAGACTGTGTTTGTGTTTGTGTGTGTGTGTGTGTGTGTGTGTGTGTGTGTGTGTGTGTGTGTGTGTGAGAGAGAGAGAGAGAGAGAGAGAGAGAGAGAGAGAGAGAGGATGTGTCTTATTAGCTCAATTCTTAGCGATCTTTAATATTTCTCACTTTACTCACTTAGAAGTTATATTAGGATGAAGAATTACAAATTGAATACAAATTGAATAAGGATGCCAGGAAGTGAATCTCTGCCTGGGTTATTCATAGCAGATAAAGGAAATCAGAGTTTAAAATTAATTTTGCTAAATAATGACTATTTTAGTTAAACCTTGAAAAAAAATCCAGAAATCTAATGTAAAGTAGAATATACACCAGACTTTATAATACTGTACATGATTGTCCTAAATAAGGAAAGAGTAGAATTGTGTGGATTAGGAGTTGGGAATCTCCAAAATATGTCAGATGTGTAATGGACAATATTATACAATGTAGAAATATAGAGAAAGAAAATATTTAATGCAATTACTTAAATATGAATGTGATTACCTAAATTGTATGCTAAAAGATATGAATGTGATCAAAGAAAATTTTACATTTTATTCTTTAAAAATATTTGCATTAATTCTTTGAGGATGTCTTACAATGTAGTTTGATCATTCGCACCAGCTAAGCCTCTCCCTAACTCCTCCAAATTCACCCTGCACTCACTACTCTCCTCAACTTCACATCTTCTTAATGTTTAAAAAAATACCCCAAAATGTGTGGCTCATGGTAGATAACCACCCTCTATCTCCACATCCTCACATCCAAGAATATCCAGGCAGGACAAACTGAGCTGCTGGGTTATTTACATTTAATTCTTTATTCCATTCAATATATCACCTACATATTCAATAGAGTCTTCTAGTCTCAGGGTTATTAACTATATATCCTAACCACTACAATTGATCACATTTTTCTAGACAACAAAATACACTTTGCACTAAAGCCTTTAGCTTTATCTTGCTCCAGGATTATTAAGGAGACACAGCTACACACACACACACACACACACACACACACACACACACACACACAGAGGGAGAGGGAGAGGTGGGCATGCAAACACACACAAGCACACACCCACAAAATTTGTTAAAGAATGTGCTTCCATCCACATAAGTGCCTCCCTTAATTAATTATTGTAATTTGAATTTCAAGGAAAAAAATAAAATATTGTGTATTTTATTTTCTATTGTAACTGAAGAAGGTTTCACAAAATCAGTGTCTTCAAATGGCAGAAATGTATTCTGACTGTGGTTCTGAAGGACAGCAATTCACAATCATGTTATCAACAGCACTGCACTAGAGACTATAGGAGAAAAGCACTTAATTGCCTCTTACAGCTCCTGGGGCTGCCCTTTCCTGGACTTGTAGACACATCATTTCAATCTATGCCTCCATGGTCACATCCCTGCTCCTCGGTGGGGGGTCACAGATCCCTCATAGGAGAACATGTGATTCAGAGTTAGGACCCACCAGGGTAAGTGTATAGTCTTCACAGCTGAATACTCTTAGTATCCAAATAAGGCAGAATTTCCTCGTACCTTGGTGCAAATTGTTGGAGCCATTGCTCACCTCAGTCTGTGCTGTAACCTGTAGTATCTTGTTCTCAAATAATTTTAAATCTAATGCATTTTGTAGAATATGTTGGAATGTAGGCATTAACTAGGGGTAGATAAAACCAATCAAAACCAGCCAAGCTATGGTAGAACCAGACAGAAGGAATTTGAAGTTAAAAATACACAGCCCAGATTACTTTTCAGACAAAGTCTTCATTTATTCTCAGTTTCTGAGGTTGTATGAAGCATTGTTGTTTTGTGCTAATCAAAAATAGTGGAAGTTAAAAATGCATTTTAGTAAAATCCAATTTGATGGAATATATATTTTAAGAGTTCTCAACATTCTGCTTAAATGCTCATACAGAACATGTTGAAAGTATAGTGTAATCTTTACTTCCGGGTGTTTTACAAGTCCATGGTTTGTAGAGTAACTCTGTTTTTCCTCTCGTGATATTTTCTGTACATTAAGATAGCTGACTAACTGGTAAAATTATTAACAAAGACAGATAACCTCCTTGATCTGGTTTTGCTTTGAAGCATTTCTGACTGACTCAATAACATGTATGCTAAACTACCACATAGCCAAAACATGCTTCTCATCCCAAATATCTATAATCTTGATTCAGAAGCATCCTTAGAGGAATGGATCAAGATATAGATATTTACGGGCATTATGTCACAGAATTTGATATTATGCCAATGAGTTTAGGTGCATTCCCATTGTCCAGCAAAACACTATTCACATTGGAACGCACTGTACTAGCAGTTTATCACAGTATTAGGACTCTCCTAGGCATCTTAGTCACTCAGTTGGCAGCAATTATACATACCAATAGAGAGAAATTATAGCTATTAAAACACATATCTTTTGTATGGAGTTACTGCTCTTAACTTAGATACCTCATTTTTGTTCCTTTTTATTCAAGCTCTTAGGTGCATGCACATTTTGTTTTCATGAATTGCTTGTGTCCAGGTTGTTTACTTATTGATTTATTTATCTATTATTCTAAATCCCTGTCACATGCAGGAGTGTGGTAATACTCTATGAGACATGAAGCATTTTCCTATTAATAGAAGCATGAAGGGGATTTTGAAGAGGGTTCTTGGACTTTATTTTCATGAGAAATGTTTGCAGTTTGACACTGAGTTTCAGTTCTTCCAGAACTTTCTAATTCACAGTTATCTAGAACTTGAGGTCCATTGACAAAGTAATGACCCCAATGTGATGCCTGGCAAAGTATTACTTTTTCTAATTAAAAATGGGTTCCCTTCATTGGCTACAACTATACATGATGTGTCTAGTGCCAATAATAAACTCATAAATTTAATGATAAACTCAACAAATTAAATGGTAAAGTAAATGATCAACCTGTAAAACCTCTACAGAATTTATAAAGTCAGCACCAAGCTAAATTGACAGGATTGGGACCTTGGCTCCAGAAAGGCTGAAAGAGCACATTCCTAGCAAACCATCGTTTTTAAATGGTTACACCAATTCATCAGAGATGTCATTGATGATTTCAAGAACATGAAATTATTAAGCCTTTGCTAAAATTGTATGATTGTCTTCAAAAATAATGTACCTGAACTATTTAACCTTTATATAGCTTAATTGAAGCTGGTGAGGTGCCTCTCAACACTTGCTTTCTCATTTTAAAAAGCATCCTGGGGAGCTAGAAAGATGACTTGGTGGTTAACAGCACTTTCTGCTCTTTAAGATAATCTGGGTTCAGTTCCCAGCACTGACATAGCAGTTTATAACTGGCCTGAACTCTAGTTCCAGGGGAATCTGAAGCCCTCTTCTGAACTATGGCCACCTGCAAACACACAAAACATGCGCGCGTGCGCACGCGCGCGCACACACACACACACACACACACACACACACACAGAGAGAGAGAGAGAGAGAGAGAGAGAGAGAGAGAGAGAGAGAGAGAGAGAGAGAGAGAGAGAGAGATATCTCGGCTCACTCGCGCGCGCGCTCTCTCTCTCTCTCTCTCTCTCTCACACACACACACACACACACACACACACACACACACACGCATACTCTCTCCCATGGCTGGCATTTAAGGATAAACCTGAATTTATGGTAATGAAACCTGCTGGGTTTCCCCGACTCTACCTCTCTTTGCACCTGCTAGTAGGTTCTTGATAGGTGTGTTAATGTTCCCATCGGTGCTCTGTCTCTTCACTCAATCTCTCTGTTCTCCATTACCCTCCATCTGATGGTCTTCTCTGACTGAACTCTAGACAGCCCTTCAGCCAGGTATAAGTCTGTCACCATTTCCCAGGAACCAGAGGAAACCAGGGGAATATGAGCTGTGTCTCTAAACCTCGTATGCTACCCAGCCAAGTTTTTCATATGTGTGACACTGTACCCCAGCCTGCTGTGGAAAGCCAGTTTGCAACATCCTAAATAGAAAAGCAGGGCAGAAACTTGGCTTGTTGTGGGTACCATTGCCTTTTCTCAACCTATTCTTCCATCTTACGGATGATGCAGACAGATAGAACTATTGGAATGCACTCCTCTTTCCCTTGGCTTCCTCTCTTCCATTCTTGTTTCTTAGCCTCCTTTTCTCCTGTCACTCATCCCACAAGAATCATAAAAAGACACTTTCCCTAGATCTTATGCTTTTCTGGATGCAACCCTGATAATTAATCCCTGAGGAAAGATGGAGGCAAGGTTTCTCCTTGGCAGAAGACACTGAGTACTGAGTGCCCTGCCTAGTTAGTGCTTAATAAAGTAAAAGATACTGAATGAGAAGTGCCAAGTTGTTTCTAACAAAAACTTACTGGATCTGAACATCTAAGCAAAAGACAATCAGAATTTTCCCTCTGTTTCTTGCCATTAGGTAGGTAGGGAAAGTTTGCATTAGAAAATAATTAATGATGAAAAAGTAGAATACATTGGATTAATATACATAATTACACCCAATATTGAAGTATATATACATACATACGTAAAAATAATTGTCCTGCCACCAATTAACTATATGATAGTAAAGATCCTGCTTATCTAACTCTCTCTAAAATGTGGTTTTAAAAGTCTGCACCAGGCTGGGAACGTAGCTGACTGGCATATACTTGCCAAGAATGTGTGAAGTTCTAACTTCAGTTTTCAGCACACACTCACTGACAAAAGCATGTACTTCAAAGGACTGCTTTTAAAAGCCTAAACACATTCTATGAGATTATAATGAAAGACTACAGCCTCAAAATTATTGAAAACTTAGATATTCTGATGGCATTTTTCTGACACTGGGTGGCCTGTTTCACAAATTAGCCCCTGCTGATTCATCATAAAATAAAAATTCCAACGGCAGCTAAGAGCTAAGGAAAACTGTTTCCTACAAATTGGGGGGGGGGATTTATTTTTGAGGGCTGGGTAGATGGCTCACGAGTTAAGAACACTTGCTGCTCTTACAGAGGATCTGAGTTCAGTTCATAGCACCCAAGCCAGGCAGTTCACAACCCTCTGTAACTCCAGTTCCTGGGTTTCTAATAACCTCTTCTGGTCTCTGCAGGAACCAGCATATAAATACACACACACACACACACACACACACACACACACACACACACACACACACAAACATACACACATTCACATACACAAATATAAATTTCTTTTTAATTGGCTACTCATTCCCTTCTAAGGAAATCAAACACAGTATGGGGTTTCATATTTTTGGTTTTTAAAAAATACAAGAAAGAGGCTGAAGAAATAGCTTAGCTGATAAAGAGCACACAGCATATACATAAGGACCTGACTTTGATTCCTCGGAGCCCTCATAAAAAAAGAATCAAGGTTTTTATAAAGAAAGCAAACATAGTACTTATGTCACAGCACTGGGGAATTAGAAACAGACAGCTCCCTGGCAGACAGACCAGATCCCTGGAGCTCAACACTCAGCCAGTCTCATCTACTTGGGAAGTTCCAGGCCAGGAAGAGACCTTGTCTCAGAAAATCAAAACATGGAAAGTTGGACTGCACCTGAAGAATAACACTGGTGGTTGATTTCTGGCCTCTGTACACTTTTACACGCTTACCTACAAAGGAGAACATGTGCATACATATATACACACTCAGACAAAACACATCCAAGGTGACAATTCTAGAAGCACAAGGTCAGGTGCTCCTATTCTTCCTGGGGAAGACAGCAGAGCTGTGACAGATTTGGAAAATCTCTTTCTTTTGTGTTTTGTGTTTGTTACCAACAACAGCACAGTGTTTTGTGTACTGAACTCCAATCTATTCTGGTGCTTGTGGCTCAGTCGTGTTTGCTTGCAGCTGAGCATATGGTTGATGTTACAAATAATTGACAGTTGAAGGTGCTTTTCAAATAAAACTGATAGAGTGGTACAGGGTGTTCCCTGAATTCACGGAGTTTGCCTGAGCATGTGAGGTAGGTTAACATTTAAATAAACTGCTGAGCGAGGGGAGTGACTTAAATGTCACTAAAATGGGTAGGACATATTTATTAGAAGGTCTGGACATGTAGGTTTGAGGTTGAGTAGAGATGTGCCCATTCTATTCTCTGACCTGGAAAATTAGGTAAACAGAAAGAATGTGAAGTGAGCTGAGATTATACTGATTACATTGTCTGTAATAATGGAGAATCCTGGTCAGTCTAGGGACATAAGGCGAAGAGGGGGTGCTGGTTTAAATAGAGAGGTTTACATGAAAGTCTGCAGAGGACACTTATTACCAGAGCCTTTGGGGTCAGAGGCTGGGTCTAAGTTCAGCCACCCTCCCTCTATAGGCCAGTTAAAGAGACAAGTAATAGCAAAAATCAGGGAAAACAAGGAGGTTTATTCAATGTGGTCATAATGAGAAAAGATGGAGGGAAAGCCCAGTGACCTACTGACCCTGATGTGTCTCCCATAGCTGTACATGAAGCTTAGACTTAGAAGCAAAAGACATGTATAACTAAACAATCATGGTCACAATGTAGTGCTGCCCATCACTGACCCACACTTGACTCAGTTCTAGTATCTCATGCAATGTAGTTGGCAAGTTACCAGAACTGAGTAAAATCTCTTCCTAGGAGACAAGCTCCTTCTTCAGCTGGTACCAGGCTTCAGTCTTTTTTTTTTTTTTTTTTTTTTTTTTGGCTTGGTGAGAGATTCTTGGGGAAATCAACTTCTTGAGACCCATTGTTTTAATAGTCTGCTGGCCAAGAGAAAAGCACAAGTGTCTCTCTAGAATATTTTCAGTCCTGTTGGGTCAGTATAGGGGTAGCCCGTCAGAGATGACCACTCAGATACCATTCATAGCCAATTGAAAATCTTTATTCCAGCCAGCTGAGACCACACTCAGGTATTCAAGGAACTAAGTGTGGCCATGAGTGTCAGTGTCCAGAATGTGGAGTTTTTGAAGGCATAAAGCATGTCCTGGCATCTCAGCAGCTTTAGGAGGTGGAGCTTCACAGAAACAAGCAGTTTAACAGAAGCTAAGTTAAGCAGTTAGCTATAGGGATTCTGCACAAAGAGACTAAGTGAGATAAGTTAGCTAGGACAATTTGACCTTGGGTTTCTGGAATAGAGTTGGATAATTTTCCATTCTCCTTCAAGGAGATCCAATTCTAGTAAACCTGAAATGGCCTCAGCAATAGTACAAGATGGAGGAATCTTTGCATTGTCTTGTCCTATCACATTGGTTACAAACTTAGGATCCCTGTGCCCACTCTCTTTCCTCAATAAGTATCAGATAACAAAAGCTGTCTAGACTAGGTAGTCTTGGGATGGGAGAACCTTTCTTGGTAAACTGAAACTACCCAGAGAACCAATCTGAAATAAGGACAGTAAGGGAATACCAGGTGAAAAGATAGCCAGGGCCTGAGATCTCCTCTCCATTAAGCACCAATTCCTGCACTACACCTTTGCATGAGCTCTGAGGACCGTACATGTAAATAATAACAGGCAGCCAAACACAACTGCCATGTGAGCAAAGTATCTGAAGTAGTGTCCCAGGGAGTTAGTGCAGGAAGATGTTTCAATAACAGGACTACAAACACTGTCTCAGAAGTAAAGAACAGAGGTCTCCAGATCAAAAATGTCCACTGAGCTGAGGGGATGGCTCAGTGTGTAATAAGAAAAACTGAATTCATATTCCAAGTATTTGTGTAAAAATCTGGGTGTGTTTAGAATTCTAGCACTGGGGGCAGAGACAGGGTAAATCCTGGGGACTCATTGTCCAGCTGATTTAGAGGAACCATCATAACTCTAAGCTCATTGAGAGAAACGCTGTCTCAAAATGTTAGTTAGGGAAACAACTGAAGACATTCCAACATCACCTTGTGTCCTCCACAAATGATTTACACAGATTTACACACACATGCACACACACACACACACTCACACTCACACACAAGGCACATCGACTGTCCACAAACTAATATAGATCAAGATCCATATGAAAGTGTTTGCATTTTAGAGCACCTTGAAACCAAGGCTGTTGGGGTGAAGCAGTGTTCAATACACACACATCCTACCTCAGAAACCACCCATCGGTCCCGTCGGTCTTACAATGCTGGTAGCTGGGTCAGGACAGAGTTGCCTATAGCTGTTTCTAGTTCTAGTGGCTTCTCTAGAGCCCCTTCAAAAGGGTGCCTGTCAAACTCTGATCTGAACTTCTCTTGTTCTATCTACAGATTCTGTTACCTGCCCTTTGTTGCTTTCTGTTGCCAATGGCAGTGCAGTCAGACCATCAGAAATGTCCCTAGATTTCTAGCTTCAGATAGAAGCCATCAGAGCTCCACTTCTAGTCTCTTAGGAGTGACCTTTGCTCTTATTTGTAAATGTAGGTAGACAAGTGGTAGATAACTGACCCTCTCTTTCCATTCCTATCAGTCCTCTCTATACTGGTCAATGCACTGGTATGAAACTGGCATCTTTAGCTTCTACCACTGAGTTATGAAATTGTCATGTCCCAGATGCTGTGTTAAGTAATTTACATACATCTAAATAGCCCGAGCAAGCATCCAATTGTAAAGTTATAGCACTCCTCATTTTAACTCAGATGTGATCTGAAAGCTGTGTTTTTTAACCGTCTTCACACCAAGATCATGTGCGAGCTGCAAGCCAGAACTCACACATGTGCAGGGGAATCTAGATGCTGGTACAAAGAAGATGCATTCCTCACCCAACATGCCTTTGATTCCCATTGTGTTTACACAGGAATGAATGGAAACCCCCCAAGCCACTGTGAGAAAATAGAGAAGAGATTGCAACGTGAAAGATTTCACAGCTCAGTCCTTTTCTCCAGGCTTTTAGGGGGATGACAGATACTATTTTCTGCCTGAAACAGAACAGCTTGAATCATGATTTTCAGGCTGGATGTCAGTTAGTTTTTGTCTGAAGTATGGTGTCGATGAAGGTCGTGTTGAAGGTGGTTTCCTAATTCAGTATAAATTGGCATTAAAATGACATGCATGTTTTCCAACCAGTATCAACCAATACTTAAGGACCATCAGGAAGGAGAAAATTCATATTATTTGTTTCCAATGCAATATTAATTCATCTTCCTCTAGTCATAGCTTCTGCTTTCATTAGGTTCTATAACGCATCCATGGTTCTGGGGATGACTTGTTTTTTTACGTCCTTTTGACAGAATAATTTTCCTCTCATCAAAATAATTCAGTATATAGTGACAAGTGGGTGCTGGATCTTGATGGCTGTGATCATAAATGCCTGTGATGCACATAAGCCCATTGTGGTTCTTTTTATTCCAAAGACAGCTATGATTGTGTTATTAAAATGTCCACAAAGCAAAATCGAACTTCTTTCCCTGTAGTCCTTACTTCTCTGCACTTATTTATATACCTCTTAGAATTTAGCCTTTACTTTTTTGGTTGTTTGTGGTGGATTTATTTTTTGCCTTTACTTTTTAAAAACAATTGTTAACATATATTATACAAAATAATGGGTTTCATTATGGCATTTTCCTAGAAACATGGGATGTACTTTGACCATATTCACCCACTAGTGTCCTCTCCTGGTTATAGTCTTTCATGTCATATTTATGATCTCCTATGTCATTCATTTATAGATAGATAAATGATAGATAGATAGATAGATAGATAGATAGATAGGTAGATAGATAGATAGATAAATTTAGAAATATGTATTCTAGTTTTCACATTTCCACATATGAAAGAAAATATGACATTTGTCTTTCTGAGTCTGGCTTATTTCACTTAATTTGATGATCTCCAGTTCCTGGAAATGACATAATTTTGTTGTTCCTAGGCAGCTAATAAAACTCTGTATATACACTTATACACTGTGTGTATAAGTAATATTTTCTTTATCCAGCTATACCAGTCCTGCAGTTTACCTGAAGGAACCTAAGTCAGCAGAGAGAGCTTATTGACTGTAGACAAGTCATGGCATCAGCTTAGGTACCTACCAACAAATGGACAGCTTGATTTTTGATGCTATCTCTGAAACACCTTCATTGTCTGCTTTTCCCAAGCTCTCAGGTGTGCCTAGACATTCCTAACCTTCACCTTCTTTTGGACACCTATGGCCCAGATGGCTTGTGTGGTCTCTTCCATTCCACCTGCCCTCTGGTGACATAACCATCTTCTTTTCCTTGTTACCATTGGATACCAAATTCTTATTCCAGAATGTCACCATCCTTTCCCTGTCTATAATCCCTTCTATCTTTCTAGTGTAAGAACAATTAGCTGTCCAGTTTGAATCACAGGTTTCTTTATGATAACAATAGAAAAGACAGTGATGCTGAGAAATATTCTTTTGCAAGAAAAGGCTCTCTATATAGTTAGTGCTATTGACTTAACACTGATACATTCTGGAACCAACACTCTGACATTAGTCTGGCAACTCCAGGGGAATCCTCTACCCATACCACTTGTTAAAGTCCCAGAATGATTTTTTCTAGATTATAATTATTGAGTGATAATAAACCTTATTTCATATGCACATATATTAAAAACAGTGCAGTTTCCTATAACAATGACATCCAGGACAGTCATAGGCTAAATCCTTTGTGTGCATTGTTCTCCCACATATAGGTCTGCTGACCCAAGTCTCCTTTGGCAGCCATCTCCAGGTTCCAGGGGAAATCTCATTCTTTTCCCATGCTGTTCTCTTTAAACAATTTCATCACTTTTACTCAGAGCACTTTGGAGAATTTTATACCTATATTAATCTCATCCCTTTTAAATTATTATTTCTGAACCTAAAGCTTTCTTAGAACCCACCACCACAGCAGCTTTACTTTTCTGGGATACCTTTTCTCAGAATTTTCTATCAAGCCTTACAAAATAACTGTTAGGTATAGAAATTGTATCAGGTCTGTCACCTTCTGGTTTCCTGCTCTTTGCAAGGTGCAAGGGTGGTCTTGATACCACTTCATCTAAAAGTAACCTTCCCTGTCACACACAGATAAGCAAGGGTTGGTCTCCTGCTTAGAACTTGGAAACAGCAGGTTTTAGATTTAAGGCTAGATTACTTATTTCTCTATATGAAAATAGTTTCAAGGGAAAAAATAGCCACAAGCAGTTCACAACTTTTCAGATCATTCAAAGCCCTTAAAAGAAATACTGGGAAGTTCTTTAATTATGATTGCTACACTTCTATAAGGGGTGAGAATTCAAAGGCTTTTCTTCTGACCCTCTGTTGTTATTTTCTTTTTCCTTCCTTTCCCCATCTCCCCTCCCATCCAAATCCACCCCTTTTCTGACACTCAGAACAAAAACAGGTATCTAAAGAATAATAAGATAAAAACAAAACAAATCAAAATAGGGCAAAATAAAAAAGAACCAAAGAAAAAAGTACAAAAAATACATATAGATGCAGAGACATACACATTTGCACACACAAGATTCCCATAAAAATACAAAAACAGAAGCTATTACACACACACACACACACACACACACACACACACATATATATATATATATATATATATATATATATATATATATATATGGTCTGTAAGATAAACAAAAATTAAAAAGTAAAAGTAAATAAAATCATTAAAAATAAATATATACCCCAACTAAATATTATGAGACAATGAACCTTCAAAAATGCTATTGAGTTCATTTTGTGTTGACCATCTACTGCTGGGCATAGGACCTGTTCTTAAGAGTGGTTTGTCAATGGTTTAAGAAAATTTGAAGACAAATGAATGGAACTAGAAAAAACTCATGTAGGTGAGGTAATGCAGACCCAGAAAGACAGACATGGTATGTATTCACTCAAAGTGGATTTTACCTATAAAGTAAAGGATAACCATGCTACAATCCACAGACCCAGAGAGGCTAGGTAACAAGGAGACCCAAGTGAGGAAGCATGGACCTCCCTGGGAAGGAGAAATAGAAGAGATCTCCTGGGTGGACTGGGGGTGTGTGGGGATGAGAACTTGAGGGATTGGGTTAGGGAGTGGGTGGAGGGGGAGAGTTCTGAAAAAGGTGACTGGAAAGGGGAGGAACTTGGGGTCAGGTAGAAACCTGATGCAAGGGAAACTCCCAGGAATCTACAAGCACGACCCCAGCTCAGACTCCTAACAATAGTGAATCAGTTAGCCATCTCCTATGATCAGATTGGTAACTACCCTAATTATCATAAAAGAGCCTTTATCCAGTGACTGATGGAAACAGATGCAGAGACCCACAGGCAAACATTAGGCAAAGTTCAGGGAATCCTGCTGAAGAGAGGGAGGAAGGATTGTAGGTGCCAGAGGGGTCAAGGATATCACAAGAAAAACCATAGAAACAACTAATCTGACTCACAGGAACTCAACAGAGTCTGAACCAACAACCAGGGAAGCTCCATGGGACCAACCTATGCCCTCTACATATACGTGACAGTTGTGTAGCTTGATCTATTTATGGGACTCCTAACAATGGGAGCAGGGGCTATCCCTAATGCTTCGGCTGGCCCTTGAGAACCTATTCTTCATACTGGATTGCCTTACTGAGCCTTAACACAAAGGGAGGTGCTTAGTCTTACTGCAGGTGGATATGATATGCCATGCTTTGTTAATACCCATGTTAGGCCTATGCCTTTCTGAATGGAAGCAGAGGAGGCATGGACTGACGGGGTAGATGGGAAGAAAGGAGGGAGGAGAAAATACGGTTGAAATGTATAAAATAAATAAATACATAAATAGATAAAACTTTAATGAAATATGAAAAATATAAAGCATGTCACCATTGACTTTATAACAATGACTTAGGAAAATTAAAATAATTCTGATGACAGTGTCCATATAAGACATGTACGTACTCAGGTACAAAGTCTTCACACTGGAAAATACTAAAACAAATGACATGCATTTGCTCCTTTACCTCATTCAAAAATCTTAGGTTTCATGTGGCTAAATTACAAGTTACTCGGTAAGGAGAACTCTGTTCTCATTAAGTCAAGTATTTTTTTCATATATATGATTTTAAAAAAAAAAGAGTGGTTTGTATCCCAAGTGAGACTCCATTGGAGAAATATACTTTTTCATGAGCAAGTAGTTATCAATTGGAGATAGCTTCTGGATTATGGATGGGGTTTTACGTACACTTCTCTCAGCACTGGGACCTATGCAGGCCCTGTACTTGCTGCCACAGTCTCTGTGAGATCATTTGTGTGTCAGTTATGTATTTAGAAGCCTTGTTTCCTCAGTGTCCTCCATCCCTCTGGCTCTTAAGTCTTTTGGACTCCTCTTAGACAAGGTTCTCTGAACCCTGAAGAGAGGAATTTAACAGAGATATCACATTTAAGGCTGAATGTTGCAAGTCTCTCACTTTCTGCACGTTGTCTGACTGTGGGTCTCTGTATTTGTTTCCATCTACTGCAGGAAGGAATCTTCTCTGATGATGACTGAATAAGGCACTGATCTAGGGGCTACTAGTGTAATAGTGGCACAATGCTTTTGGGAGTAACCAACCAATATCTGATTGGTTTTAAGGCCCACTTTGTGAAATGAAACCCATACACAACACTACTTGGGTGGCCCAGAACCTGAGACTAAATAGGTCAGGGATTTGGGGAAACCCAATTCTACTGTTCTGATAAAGGAACATTTTGCTATACTCCCAAATGATTTTGAAAGTCTTCCCTCTTATCAGATTTTTGCATAAATTGACATTTCAAGTAATCCCAAACTATCACTTATCTTAAAGTCAATTTGCAGTACCTTCATGTCCTATGTCAGCAGTGTGTCATCGAGTGCTCCTCCCAGATCTCTGAGCCCTTGTGAGAGTTGTTATACTTCTAACAAAGTATTGTTCAAAAATTTGTCAATGCGATTTGTCAATGTAAAGTCAATGATATGTAAGAAGGAATATTATGGATTCTTCCCAAGAGCATGTGTTTTATAATAGTTGATGATACAAGCCCGAGAAATAGAAAACTAATGGATTTATTTATTTTAAATGTCTGTAATCCAATGAAACAAGATTTAAAAAAAATAAGATACAGGCTCACGAGAGCTCTAGAGTCATATCACACAGTTGATTGGACTCAGGCTCAGTGCAGTAATTTACAGCCCATGTATATGGGCAATTATATTAACTAAATTTGTGAATGGTATCTTATGGCATTACAGTTGATTTTCTGAGAAATGTTTGTGTGATTTTAATATTTTACATATTACATTTCTACTTTTTACACTCATCATGGATATTAAGAAGCAACATATTCATGTGCATGTGTATTTATATATTTATTTATTTCAATGGCTTGACATGACCAAAAAGATTATTTTATCTTATTGTTCCTATTTTGCTATGAATAACTGAATTATTAGCAGAAAAATAATAATTATCTTGTGTAGTCTGAAGGAAAATCCTAGAGAAGCTCTTTACCTATCATATTTGGACCGAACATGTATGTGTGCATATCCTCTTATATGGATCCTTTAACAGTGAAATTTGCATGATGTGTAAAGTACAATGCTTAATTTAAAAGTTAACCATGGGCCTAGCGTGGTGGCACACATCTTTAGCCCTAGCACTCAGGGTGCTGGAATTTGCTGGAAGCAGCTCTTGTACCATGTGATGCCTGCATTCATGGAATTGGAATTTAGACTCCACCTTAACAGTTCTCTACTTCGCTTAGAAACTCATTCTTCTCGACAAAGGAGACAGTAAAAGTTGGAATGTCTCTGTTTTTTGTTTTTCGTTCTACAGCGTAATGCCATAGTTCGGAAGGATTAGTGTGGGCTTTCTTGTTCCTGAAAGAGACTCTCTTTTGACAAGTTAATTCATTTTGGTATTTGACAATTTCAAAGAGAGGTTTGTGGGGCAGAGTAATCAAAATACTTTAGATTCTCTAATACTTACTTGGTGCGCATATAAATTTGTATTTTAGACCTTTTCAACTACAATCAATTCTTAATCATAGTTACCTCTTTTGCACTTAGGTGGTGCTCACTGTGTAGTGAGCATTGCTCTGGGCATGTTAACTTATTAAGTCCACACAAAATCTTTACCAAGTAGGCACTATTGGCACGACACTAGGAGGTAGCTGTCATTATCAATAAAGGAAGTAAAGTCACTGAGAAATAAAGCACTTGGAGCTGAGGGAGACAATGACGTGAGTTCAGATCCCCAAACCCACTTAAAGTGAAGCTAGACTCACCAAGAGACCCTCCCTCAATAAATAATGTAGAGAGTCAGTCAAGAAAGACACTTGATTCTAACTTCAGGCTTCCACAGGAACATACACCCTTGTGTACATTCACCCCTCCTACTTGTTCCCACAGATATGTAAGTGTGTGTACACATACACACAATTTTAAAATGTTAGGGTTTTTCCCCCTTTTTGAAGAAATGAAGCACTTTGCCTAGGGTCCTGCAGCTCAAAGGTATCTGAGCTGACATTTGAACTTAAGAAGTCTGATTCTTCTATTCCTAAGCCCTGAGTCTGATGCCTCTTTGCTTTTCATTTGTGTGCTACATGCCACCTGTTAGTGCTAGCTGAGAGTAAGGTGCACAGCTGTGTGGATTTCATTAGATACCACCATGTCCTCTGTCACAGAGTCTGAGACTATAGACATAGTGTTACTTTCCCATCATCCCAGGAGATAATTAGAGCCAGTCTGTGCTATGGGGAAATGCAAACATTTATGCATACACACGTACACACCTCATCTTCTCTTTTGGTCAAGTGGAGATACCATTATCTAACAAGGAAAGAAACAGAAATTTCTCCCTGCTGCTCATGCTTTTCAGCTATTTATATAATCTTCTGTTTTGGCCAAGAGTCTAAGCAACTGTTTATGCCTTACTGAAATAGAGAGAGAGAGAGAGAGAGAGAGCGAGAGCGAGAGCGAGAGCGAGAGCGAGAGCGAGAGCGAGAGCGAGAGAGAGAGAGAGAGAGAGAGAGAGAGAGAGAGAGAGAGAAAGCTATTGTGTGACTGACTTGTAGTCATCTAGGATTTGTTAAGACTAAGAACTATCGAGTATTCCTGATCTGACATCTAGAGCATGTCTGGGCATATCATCTGGAGTAATTCCCATTTGACGTTCTTATGTGGTTTTTATATATGCTACTTTACCACATACATACATATGTGTGTACATCAATATATAAATATTGCATATATATATATATATATATATATATATATATATATATAGCTAAATAGCACATATAATACACAGGTTGTTAAGAAATTACAAGATCCTAGTGATTTTAGTAATCAGGTTTCAGAGGCTATGCGTCTGACTCATTTTCCTAATAGTACATCTCTCTCCAGCCTCATCCAGAGCATTCATTGTATCTCAGGCATCTGATACCCCTTGAGAGTGCTCTGTGGACCCTATGTGGAGCACTTGAGAATGATCCAAAGCTGGTCCTTTACATAGACATCCAGATACTCAAGATGTTCAGATCTGGAGATGCTCCAGAGTTGTGTGTTGTCATTTTTCCCATTCTGAGAAAGAGGAAGCTACTTGGTACCCAGGCAAAGGATGGTTTATATGCTCAACCAGAAGAATGGAGCCAAGCATTCCAATGTTGTCTTGGGAAAGCTCTGAGATGTCCTTGCCCAGTGTATCCTTCCCCAGACTTGTCTTATGTTACAGAGGGAAAAGATGAGAAGCTGAAGGAAGCAGTGTGTCCCCCAGTCCTTCTCAAGACAGTCTTAAGTGTTCATTTCAGTTTGGATTTCTGCATAGAAATATAGACTGTGAACCTTATAGTACCAAGGCAGACTCTGACTTGTACAAACTTAACTTTGTTTCCTTGCTGTGGATGTTAATAATACAAAAGAAGAGAAAGAAGTAAAAACTTGGAATTATAAAAAAAAGTTCTATGAAATACTGCCTTCTGAATATGTCATGGCTTATGCAGTCATGAACACACAGCATCCATGGCTACCTACACAGAAAAATGAAGCATGAAAGGAAGATGAAGACTAGCTGGAAAAAAGAAAGGGTCTGTGGGAGTAGAGAGGCAGAGTAAAAAGGTAGTGTGAGGTAAACATGTTCACAGTACATGTATTAAATTGTCAATATTTACATTTTAAAAAATTATTTCTTTTAAATTTTCAAACATCATGAGGTAGATATTGTTATTATCCTTCAAATGGGAAAATAAAATCTTAGAACCTATTTAAGATTATAGAGCTATTAAGTGAAAATTTAGCATTCCATTCAGTACAGTTCCCTTTATTCTTAAAGAAGTTCTTCTCCTGTCTGTCTCTCTCCCTGTATGTGAGTCTGTCCCTCTGCCTCACTGTCTCCATAAAGAAAGCTCCACCCTCTTTGTGTCTGTCTGTCTGTTTCTCTGTCTCTTTCTCCCTGTATGTATGTGTGTGTTTGTAAAGTATATACAAGGTTCTGACTGACAAACTTTCATTATGTAACAGATGCAAAACTCACCCCAATACCAACCCTCACCTTCTTGTTTGGCACTTTTTGGTACTGACACAATTAAAACTCAGTCATCCCAGCCATTAATTGAATGAAAGTTACCAAGAATACTGTGTTCTAAACCAGCACTATGTTACTATCTTCATTACATACTCATTTAATGTCTAAGCCACCCTAAAAGTAGGTAGTGTTTTTATTTTAGAAATGATAGAATAGAGGCTTAGAAGATCAAGTCACAATGTTATTTGTCAGTAGAAAGAGCCTAGGAGTGCACTGAGGGTACTAACTAGCTCTGTTATTCTATTTGTTAGTTGAAATTAGGAGAAGAGCTAATTTCAGGAGAGCAAATTAATACAAGTTCAACAAATGATTTGGGCTTCATCTTAGCCATAATCTTGTGCCCATTGTATAAAGGAGAACATAGGAACTAAGGAGATGGTTTAATGGGTAAGGCATTTGCCACACATGGATGAGGACCAAAGCTGAGATCCCAGAGTCCACCTAAATGCTCACTTTGTCTGACAGCCCTGCTGCCATCCCAGCACTCCGAAGACAGAGGATCCCCAGTGAAGCCTGAATCTATTTAGTCTTATCAATAAAAACCAGGAGTCAAATATCAGGGTAATAACCTGAAAGATCAGAGAAGCAAACACTAGTGACTTCTTTCCTCTCTGGATCCTCAGACCAAAAAGAGACCAAAAATCCTGTCTCCACCCACCTTGTATTCCTGTTTCTGTCTCCTGCTTGTGCTGGGATTAAAGGAGTGAGCCTCCCAAGTACTGGGAGCCTCCCAAGTGCTGGGATTAAAGGTGTGTGCCACCACCACCTGGCCTCTATCTTTACTAGTGGCTAGCTCTGCCCTCTTATCTCCAGGCAAGCTTTATTTGTCAGAACACAAAATATCATATAACATCCCCAGGGCAAGGTGGCTGGCTGGACTAGCTGAACCAGCAAATTCTGGCTTTAAGTGAGACAGGAGCCTCAATGTATATGGTGAGAGTAGTTAAGAAACACACCTGACTTCAACCTCTGGCCTCAATACACACATATATACACGTGCACATGAACCTACACACATATATATTTTTCACACACACATGAGTGAACACACACACACCACACTTACACACCACACATACATGAAAATATCCAACATTTATAAGATTTTTTTAATCCAAACACTTTGCAACCACATACTATTAAATAGCTACAGCTTTTAGTTTTCTGTGAGAGAGCACAGTGAAGCTAAACTGTGTACTAAGTAAAACCAGACTTTGTATACTATAAACTTGGGTACCAGCCAGGCAGAGCAAAGTGTGCCAACCTGCTAATTTGTGAAATTTTCACTTGTGACTGTACTCACTTGAGAAATTCAATTTAGAGAAGACTTCTTCCCTGTAGGGTCAGAGAAGCAGCAGGCAACTGGCCTGTTAAAATATTTATTTCAATCCATATCATCATCTTGTGAGAAAGAAACACTTTTTTTTTCTTTTACGATTATTATTTTTTTTTATTTTTAAGCCACTGAGTCCAATTAGTGCAGATACAGTGTCATCCACTGGGGTGGACTCAACCTGCCAGTGGCCACACTCATAGAAAAGTGACTCTCCCTCCCCCAGCAATTACCAGTAGCTCCTCCACTAAAGGTGAGGCCCCAGTGGCCCCTTCCATTCGATACTGGAATTTTTGACTGGTTTTTATCTTGTTTAGGTCTCAATATAGGTATCACAGCTGCTGTGCGTGGATATGTGTATCAGCCATGTCTTCATGGCATCCATCCAATCTTATGACTCATATTCTTTCTGATGCTCTCCCAGGGTGTTCCCTGCTCCTTGGTGGGGAACATTTTTGAGTCAAGCGTGCAGTGAGCACATTAAATGCTATTTCATCACTACCTTTTTTTTCTCTCTGTAGAAAAATAGCTCTATCAGGTTCCAAGGTTCACAAGGCATTGTCTCCAGTGTCTAACGCCCTTTGGAATTTACCTAAAAGCAGGTATGGTATAGCCTCAGTTAGCAGCCAGGGGCTACTGGCTGTCTAATGACTTCTCTGGTTGGCAGAGCTTACCAATACTGCAGAACAGCTCACCCAACAACTCAGCACACAGCAACTTTCTCATGCTTCCCACAAACTTTGATATTTTGTATTATCTCCCTAAATGAATCTATCATCTCTTACATTATCTTTTGTGTGCATGTGTGTGTGCTCTTGTGTGCATGTGTGTGCACACAAGCACACACATGTAGGCAGGTGAACATGAATGTTGTTTCTCAGACATTGTCCATATTGTTTTGTTTTGGGGACAAGGTCTCTCACTATGGCCTGTGAGTCATCAGTTAGGCTAAATTCACTAGCCAGTGAATGCAACAGATCTTCTCTTTACCTCCCCATTGCTGGGAATACAAGCACAGCACAATGTTATGTTCTCTTTTTTTATTTAGGTTCCTGGAATAAAAATTATATTTCCATGGCAAATACACTATACTGACTTAGCTATCTTCCCAGCCTCTATCTTTTTATTGTCCTGCATATTCATTACAAAAAGTGACTGGTTTATAATGACGTTTTGTTCAAAGTATACCATATACTTTGACTATAATTATTGTTTTTCCACAGCCATCCTAATACAGAGCACCAGTATTTCTCTCATGTGAATTACTGGATCCCCACCTTACTTACATTGATGGCCTCTACAGTCTATACTTCAACCAAAAGCTAGTGTGATTCACCCAAATGGCATGGACTCAAGCTGTGAGCTCACTATGAATGTATGCTATAAGAATGTTGTGTAGTTACTTTATGGGACACTTTGTGATAGTCCCTAGTGAGAGACTTCCCTCAGCTTCTCTTTGCAAACACCCACTCATGCCTTTGCCTTCAACACAAACTGATGACTGACATTTTTCCTGTGACCAACTCAGAGTGGCTGTCCTCACTCTAAACTCTAAGATGTTCCCTCTGGGACATTCATCATACTTTAAAGGAGTGTTTCTCAACCTGTGTGTTGAATGGCCCTTTCGCAAGGGTCTCCTAAGACCATTGAAAAATGCAGATATTTATATTACAATTCATAACAGTAGCAAAATTACATTTATGAAGTAGTAACAAAAATAATTTTATGGTTGGGGGTCACCACAACACAAGGAACTATATTAAAGGGTCACAGCATTAGAAAGGTTGAGAGCCAGTGCTTTAGAGCAATGGATTACCTAATAGCCATTTTCCTTGGGAATGTGAGATTATCTGTTTTCCTTTGAAATATGAAATATCTGTTTTCCTTTCAAAATGTGAAACTGACATTCTGGCAGGCCTCTTGTGTGAACGAATCATATGGGGCATGTGTATGTAATGTAAATATGAGTTGTGTGTTTCATGTTAAATATCTATATAAATGTGTGCATAACTATATTATAAATGTCTCACTGGAATCTGAAATGTAGAAATCATCAGATACAGACAGTAATAGTTAGTCTTCAATGCCAGGCCAGCATGATGCAATCCTGTAATACCAGGAATTGAGAGTTAGAGGCAGGAAAATCAGGAGTTCAAGTTCATCCTTGGCTGTAATGAATTTCAAGGCAACACACTCTATATAAGACCCTTTACCAAAAAGCAAAAACCAAAATATTTGTATTGTCAACTTGACTATATTTAGGATAATGTAGAAGCCACATTGGGCATTGAGGGTGTTTCTGGAGAGTATTAACTAAGTGGACTTAGTTTGTGGACTAAGAAAATTGGAAACAAGTAGAAAATCAGCTGAATGACAGCACCCTCTGCTCTCTACTTCCTGACTCTCACGATGAGAGGAGTCCCAATTACCATGGATGCTACCATGTGTTTTCCTCCATGATAGACTCTACTCAAACTGTGACTCAAACCCCTCTTCCATTAAGCTGCTTCTGTCTGGTATTTTAACACGGCAAAGAGAGTAGTAATACAACCCCCATGTCACATTGTGTTTACATAACTTTCCAGACAAGATGATCTTTGAGTTTTGAATTTTCTTCTTCTCCTGGGCTGCTTACACACTATGCCACATTCTCTTGTTGTACAGGGCTATGGCTGTTCTCAGTCTGTCATAGGATCATGAAGAAAAACACCTGACCCTTTTTAGTGCATTGTATTACTAAGCTAGGCTGCTCAGTAAGCTATGTGTATCACACGGATTTTTAATTTGGAATATTTCCAATTTATAGTATATTTATCAATGGGCAACCTGTAAATTTAGGGACCCAAATTTATGTCTTAGCTCTCAAAAACATCTGTGTTGATTGAGTGCTTGCTAAATGTTAAATGCAAAAGCTAATTTAGTAAATACCTTTGCTGACATGATGCTGTATTGAATGTAAGAGTTTATAAGGTACATTCCATGTCTTCAGAGTTTTGGGCATTTGACCTGAGTGTACAGAACACTGATACAAAGAAGCTGTGGTAATGTAAGTGTATTTTATTGTGTGTATATGTTATATGTGAGTGCAGTTGTGTATAGATATGCAAGCCCATGTGCACATGAACACCAGAGGAGAACACTGGGTGTCCTCCTCTATCACTCTGTGCCTTGTTTCTTCAAGACAGCATCTCTACCGAGGCTCAAGCTCACAGGTTTATAGCTAGGCTGACTGGCAGTAAGTACCAATGATCTTCCTGTCTCCATCAATTCCCCATTCTGAACTTCCTGGTGACATGCTCAACTTTAAGTGAATATTTGCGATCCAAACTTGGGTCTTCATGCTTGCACTGCAAATATTCTTACCTTCTGAGCCATCTCCTCAGCCCTGTAATTTTATTTTCGATTGGGGCAAGAGATCTGATCTTAGTCCTGTTGACTCTTGTTTAGCTAGAAACTGTATTGAAAGTGATTGCACTGTCTGATTCACTTTTCTCCCCCTTTCCTCTATCCCACACTCATGGTGCTGAGCAGAAATGTAAGGTTTATTTAGTTTCCTTCATTTGGCTCCACAGCAGCATAAAGTCATCAGTGCCATCACCATAAGAGGACTTTGTTTTATTTTTTGTCACCCAGCACATTTTTAGTGTCAGGATGGTTACTAATCATTCATTGTATTTATTCTAACTAGGGAAGTTTTGCAAAAATTGTGTGACTCTTTAGAAAGAAATGCTTTAAATTATGACTTATCTTCTGTTCTGTTGGCCAGTGAGCACTCCATGGCTTTAAACATCATGACTCCACTCAACGAAGATTTTCACAAGAGCAAAGCTCTTCCGTGGGCATGCTTGTTGATCTCTGGGCCCCAGAATCTTTCCTCTCCCCTCAGAGCATGCTGTGATCAGGAATGGCAAGACATGGCTATTTTTTTCTCATGTTTGGTTGGAATGAGAATTCTGAGAGGATGAAATAGAAAGATATCTGTGTCTTTTTCTGGTCTTGAGTTTTTGAGATTATTTTTACAATAAGCATGGGGGACTGGAGAGATCATAGTTAAGAGCTTTTGCTGATCTGGCAGAAGACTTGAAGTCAGTTCCCAGCAACCACACAGAGGTTCACAAGTACCTATAACTCTAGCTCCAGAGAATCTGATGCCTTCTTCTGGTCTCCACAGGCTCCTGAATGCACATAGTGCACAGAGATTCATGTAGACAAGTACACACATTCAAATAAAAACAGTAAATAAACTTTTAAGAAGAAAAAAATTTGAGTGGCTCTGTTAAACTGCATTCAAATACTTTAGCAATTTAAGAGCATTCATGAAGAGAGGAAATAGGATAAAATTAAATATTAAATAGACTAAAAACAAGTCTTGGCACAAATGGCTCCTTAAGGAGCAGAGGAAAATGTGTAAAAGTTAAGTGAGAACCACAGCTGGGGCAGTGTGAGTGGATAAGGGCTCTGTTGGCATCCAGACTCCACTGCTCTTCTGCATGGCCAAGCACTGGGGCATCTTCTCCCCACGCCCCTCAAGGTGCTTCCCACACAAGTGCTTCATTTCACTCAAGAAGTAGTTTGAAAAGTGTCTATTGTCCTAGTGTGCAACAGAGACAACAGTGTGCTATGTAAATCATAGTTGCTGATACTCACTTCAAGTTCACTGTCATGAGATATCAATATTATAATCCTGAAATTGGATTTATGCTTAAGCTTGTGAATTAGGAATCTGCTTAGAGAGATTCTAGTAGCTAAATTACTCTCAGCTGTAAGAGACAGAAGTTCTTCATGCAGGGAACCTAAAACTTTATAGAAATAAATGAAAGTATCTTTATAGAAATATAGAAATACAAAGATATAAAAATGTATACATGCTTGAAGCAATCAAGGAACTTTTCATGATGCAAAGACAACCTGGAAATTTCATTTGAGTAGCAGATTGTTGACCTTTTTTTCTCATGTGATGCTGGCTTCTCCTGTGAGCCATCATAGGAAAATGTCTGCTCAGTTGCCTTCCTGGGAGTAAAGATCGTGATTAGAAGTGTGTGAGCTGAGAAGTGTTTAAATCAAGCTCATTAGAAAAAAATGTTAAACAGTTATATCTAAAATGAAAGGAAATGATTTGGTGTAATTAAAGGAAGTGAAGGAGTGATGCCTTCCCAGAACAGGACCCTCTGTTGTCACTGGCAGATTAGAGATGCAAGGATTAGAGAAGCACCTGCCCTTTGATTTGCTTCTCATTGAGGGCAATCATCAACCTTCCCCTCCCCACAGTACATGCAATAAATACTGGCATGAATGAGGCCAATGTTGCTGTGTCTGATGCTCAGAGTTTGAGCTGGGTGTAAATGCTTGGCTGATATATTACTATTTGCCTTCTCATATTGAATGCTATAAAATCAGTAGACACTTGTATTTTCATAAGCCATTGCCTTTTAAATGGACAGATAGTATATAAATTCCACATGGCCACATTGGGATTGCATGTTTTGCAAAAAATAGTCACCATCTGAACAGGAAACTTTTCAAAATATGAAAGAAGAAAAAGAAAGAGCTTGGCATTAATTTGCACTTATTACTATACTTAGCTTCCATGAAAATATTCTATCATAAACCAGGCTATAGTCCTGTGAACCTACCTACTGCAGAGACTGAGGCAGGAGGATTGAAAGTTCAAGGCCTGTAGCATGAATCTTAAAGAGTCTGATTAATAAAATCAAATCCGGAGCCAAGTATTGGGGTGAATACTGGAAGATCAGAGAGACAGAACAAGCCACAGAAACCTCACCTGGCCAGCTTCTCAGGTGATCTTGTTTCCTCAGACTGGAAGCCTCTGTGTCCTCATATCCGAATGGCTCTCAGTTGAACTGTGCTGCTTAAAACCTAAAAGCTTAATCAGCCAAATGCTTCTAGTTTCTGGTCCTCACGCCTTATATATCTTTCCTTTCTACCATCACTCCCTGGGATTAAAGGCATCAGATTAAAGGATGCTTGGCTGTATCCTTGAACAGATGGATTTCTGCCTCTGGAATGCTAGGATTAAAGGCATGTGCTACCACTGCCTAACTTCTATGTTTAATATTGTGGCTGTTCTGTCTCTGACCCCAGATAAGTTTATTAGGGTGCACAATATTTTGGGGAACACAATACCACCACAAAGGCCAGATGGACTATAAAGGGATTTCAAGGCCAGCCTATGTAATTAAGTGAAATTCTGCCTCAAAATAAAAAGAAGGTGGCCTGGGGTGGAGCTCAGCAGCAGGGTTTGTGGATAGCACACAGGAGGGCCAAGGATCTATCCCCAATAGTAAAAACAAACAAAGAAAAAGGAGAAGAAAGAAGGGAGGGAGGGAAGGAGAGAAAGAGGGAAAGGAAGGAAAGAGGGAAGGAAGGAAGGAAGGAAGGAAGGAAGGAAGGAAGGAAGGAAGGAAGGAGGGAAAGAAAGTAAGAGAAAAGAAAGAATGAATGAATTCCTTGGAAACAGTAGTTGGCTACTGGGAAGATAATTCATTTGGTATTCTTTGCTATGCAAATAGGAGAACTTGAGTTTGCTTTCCCCCAGAGTCCATGTGAAAAAGCTGAGCACAGCAGCACATGCCTGTAAACCCAGGTCTGGGGAGGCAGAAACAGGCAGATCACTGGGGCTTGCTATCCAGCCAACCTAGTAACCAAATCAATGAGCTTCAGGGTTATTGAAAGACCTTATCATCCAAAATAATGTGGAACATGATTAAAGGAGACACAGACATCAACCTGCGGCTTCCAGGAGCACACTTACCTTCAAACACTCATATATATGTGCACATGCATATTGCACAAACATATACATACACAAAGAAATATTGCTTTATCATTTTAATTTTAGAAACGACAATGCTTTGTTCTAGTTGTCTAGACCAGTAGAACTCAGTGAATAAGCCTAAACTAATAAGCATAAGTGTAGGTCCCAGTCTTGAGCTGGTAGCCTGTTGGTTCATCTTCTTTTCCATTCCATCTTTCTTCTCTTTTTTTATTTTATTTTATTTTATTTTACAATACTATTCAGTTCTACATAACAGCCACAGATTCCCTTTTGGCTATTACAAACAATGCTGATACAAACATAGCTGAGCAAGTGCTCTTGTGGTATGATTGAGCATTTCTTGGGTATATGCCCAAGAATGGTATAGCTGGATCTTGGGGGAGATTGATTCCCAATTTTCTAAGAAAGCTCCATATTGATTTCCAAAGTGGTTGTACAAGCTTGCATTCCCACCAGCAGTGGAGGAGAGTTCCCCTAGTTCCACATCCTCTCTAGCATAAAGCATCTTCAGTGTTTTTGATCTTAGCCATTCTGACAGGCATAAGGTGGTATCTCAGAGTTGTTTTGATTTGCATTTGCCTGATGATTAGGGATGTTGAGCAATTCCTTAAATGTCTTTCAGCCATTTGAGTTTCCTCTGTTGAGAATTCTCTGTTTAGTTCTAAAGCCCATTCCTCAATTGGACTGTTGGTCATTTTGATGTCTAATTTCTTGAGTTCCTTATATATTCTGGATATCAGTCCTCTGTCAGATGTGGGGTTGGTGAAGATCTTTTCCCATTCTGTAGGCTGTCACTTTGCCTTGTTGACCGTATCCTTTGCTCTACAAAAGCTTCTCAGTTTCAAGAGGTCCCATTGACTGATTGTTTCTCTCAGTGTCTGTGCTACTGGTGTTATATTTAGGAAGTGATCTCCTATGCCAATGCGTTCAAGACTACTTCCTACTTTCTCTTCTAGTAGGTTCAGAGTAGCTGGATTTATGTTGAGGTCCTTGATCCACCTGGACTTAAGTTTTGTGCACGGTGACAGATATGGATCTGTTTGCAGCCTTCTACACATTGATATCCAGTTATGCCAGCACCATTTGTTGAAGATGCTTTCTTTTTTCCATTGTACAGTTTTGGCTTCTTTGTCAAAAATTGTATGTTCATAGGTGTGTGGGTTAATGTCAGGGTCTTCAATTCGATTCCATTGGTCCACATGTCGGTTTTTATGCCAATATCAAGCTGTTTTTATTACTGTAGCTCTATGCAAAATACTCAATAAAATACTGGCAAACAGACTCCAAGAACACATCAGAACAATTATCCACCATGTTCAAGTAGGCTTCATCCCAGGGATGCAAGGGTGGTTCAACATACGAAAGTCAGTCAATGTAATACACCATATAAACAAACTCAAAGAAAAAAACCACATGATCATCTCACTAGATGCAGAAAAGGCATTTGACAAAATCCAACACCCCTTCATGATAAAAGTCTTGGAGCGATCAGGAATATAGGGAACATACCTCAACATAATAAAGGCAATTTACAGCAAGCCAACAGCCAACATCAAATTAAGTGGAGAGAAACTCAAAGAAATTCCACTAAAATCATGACCGAGGCAAGGCTGTCCACTCTCCTCATACTTATTCAATATAGTACTTGAAGTTCTAGCCAGAGCAATAAGACAACATAAGGAGATTAAGGGGATACAAATTGGAAAGGAAGAAGTCAAGCTTTCCCTATTTGCAGATGACATGATAGTATACTTGAGTGACCCCAAAGATTCCACCCAGGAATGATAAAGCTTATAAACACCTTCATCAACATAGCAGGATACAAGATCAACTCAAAAAATCAGTAGCCCTCCTATATACAATGGACAAAGAAGCTGAGAAGGCAATTAGAGATACATCACCCTTTACAATAGCCACAAATGACATAAAATACCTTGGGGTAACACTAACCAAGCAAGTGAAGGACCTTTATGACAAGAACTTTAAGTCCCTGAAAAAAGAAATTGAAGAAGATGTCAGAAAATGGAAAGATCTCCCATGCTCATGGATAGGCAGGGCCAACATAGTAAAAATGGCAATTTTACCAAAAGCAATCTACAGATTCAATGCAATCCCTATCAAAATACCAACACAATTTTTCACAGACCTAGAAAGAATCATACTCAACTTCATATGGAAAAACAAAAAACCCAGGATAGCCAAAAGAATCCTGTACAATAAAACAACTTCTGGAGGCATCACAATCCATCTTTCTTCTCTTAGAGAGTAATTTCTATCTACCCCTGCATCCCAGCCCAGAAGCAGACGGTTGCAAGGGCCGCTGGTGTCTGTGCATGAGCTTGTTAAGTTAGCCTGTCTTCTTTGTAGGAAGATATCTAAGACCACAATAGGTAAAAACTGACTGATAGCTATCTAGGTGTTTTCTTGCTACTGCTGACTTTCTGTGGATTTTATCTCTGGAATTATACCAAAGTCTATTAATAAATAACTGTGGCCTGTGTAGCTAGAAGGTCTTTGTGTGAATATCATGGAGGTGAGCTTGGAAAGCAGCCTATTTTTCTTTGAAGCAAGCTAGCTTCTCACAACAAATGTCAGGGCTTTGAACACTCACAAATCTAAACACAGACAAAAATAAAATTTCAGATATCTCTTTAGAACCAAAACAAGAGACCAGAAACTAATCCTTTTTATTATTCCTATTCTTATTATATTCTTATTATATTCACCATTAATGTATTTTCACCAGATTTATCAGGGTTTTTAGAAATATTTAAATTATTTTTATTTAATATTTTGATATTTTCTAAAGAACATAAATCTCACGTTTCATTCTTATTTCCAGGGAAATTTTTAATCATGACACTAAGAAAAAAAAGCATTAGGATGTAATCACTTTCTGTTCTTTATTTGATGTCTTCTGGTCTGCTTCCAGAACTGGGGTTCATACTAGAAGTTTGTGTCAGTTTCTTGACTCTTCTCCCTAAAGTAGATGAGAGAGGAATCAAGACAAAAAGGGAGATGAAAACTCTAGCTTTATTTCTTTGGGATGTAATCCCAAACACATTTTTTGTGTGCAGTTGTCTTTGAAGACCTCACTAGTTGATAAAGGATTTTTCCTGGCTCCTCAAGCCTGTCCCCCTTTCTGCCACTAGAGAAGATATGGCACGCCTGCATCCTCTCTCCTGCACTGCAGAAGCTGGCCTCACCTCTGTCTCACAGACTGTCACAGGTAGACCAAATCAGAGCAGATGGCAGCTTGCTGGTTGCCCTCTGCAAGCTGGCTCTTGGTCTAACCCTGGGAGATGGATTTAGTAATGCGATACACGTCCTGGCACCTCTCTGCAAAGCCAGGGCATCACTGTAGAGAGATGGTATCATGCCACCCATGTCCCACCGGGAGAGTGAATCCAGCCCTCTATGTGTTGGGCCGAGTCCTCAGAGAAGCCAGCCACTTTCCCTAGACTCTGCCTGCCCTGCTGAGTGGAAGGAAGGGAATACAAGTAGAATGAAAGTCTCTCTCCTTCTCACTTTCCTCCTACCCCATGCATCTGAAACTATTTTTATTTTCATGGAGAAATCCAGGCACTTAAAAGCCAAGACTAAAACATGAGGAAACAGTTGTCTCTGAAGACTTGTATGAACTTTAAACCAACTGTGTAGTGGAAGACAGTCGAGTTGGCAATAGTCAGAATGCCCTGCAGTCATTTAGTAATCTTCATTTTTCAGCTTGTCTGTCTGTCAGTCTGTCTATAGGGTATGTTTCTTCTCTCAGTTCTCCTTAACCCTTATACAGAAACAAACTGATTTCTTTTTTCAGCACTTTGGGCAAGAAGTATTCCCACAGAGATAAAGGGTGTTCCAGTTAAGAGAAACATTCTTTCAGACTAGGATATAAAGAAATAGTCTCATTTACAAAGCACTAAAAAAATTTTACATTTACTTAAACGCTAGATTTTATTTAACCAATCTAATTTTTTCACATAATCATATTTTTCTTAGACCAGCAAACATTTGTTGTCTTTTTTCATTTCTTTTGAAGTCATGTAAGTAGGAAAGCTCTGGCAATTGAATTTTTCAACATCTGATTGGGCCAATGAAGGAGCTGCACATTTCAAACTTTTCCTAATCCAAAGCATGGCATGTATTTCCTAATTCCCAAGCAAGCACTGCCTAAAAGCTTTTGAATACATTATACTGCCTTCTAATTTTAAACAAACTTGATTTAAGCATGTATGCAAATTGTTTCACTTGCTAGTGAGAACACCTTCCCCTGCAGCTCCCAGCAAGGAGCTGAGGATCAGGACAGGTTTATGAAACTCTGATTGTGAATATTGATCAGCCTTTATGTTATCCTGATAAACTGTGTGTTCGTTCCATTATGGATGAGGTCATGCATCTGAAAGGTTCTCTTTCATATTTGTTAACAAAAATTTGTGGCTCATCTGTACACAGAACCATGCATGAGGCTGCATGAATAAATGTTGTCTGAATGAATGCTCACTAATTCTGTGTGGCTGTACTCAGGCCCCTCATAGAAGCTTCCACTTCAATGTAGTTGTTCAGTGCACAATCATCTAACTTGTGTAAAATAAACATGATTTGAGAAAGAAAGGGTGAAAAGAGCAAGTAGGCATTTAGAAAAAAATAATTTAAAACGACTCTGTGCCCAGTGCCCCATTCTGTACCACAAGTCTAAACGTATACACTCAGTAATGTAGTACAGCTCACAATCATGACTTAGGTTTTTGTTCAGTTCCATTTGTACAAGAGTATGCCAGCTTCTGATATGCAGGGTCCCTGGATAAATGTACACATGTTCATGTCATAGTTCTCGGATGTCCAGAGCATTTTGTAGGAAAGGAATGTGATTCATCAACCCATTGTTAACACACAAAGGATCACAGGGAAGCAGAATATTGTTGCGCTGATGAATGAGTAAGATGTCCTTATAAATGAAACTCAAAAAAAAAAATTAACTCTCATGAATAGTCAATGCACTGCTTACTATGGGGGACCAAAGTTTAAATCTACTAAATCACCCAACTGAGGAGAAAGAGCCTCCCACCTCTATAGATATCTTTCTGCCCCAGGTGAAGTAAATGTTAATTTCAGGCAGGCTTCATGGAAATAATAACATATTAGTACATAGTGATCACATAAAACTGTTTATCTCTGACTTTCCATCTGAAGTACAATGGTAGTCCGCAAGAGAAATGTGACATTAGCAATAGCACCACTTATATTCAAATGCCAGAAAGTGCCTTAATAATAAATATAAAAAGAACTTCAATGTTTTGAAAAAACCCACATTGGTGATTATAAATATCTATTATTTTGGATTTCTCTCTGAGGCATATTATAATGTTTGAATTGCTGAAATCTGGGATACGTGGATATCTGGAATCACAAGACTCAAAGTCACCTTCAAGGGTATTTGCTGTGTGTGTGTGTGTGTGTGTGTGTGTGTGTGTGTGTGTGTGTGTGTGTGTGTACTTGCCCTCCAGGAGGTCAGAATGGTGGCTTTGATCTGTGGGCTCAGCAAGGTAGACAGTAGCTGATGAGTGGTTACTAGTGAAATCACTGCATTCCTCATGTTCTCTCTTATATCATTCAGTATCTTATCACCCATTAAAGTCTTATAAAATGTGGAAATGCTCTTACATAACTTGGGCTTAAATATACTCAGAATAAAATGGGGTCTAGTTTGGTGGTAGAGCACATCCCCTCTGTTGACAAGGCTGTATTTGATCCCTAGCAAAACACATGCACATGAGCACACGTATACACACAATAGAGAGACAGAGAGATGATTCTAGTTCTGAAGAAGCCCTGAATACAGTTCCTCTCACAAGAACCAAACTAAAGACTTTGAGTTTTCAATAAAAAAGTAGGCAGTTCTTCTTGAGGGCATAAATGTTTCCTTAAAAGATTGTGTTAACCATTTTTAATGAAATGAAACTATAATTTTTAAAGTCTCTACCTGCTGTGGCCTCCTCATCTACTTTTTAGCTTCTGCTTTCTCTCTCTACAGTTTTTATTTTATTTTATTTATTTAATATTTTTGAGACAAGGTCTCATAGTGTAGCCCTGACTGGCCTGGAACTAGATATGTAGACAAGGCTAGCCTCAAAGTGACAGCGATCCATCTGCCTTTTTCCTCATGAGTGCTGGGATTGGGGGTGTGCACCACTGTTCCAAACCATTCACCTAAATTTTTTATAATGCATTTTAAACTTGAAGTTCCTTGGTGTCTCCAGCAAAGATAGAAAGTAGCTGATTGGTATCCCTTATTTAGAAGTTTGAATCTTTGGCAGGCGAAATAGCTGGATGAAAACCAAAAAGATTAAATATAACAGGAATAAACATAAAACCCTATATTTAAATTTATAACATTACCCTACAGATAAGTGATGAGAAGGACTATAGTCAGAAGATTTCCTGTGTCCCAGCCTGCTGGTGGTTGGGACAAATCTCTCCCATTCGCAGCCCCCAAGTAAACACACAGAGGCTTATATTAATTATAACTGCATGGCCATGGCTCAAGCCTTTTGCTAGCTAGCTCTTATATCTTAAATCAGCCTATAACTATTAAACTATGTATCACCACATGTTCCATGGCTTTACCTGTGTCCCATTACATGTTGCTCTTTGGGCGGCTTGATGGCATCTCTCCCAGCCTTCTTCCTGTTTCTCCCTTTGAATTTCCCACCTGCCTGTAATCTGCCTTGCCATAGGCCAAAACTTTATTTATCAACCAGTCAGAGCAACACATATTCACAGTATACAGAAAGAGATTCCCCCATCAAAGGACTGATTTACATTGAAATAAAATCAAGATCTGAGGATTTTACTTTGCTACAAATTCAAACATAAATCTATCAAGGATACAGCCACCAATTGCTAACTCAACTTCTTGATCTCAGTTGATTTCCCCACACCCCAGGAAATATTAAGTTAATTCTGCTGGGCACTGGACAGAAGTCATATCAAAAAATAACCAGCTTGATTCTTGCTCATGTTGAAGATTAAGAAGAAGCCTGACATCTCATAAAGAAAACCTTCAAATATGTACCAGTAGACTAGAACCCGGCCTAGGTCTTGATGCATCATTGGCAACCAATGGCTGTATGAATATCAAATGTCTTTTCAATGGTTCAGGTGTTAAAGACTTGATTACTTATGGGGTATGGAGATTAATGAGTGAGGGCTCTGTCCACTTCATGGAGCAACCCAAGATTCCTAACTTGACAGTGTTATTGACAGGGGGTGAGAACTAGAAGGTAAGCTATAGTTGAAGGAAGTAGATCTCTAAGGTTGTGCCCTGGAAGGGGGAAATCTTGCCTCTGGGTGTGCTGTGTTCTCTCTCCTCTCTACTCCATCCCCACTCCCTGTTTTTCCCACTCTCTCTTCTTTCTCTTTTTCCTCCTCCTGTTTTTCATCGCCCTCTCCCTTCTTCTCTTCCTCCTCTTTTCCTTCCTCCTCCTTCTTCCTCCTCCTCTTCTCCTTCCTCCTCCTCCTTCCTCTTCTTTCTTCCTCCTCCTCCTCATCCTGCCTCTTCATCCCTAGTGCCATATCTCCTTGCCTCTGTGAGAAGAGTAGATCTTCCTCAGACTACCATGCCCTTCCACCATGATACTTCTACCTCAACCACAGTCCTAAACTAATGGAACCAACCAACCATGGACCAAAACCTCAGCAACCATGTGCAAAAACTAAACTCTCTTCTTCTAAATTCATCCGCTTGGGTAATTTGTCATCACAGTGGAAAGCTAACTAACAAAGTACCTTTCCTATTTTTGCATCTTAAAAATGCCTCTTTTCCCAGGGACACACTCATTTCCCTATGGGTCACATATCTGTTATTCAAATCTAGATGGTCTTTTAATAAAATTAAAAAAAAAAACCCAGAGCCAGATAGCAAGGTGAAAGCTGAAAGATCAGAGAAGCAGAACAGCCAGCTACTAGTTCTTACCTCTACAAAATCCTCAGCCTAAAGAGAGTGAGTTCCTGTTACCTCACGCCTTATATACCTTTCTCTGCCATGCCATATTACTTCTTGGAATTAAATGTGTATGTGCTTCCCAAGCAAAGGCATGAGATCTCAAGTGCTGGGATTAAAGGTGTGTGCCACCACTGCCTGACCTCTATGTCTAATCTAGTGCCTGGCTCTAACCTCTGATCCTCAGGCAAGTTTGTTAGGGTACACAATATATCATCACACATATTTATAACTAGCATTACCATACTAGCATCTACCCAGTGGGAAACTGGTTTTCTTTGATGTGTCTTCCATTGCCTCTGAATTTCTGATCTCTTCTTGTATGAGGAGTTGGGTTCCAAACTTCATGGTCTGGTTATCTTGCTTATAGTTATGTCCTGCATTTTTATCTCTTTTGTTCAGTTTGCCACATGCACATAAGAATTTGGTCACAACATCTTAACACAGTAAAACAATGACTGAAATTAACTATTTAGGAATTATTTCCTTTTTTAAAACAGCTGAGACTATGGTAAATTTGATGTATGCTATCTTGGGGTTGGGGAGAAAATGAAACAGGATTACTCTGAACTAATAGTCTGAACTGGAGTTTTCATAACCACTAATATATACATATGTGGTATCAGCCATGTGTTTAAAATAACTGATCCCTTTATAGGCATATTGCTGAACCGTGTATCTGGGAATGTACTGGTAGCACAACTTGAAGTCTTACCTAATAAATTGAAATTTGCTATAAATTTTGTGTTTTTGTAAATAACAATAATGTCTATATCTTTAAAAAGAAAAAGAAGCAAAATGCCATTCTGTTTCCTCAGGAGAGAATCCAAAGTGGTATAGGGGGCAGTTGCTTCTACTTAGGCCAAAGAGCAAGAGTTCAAAGGCCTTAATTGGCAAAGTCTTTCATTGTCCATCCTCAAGCCCAATTTCCTGCTCTAGAGCTGTAAAGTAGAAAATAAGTGGTCCAGCAGCTCTAGAGATTGAGTCTTTCAGATTCTCTCTTCTGAAGTGGCTGGTAAGTGCAGCCCATTCATAGGAGGTAGAGTTTTTCATGTCTCCATTAAAAATAGATAGAGTCTCCAATACCACACACCAAAATATTTTCTTAGCTTCCTAGACAAAAAAAATGAAGTTTAGTATTAGAAAAGTTAATTGCAACAAAGGGACTTTTGCTTTGTCCTTCAAAAAATAAAAAGCAAACTAGAAACTTTTGATCTTACCATTTTCGTTTTTTAGCATGAAGTAACCTACTATGGTTGTTTTATAATAACCTGATGGATTTCTTTCTTCTGTTCATTTGCTTTCTTGACTTTAACCTCATCAAAACTTGTCAGGCTTTAGGTGGTTGTTTGGCTTGACTTCTTTGCTCACCATCAATCCAATGCCTGAAGTCTTGATTTTTTTCTGTAGTCCTTATTGTTTGGGTGTTAGATCAAAATGATAATGCAACTTTTTTGATTTCTTTCTTTCTTCAAGTAACTCCTTTTAAAAAGTTTTTTTTTTTTTTAAATCCTCTGGTCGGGAAGATAGCTCATTGGTAAAGGTGGCTTGCTCAGCAAGTCTGAGGATCCACATTTGATCCCAAGAACTCATGTAAAAGGCTGGATGCTGTGCTAATCCCAACAGCCTTAAGGGAAATGGGAGATAGAGACAGAGGCTTATGTGCCAGTTAGGCTGACACAGCAGCAAAAGTAACAAGACTTGACTCCATGTCTAGCATCATGTCATTGATCTGTTTGTATTTATGTTCCTGGGAAATATTTACTAACCATGTTTCAAACTGTAATAAGTGAACAAATTTGAACAGTAGTTTCAAGATTTTCCTTCTGTTTCCAAAAACAAGAAAAAAAATAGTTGTACTTATCTTTTTTTCCTCTCATTTTTACAGTTTCATCTAAAATTTTATATGTCAGACCAACACATAATCAGAAAATAGCCATTTAAAATCCAGTGCCTGTTTGTAGCCTCTTTCTAGATAAATGGACTTTTTCTGGTGAGGTCCAGAAGCCAGGCTTGGAGAAATCTAAATTAAAAGATAAACTGTGTGGCTAGTGAAAATAATTCAATCAGTAAAGTGCCCATAGTGCAAGCTTGAGAACTGGAGTTTAATTCACAGAACCCACAATAAAAACAAAACAAAACAAAACAAAAAAAAAAAAAAAAAAAAAAAAAAACTCCAGGATGGTAGCAATGGTAGTATGTACTTGTTTGTTGTCCCAGGGCTGGGGAGGCAGAGATATGCAGATCCCTGGAGCTTTATGGCCAGCTAGCCTAGCCTACATTGTGAGTTCCAAGACAACAAGAGACCTTGTCACACCCATCCAAAAAGCAAAAGTGGATGGCACCTGACAAATAAGACCAGAGGTTGTCCTCTAGTATCCATCCATTCACACACACACACACACACACACACACACACACACACACACACACACACACACACACTGAACTGAGATGCCTAGCGGTGGTATCAGTGGTATGAGCTAATCAGTAAGGTCAATGTTTTCAACTGGAGTTCCTTGTGCCAGGCTCTCAGAGAAGCACCAGGTTAAAGGAAAACAGCTCATTCGTGTTCTTCATTCAGGTTGATGAGAACTCACAGATGAACCTGAAGTGCAACCAGGATTGATTCGGAGATTCTTCAGGGGACTCCTCACCACCCATTGCTATCAAGTTGCTTCACAACTGAAATGAAGCCCTGATGTTCAAACCACTCATATGCAAATGTATCACCAACTGTGCCATAGAACCACCTTAAGTGTCTTCGGTATTTTCCATGTTAGTAACATTACTTTCTCCACCTTTAAGCATTAATGATTACCCTCAGACACAGGATACTAGGAAACATTGCAAAGGCTGTATGTAGAAACCCTTTTTCTCCATTTCAATATATAAATTATTTTTACTAGTTAACATTCTCTCTGCATTTGCATTACCACACAATTTAACTTAATTTTAAGATCTAGAGGTCAAAACTGAAGCACTTTTAATATTACGTTTTAATTAGCTTATTTTAGGCACTCATGACAATTGGTTTCATTGTGACATTTTCATACGTGTCTATAATGTAATAGGGATCATATTTATCCCCCATTTCTCCATCTTACACTCCCTTGTCTGCCTCCAGTTCCTGCTGATCCCCCCTGCCCGTTTCCATCCAGTCCCTCTTCCATTTTCATGCATTTTTGGGGTGTCTGTGAACCAATGATCTTGGTTAAGCACTTATGCTTTGTATCGATCCTTAATAAATACATATTTACAGAAGTGTGGGCAATTTGCCAACTATACCACTATAGAAAATATCTCTCTCTGACAAGTATACCTGTGTATAAATCCTCAGGGTGGGGCTCCCAATGCCCCTCCCTGCTAGCTGTTAAGTGCCAATGAGTATTTAGTAGGGCCTCATAAGCTCTTCTCAACTCCATGGTGGAATATGTTGAAAAGCCCAATCTCATTCAGGTGAAGTGCAGGTCATCGTGGCTGCTATAATTCTGAGTGTCAGAGGCATTTCTTAAATGACTCATTTGTTGTACCAGCTTGGGAATAAAGCAGAATTTCAGAAGTTTCAGGAGTTTGTCAGTTTTTGTTCAAAAGCTAACAGTGACAGCAACAGCTTTTCCCCAAATGGTTGGATTTCTAATGAATGTTATATATCTCTATATACTATAAAGCTCAAATGTGTTGGCAAATGATATAGTTTACCGGATGCTCCTGCTTAGGAGAAGCAGTGTTGTGGGGTTGGGAAAATAGTCAGTAACCTGATTGACATGCAAACACAGAACTTGAGCATAACCTCAGTACACTGATGAAAAAACATGGATAGTGGAGAGCAGTTGTAATTCCAGCCCTGAAGAAGCAGAGACAAGTGGATCCCTGAGGCTTCCTGTCCTACCAATCTAGTCAAATCAGAGAGCAACAGGTTCAAGTGAGAGACTGTCTCAAAAAACAAAGTAGACAGTAATTGAGGAAGATGCCTTATGTTGACCTCTGATCTCCTCATGCACATTCACACAAGGAGTGCACACAGGAGTATGTCTTTCTTGTGAATGTATCAGTGTTTACTACTGAGTTGGTATGTAAGTTTGAAACTAAAACCAGAGAATTTGTTGTTTGAAAATCAATCTGTCTTTAGTAAAATGGGCTCATTTAAGTTCAAAGTCTGTTGTAAGGCCCTTCTTCACTTTATGAAACTGTTAGAATAAGGAAACAGAATTCTTATTACATTTGGGGCCACTTCACTGTCTAATCAAACCTTCACTATTTCATTGTTTTCAAATATTTCACTATTTGATTGATAGTGATACTCAGTGGTCCAGGGATATGCAGATTATAGCTAGAGTATGTGATTAAAGGAATCACATTAAATTAATATAATTTAATCAATTAAAGCTTCAGTAGCTTCTGAACAACAGGTTTTCAAAATACTTTCTCTGATTTAAATTATTGACATATTCAACTTCATCTCTGCTTTTGGACACAGCACATAGTCATCATCATTACTTAAGCATCTGGAAACCACCGATTCTCAACATGTATCTTTTGTGATTTCCTTTGTGTTATAATAGAGTGTTTTATATGTTGCCTCTCCAAACCTGTGAGCATCTCAAGAAATATTCGACTCAGTATAATTTCATAGGTAGATAAGATTAGAATTGTCCTCAATTGAATAGGACAGACTAATTTTAATCACTCATTCTAAAATGGTGGAATTGCTTAAAGTCAACTTGTGTACCAGCCAATATATATTCTGGTTTCAACACTAACACCAAAAGTTGTTTATATTTTATTCTCTATTTATTTTCTTCTAATCTTAGTTTTATCAATGGTTCCATAATTTTGAACAATGATAACATGGTTCTTTATTACACATTAAGTTTAAGACACAGGACTCGGTATCACTATTATTGTCATGGGTAGTTGGTGTCACTCTACATGGGTAGAGTCACCAAAGAAGAAGGAATCACAGTTGAGGGATTGCCTCTATCTGACTGGCCTGTAGATGTGTCTGTGGGGCATTTTCTTGATTAGTGATTGATGTGAGACAGGGCCCAGTCCACTATGGGTAGTTAGATCAGGATTGTATGAGGAAGCAAACTGAACAAGCCAGTAAGTGAAATTCCTCCGGACTTTCTATCTCTGCTCCTATTTGAGCTCCTTCCCTGACTTCCTTCAGTGATGATCTGTGATCTGAAAGTGTAAGTCAAATAAACCCTTTCCTCCTCAATTTTTTTTTCATGGTTTTCATCAAAGAAACAGAACACAAAATAGGATCATTGTTTTGAACTTTGATTGTCTTTTAAGTTTTATGTCTTTATTTAGCAGTGCATGGGCATGCTGGGCAAGGCAAGACTGAACTATATCCACTGCCCTTGCTTTTAATTATACAAAATAAATACAACCGCTATGGGGTCTAGAGGGATGTATCATTCATTAAAGTGATTGCCTTGAAAGTAGGAACACCTGAACTTGATCCCTAGAAACCATGTTTAAAAAGCAGTGTTAGTCATGGTGTTGTATACTTGTAGTCCTACCGCTTGGAGACAGGTAAATTCCTGAGGCTTTCTGGTTAGCCAGCCTAGCTTACTTGGCAAGTTCCAGGCCAATGAGAAACTGACTCAAAAAAAAACAAGTTGGAGGATCTGGACAGAGTGCTCAGTGGTTAAGAGCACTGTCTGCTCTTCCAGAAGACCCAGGTTTTAGTCTTAGCACCCACATGGTGGTTCACAACTATTGTAATTACAGTTTCTAATGATTCAAAGCCATCTTCTGGCCTCCCAGGGCACTAGGCATATATGTGATGCACAGACATACATTTAGACGAAAAGACCACACACATTAAAAAGTAATAAAATCTTTTAAATTTTAAAATAAAAAAAAAAACCAAAGTCATGTTTGTGCCTGAGAAGTAGCACCTTAGGTTGACCTCAGGCTTCCACATGTATGTGCACATATAGGCCTACACACACACATCCATGCACCCAAGATCAAACACACACACACACACACACACACACACGTACACACAAATTTACTCTAAAACTGGGTTTCGTGCTGATGTGTTTATGGAACGTGTCATTTAAATAACTGGATACCCGGTTTTTCTTCTGCCTCTTACTTTCATGACAATAGTTGACATCTTATAGAAATGAGTGGAAATAAATCTGAGTTGAGACAAACCCTCTAAGAATGCTTTCTCTCTCATTCTTTAAATCTAGTGATTTTCCATCTCTGACTCTTAATGTGCAAAACATTTGCAACTCCTGGGATCTCTCAGCTGTTGACACTTTATGGAAACCTCCAGTTCTGTGTAGGTGTGGCCAAGTAAATTTGAAACATGGAGGTGGAAGAAAAGCCATATGTCCTTAAAAGTTCGATTTATTTTTTTAAGTCAAAAGAGGGTTTTAAGTGCAAAGGAGAGTCAGTAAGCAGCTTGTACAAGGAGCGTCACGGGTCAGGGGCTGGTGGCAAGCAGAGCCTCTATTAAAAAATTCCTAGCAAGCCATTGCTTTATTATTTGAAAAAATATGACCCATTTTAAAAATAGCTATGATGTTTCTTTTTAATGATCCGAAATTATGCACCACCAAAGATATGTCTGTCATCTAATGTGTACCAGTTTTAGTTAATATGTTAACCAGTTCCTTTTTGGTGAGTTCCAACTACATCTTGAGAAAGGTGCTTGCTTACAGAAATGTGTAGTAGGATTGTTCTAGAGAATACAGCTCACCCTCAGGAAGTAACTGTTTCTTCTGAGATCCAGGTGAAGTGTGGGTGCCTGTGTATGTGTGTGTGTGTGTGTGTGTGTGTGTGTGTGTGTGTGTGTGTGTGTGTGTGTAAGCAAGTCAGGGGTTGGTGAGTTGGCATTGGATGTCCTTTTCAAATGATCTTTACCTTGTTTTTATGAGACAAAGTCTCTCACTGAACCTGGAGTTCATCAAGTCATATAAACTAGCTGGGCATCAAGTTCTTTCTGCCTCTGCCTTCCCAGAAATGGGACATTTTGCATGCATGCTGAGAATCCGAACCAAACCAGTTGAATCCAAACTCAACTTCATTCTTATACAACGTGAGATATCCTCCCAGAACCAGGTGATTTTTCAGTGTTAAATTTTAATCACTGACATTTTTTCTGAATGTGTCTGCACATGTATGCAAATAATTGTATAGACATGTAAATTTCTGCATAAGTGAGCAAAATTTTTCAGGAAGACTCAGGACCCAGAAAGCAAAACAAGCTTCATGTTCCTTTGTCAGCTTCTAGAAGAGGGGACAAGGTAGAAATTATAACAAAAACTTTCACAAGGAAAATAACTCTGTGATTTTCCCCCATATAGCCTGTAGTTTAAACTATCAGCAGTGTCAGAACACTCACAACTACACTCTCACAGACACACATACAAACACAAATACACAATGCACATGTCCAAATAATAAAACAAAGGACTTTCAGAATAAAAACTCTTGAAAATCTTAAAATTCACTTTAATTTACAATTGGAAAAATACTCACCATGCCATCATCAGCTTCGAAATGTCCTTTAGCCAAGATGATGCCATGAGAAGACACAGGATGAGCGCCCAGACTTCTATTAATCCTAGACCGTTTTGACACAAGAGTGTCTGCATTAAAGACTTGGCACACATTTTGGTGTTTTCAGTGACTTTATCCAGAGTATTTTATTTCTGGGTACTAACAGGGTATACAGTAGTGGTATTTTATATTTCACAGTGACGATTTTCTAGCACAGGTTTGGTGACCTTGTCCAGGGTATAAATAAAACCCCAGTTAAAAACTCTGACCTCTGAAGTTTCTGATCCTGGAGAGATTTTTGTTAAGAAATGACTGAAGTTAGCTTTCTTTCTCATGAGCTGTATCTAATTATATCTTTTGACTGGCTCTTTCATATCTTATTGCAATTGAGACATTTGATTGTGATAGTAACTTGTATAGATTCTCCCTATTCACCTTTCCCCCACTCACATTACAAAATTAATACTAAAATGGCTAAAATTTCAAAAACATGAAAATGCTTTAATGTTTTCTTAACCTTGTTTCTGATGTGTATGTGTTCAAGTGTGAATGTATGTATAATCATTTTAAACTTGCCAATATTTCTTATGATTGAAAATGTCTATATTTCAGGCTCACAGTGGATGAAGGTACTTGCTACCAAGACTAAGGACCTAGGCTCACTCCCTGGGCCCCACATGGTGGAAGAAGCTAACAAACTCTTTGCCAAAAATTATCTTCTGACGTGCATGCCTACACTATTGCACGTTTGTATACACACACACACACACACACACACACACACACACACACACACACCAGAGAGAGAGAAATTTCAGAGCTTTCTTGTGCTCTAAAAACAGTTCTTATCTGGAATTCTCTAATAATCAGGATCACCATGCAATTCAGTGTCGGAGAAGCAAGGCATGTCTTTGCTGTCCCATTCTGACTTGTAAAATTAACATACATAGACATAACACAGCTCAGAGATGGGGGCTCAAATGTCCACCAGTGAGAGCAGCTGCCAAGTGACCACTCAGTAGTTAAGGCACTACTGTGTGGCAGGACCATGTGAAACTCCAGGTCCTGGGAAAGCCTCAATCACTGTAGAAATTGTTGTTATCATTGCTGTATTGCTGTAGTTAAGTTTCCCTGCCATCCCAGCAGAAGGGCTTACAGGTGGATGTGAGATGATTGAGACCAAACAAGAAGTGTGTTTTCCTGGAATGCCTGCATCCTGGCTGTGTCCTGAGATAAGTACAGACCTATTGTGTTTATATTCTTGTACAATTGGTTCAGTAAGAGGGCTACTGGGCAGTGACTTTGGGGAATCCGATTCCAAGTCTAATTTTGCAACTTTATCTTTATATACCAGGGTCTATAAATACCTTCAAATTTGTATTTTATTAAAGTGACATTAAATTTTATTTCTTGAGCCTGAAAATTTAAAGGTTGAGCTGTTTGATTTATGGTTATAATGAAAGCTAAGAGTTAGATGGGGTTCAAAAATGGAGCTACAAGTAGGCCTCAGAGCAGGTGTGGAACCCCCAAACTTGTTTTAGGAAGAATCAACAAAGGTTTCAAGTGTGCAAACTTTAACCATGGCTCTCAAATTTTAGTTCATCCAAACATTATGAAACATCTTTTCTCTGGCTGAGGCTGAGTTTCCTTTGTTGTTGTTATTGTTTGTTATGTTGTTTTTGTATTCCACTTTATTTATCATGTGTGTGCCCTCTTGCATGCCACTGTGTGGAGACTAAACAGCAAAAACTAGTTTTCTCCTCCTACCAGGATCAAACTTGAGTCACAGGCTTGGTGGCAGGAACTTTTGACTGCTCAGTCATCTCATAGGCTCTGCAGATTAATTTTGAAGTTCTCATCTGTGTGGAGGTTCAGGTCCCATCCTCAGAACCACAAAAAAAAAAAATGGCTTTCCCCTTTCCCTATCCTTCATAGTCTCCTATAATTTTTTCTTCCTTCCTCTTCTCTTCTCATCATTTCTTTCTCCTCACCCTTCCTTCCCCTTCTTTTCCCTTCCCTTTGTCTCCCATTCTCTCTCCTCCTCTTCCCTCTCCTTTCCTCTCTTCTCTCCACTCTCTTTTTCATAGCTGAGAGTGTGCTTTGTACAAGATCAGTAGGAATCAGACTGTGAACCCCTGTCCAGGCGTGTGATCATCCATAGATCCTACTGAGCCACCTGCTGGTTCACATGAACTCTCACACTTGGTCCTTCCTTTTTGCCTTCTAGCTCTTCCTGCCTGCTGTGGGACCTCCATCTGTTTTTCTGATGTGAGAGAGCCCTCCCTGTGTCTTTCTGAACACTCTTACATAGAATGAGTTTGTAAGGCTGAGGTCACCCAACAACTGAGAGCTCTGCAGAGACTTCCTTCCCTTGGAGAATGAAGGAGTCGGGCTGTCTGGTCCCATGCTTTCAGCTACTGCTTCCTTCCCCGGTGGAATGGTTCGATATGACTAAATGCAAACCAGAATCCCGTGGAGAAAGCCTGAGCTCTGGCTTTACCACCTTCCTCTGGCAGGCTTCTCCCTGGGCAAAGGAGTGTGTAAATGGATTTGGTGTTGTTGTTTCGGTTTGTTTTTTTTTTGTTGTTGTTTTTTGTTTTTTGTTTTTTTCAGACTGTATCATGTAAAGATTATGGAAAAGGGATGGAATGTAGAAAAATGACATCACCACACACAATGTGGTTTTTTTCTCTTGAAAGGATACTAAAGTGGAAATAGGCATGTGTCATTTGCTAGATAGACAAGCAGGCGTGCAATGGTGGAATGTTCATGGGAGTAGAAGACAGAAGGGTTTTGTCCCATTGTCAGTGACCTTTGAATGTGTCCAAGGAGCATCGCTTTCCTCGCCCTCTCTCACTTCTTTCTCTTCCCTCCCCTTCCTTTCTTTTCCCTCCTGTCCCTTCCCTGCTTTGTTTCCCCCCTCCCTTAATTGTTTTCACCTTTCAAGTAGTCTTTGTTCATTCTTCACTACTCTCTAGTCTGTTTCATTCAACAGCAACTTCTAAGCATAGCTTAAGTTATGAGTTTTCTCTCACGTACAGGAGAGGTATGGATGAGAGTTCCTTAACTGATTTACATTTTATGGAGTAGAGGAATGATTTAAAGACCAACACCAGGATGTAAGGACCCCCTTGCCCATTTGAAATATCACCAATCACATCTACTTAGCAACTGTGGTTACCTGCACAAGATCAAGTCAGTTGAAAATCCCAGCATGGACTGAGGAGGGGCTCAGAAGGCCCCACCTGTCTGAGGAGCTACTAGCAAGTGATGGTTGTGGGGGAAAGAAGATCACTGTTCTTTATGAAGATGGCCCCAGCAGGTTGTTCATGTCATAGTGGATGGCCCCACACCCATGCACATATGAACAGTATTAATTAGACTCATTTGGGTTAAAAATAAAGATTAAAATTTCAAAATAGGACATAATATTAAGGGAAGATATGTTGGGGGTGTCCTAGGAGTTTCAGGGAATGGATAGTAAGTATTACCAAGATATATTATATAGACGATATGAAATTTTCAAAGAATAGGCAAGAAAAGAATAAAATATCAGCTGTAAGAGAAAGTAAAATCAAGGGGGCTCTGTGATATCACCATAGCAAAGGTCCTAACCCACCCTCCTGAGTGACTTCAAGCTCCACCCCTCTTGCCGGCCAGACCCTCATCCTCCCACTCTAGTCTCATCACCATCAGTTAATTGGCTGAGGTCTGCACTGTTTGGTGATGGATGTGAGGTTTTTAAGAGGCCTGGAACATGACTGATGGAGATGTGAGTCATGGCAGAGCCAGGTGGTTTCCTGATCTATGAAACAAGAAAATCATTTTTTCCTTTACCTTGTACATCCCCTACAATGGAAGTGGCTTTTAAACTCTGCTTTCCTAAAGGAAATGCCAGTAGCATGCAGTCTGCCTGAGGCTGTGGTGTAATAGGGTGTAAAGGGGATGAGAATAAAGTGAGAGCCAGATAAAAGGAAGGGAGGTCAGAGGAAACTGTGCATCACAGATGTACGGTTTCAAGACCAACATAAAAACAATGCTTTATGTGACGTAACACAAGGCACTTACAGTCTTAGTCTTAGGATGAAGGACATTTAAAAGTCTTAGGACTTTTAAAATGTGAAAAGGTACCTACCTTGTGTTCTTCTCGTGATGGTTCTATATACTGATACAGAGGGTGCCTAGTAGATAACAAATAACGTGTGGGGTTGGGGAATGAGAATGAGAGAGGGATGGAGAGTGGAAGGAGACAGTCTCTGACTGCTCCCGAATGGATACTTAGGCTTTTTTATGCTTTTTCGTGTGCCAGTAAAAAGGAACGTTTCAGGCTGAGTGGGTAGCTCAATCAGTGCAGTACTTGCTGTATAAAATCCATGAAGACCTAGGCTCGATCCCCAGAACTCATGAATATTCAGGTATGGTTTCACTTGTAATCTCAGAGATGTAAAGACAGAGACAGAAGGACTGGCTGACCGGCTGGCTGCCCAGTCTAGATAAATTGGTAAGTTTCCAATTCAATGAGAGATACTGTCTCAAAAACCAAGGTGAGAAGCCATTGAGTAAGACACCCAAGGTTGACCTTGGTGCTCCATGGGTGTTTCTGTGTATACACAAAAAGCATACAAACACACAACCAGATACACACCCGTATAACACAAAGTAGCATTTTAAACATCAGTCAAATAGTAGGATCTTAACCCATACTCGTTGAATTAAGTTCTGTGTGTAAGTAATTATTACAAAACATGTCAGAAGTAGTGTCTGCATAAACCAGAAGGACTTTAATAAACATCTATAGAAAAGTTTTAATCTTTAAAAATTACTTGCAATAATAGTATAAAGAACTGTCATCTAATATTGAACAATGAGAAGCATATGGCATAAGTTTTTACTGTTTTCTTTTATAAATTTGTTTTTATAGTATAAAATCAATTTTTTAAATTTTATCAAAAATCACATAATACAAAATTAAGCATATTCACTATTTCTAACTGTTCAATTCAGTCATATTAATACACATGCACATGTTTTCATCTTAAGTTCTTATAAGGAACCCTTATAACTAATGACTAGACAAATAAAGCAATTTCAAGAATGGCAAAGTTTTCTGAACAGGTGCATTCACTAATGACGTCAATGACAGGCAAGATCACAGGTTCCCTGTTGCCTTGGCAACACAGGCTCATGCTAATGATTGGCCTTTCCCACATCCTCACCTGGGAATATCTTTGAGTCTCAGCCTTTGGGGGGAAATTTGTAAGGAAACCTGTTCATCCAAGGAAGAAAAATTGGGTTTTATCATTTTATATCAAAATATTTCAATATTGTCTTTTATATATTTGTTTTGCATCTGGGTCTATAAACTAATGCTCTCTGCTTCACTAGAGCAGATATAATGAACACTCCATGAAAACTGGTTTAATATGACTGGTCTCTAAAAGGCTCCCTTGAAAGGTATTGGTAAACTGAGTCATGAGTGCACACTGGATTTATTGATAGATTATGAACAGTTCATAGGTATGATTGATACATGATGTAATAAAAATAATTTTGCATTATGTTCCATTTAAAGTAAAGATTGTAGATATAAATCATGTCCTGTAGTTTAGACATTTAGACACTTACTCAGAAGGGAGTAAATTATAGCCTAAATTCTATTTTATTTTCTTTGGTAGTCTGACAAAGCTTTAGATATGCAGTCAAAGATTAAAATGTGTAGAAACTACAAAAAACATGCTGATGTGCTAGTGAAAAATGAAAATTATCATTAAAATATAAATTTAAAAACCTAAAGACATTTTTCAAAAGTTACTTTCCCTTTGCAAATCCTTTCTCCTTCATTTGAACAACTTTCTCTCTCTCTCTCTCTCTCTCTCTCTCTCTCTCTCTCTCTCTCTCTCTCTCTCTCTCTCTCTCTGTGTGTGTGTGTGTGTGTGTGTGTGTGTGTGTGTGTGTGTGTGTGTGTGTGCGTGTGTGTAGGATTGTACACCCATATAGGGATGTAGATGTATGCATAATATGTGAAGGTCAGAGAGCAACTTTTGGTAGTGGATTCTCCTTCTACCATGGGTTTCAGGTGAACAGACTTGAACTACACTTTTCCTCTATGAGCCATCTCTCTGGCTTTAAATATCTTTTTCTTCTATCTATTCTGTTTTTAGACTTTGACATTCATGCCTGAATTTTTGTGTTCTGTAAGAAGTGGTGATTGTTTTTACCATTTTAAAGTAGCATTTATTAAGTTTCAAGTTTAATTTAAAAAAATACATGGTTTAGAAAACTCTTACGTTATCTGCAAAATTTGAGGCTGGATTATTTTTTCCATTGACACAGGGAGTCTTAAAGGAACAGCTTTCTAAATGTTGCTGAAGCTTTAGTACCATGCCTTTTATTTTATTCATCACTTCATCTCATTTCACTCCTCAGTCCCCGCCCACTCTCGCACTTCCTGAGCAAGATGAGTTTGTGAACACATTTCCTTTTTTTTTTTTTAGCTCAGGGCTGAAATGAAGGCTCCCTGCAGCCACTGGCAGGGCATCTGATGTCACACATTCTCCTCTGAGACTGAAGTCTAGAGCATTGTGACTCTTTCTTGACTCTCTTTGTACAGCAGCCATCTTCTAAGAAGGTATAGATATCATGTTCTGTGGTGTGCTAATAACCCTAGAAAGAAAGGGTCTCCAGGTAGATGACTGCTGATCTAACTCACATATGAACCATTAAACGTTCTCATTGTCTATCCCTTTAGTCTCCAGATTTAGACCTGCAGATGTCTTTCTTCTGAAACATGGAACCACTGAGGGAGGAAATTTGCCAGCTGATGTTTTTAAATGTGTGTGCTTTCATAGGGCATTACATTCTGTTTCAGCTATTTCATTTCAGAGTAAGTTACTTCCATTTCATGTTGGTAATCACTGATTATTTGGGTTCATTTCAGAGAGATTCTCTTCATTTTTAAGCAACATGCTTTGTTTAATGGTTACAATTTTAATAGAAAAATTGAATTATTACTTCGCTTTTTTTTTTCCTTGGGGGGTGGGTTTCGAGACAGAGTTTCTCTGTGTTGTTTTGACGCCTGTCCTGGATCTTGCTCTGTAGACCAGGCTGCCCTTGAACTCACAGAGATCCACCTGGCTCTGCCTTCCGAGTACTGGGATTAAAGGTGTGCACCACCACCACATGGCTGAATTATTACTTTTATGAAGTTATGATAAGTCATATATCTTTCAAAGTTATTTAAAGGTTGAATTACTTCTTGGGAGGAAGAAGGAAGAACCTCCAGGAAATACTCAAAATTCAGTCACTAACATTTTTAGTATTTGTGTATGGGATATGGACCAGATAATGTGTGTGAATTGCTGTGAATCTCAAAGTTGTGAGGCCAGAGGGCATTTGCATATCTCATTTTTGATTCTTTGACAGTTTCATACATATGTATATAATGAATTGTCATTTTATTCCCCTTACCCTCTCTCATCCTCCCTCCTCTAAGCCCTTCTTCCTAACATGTCCCCTCCTAATTCATATCCTTTCTGTCTCTCTCTGTCTCTCTCTCTGTCTCTCTCTGTCTCTCTCTGTGTGTGTTTGTGTGTGTGTGTGTGTGTCTCCCACTGAGTTTAATTGGAGTCCCATGCATGGGTGAGGGATTCTTTAATGAAGCATGAGGAACTTACTACTGGCTACCACTGAAGGAAATAGCATCCTCTCGCCCTGCAGCCATTAACTAATAATTCACTGACTAAGGAGAGGCCTCCTGAGCCCTTCCTGTTGGTGATGAAATACCAAGGGACTAGGTTTTGTGTAGGTCTTGTTCAGGAGACCAAAGCCAACATTTGTGTATCTTTGTGTTTGTTTTTTTATTTATTCTCTCATACTATACATCCCAACAGCAGCCTCCCCTCCATCCCCTCCTCCCACCTCCCACCTCCCACCTCCTCACCCCCAGATCCACTATTCCTCTGATATTTGCATATCTTAAGAGCTATGTAGATTTGAAATTCAATGAAGCCATCTTTCTGAGCTTCTTTGAATAGGAAAAGGAAGATTAAGCTCATAAATTGACCACATAACTTCTTCCCTCTTCATGGTATCCATGGTATGTAGTCATTTAATGAATGCTGTTATGACTCATCAGGTCACTGGCCAAAAATTCCAAGAAATCTGTAGTCAAAGGAATGGGCCAAAAGAAATTCCAGATATATATACATACATATGAAAATAACTACCTGTCAGCCCTGAGAAAATGTAGAATAGGGCACACAAAAATCTCTAAAGCAACTATATTAGCATTTTCTTTTCAATGAGAACCTGTGTATGTGTGATAACTTATAGATATCATTTTGAGATGTTTCCTAGTAAAAGTGTTCCTATTAATCATTTCATTAATCAATTAAAATTGACATTTCCAGCAGAATTTTTACTACTCATATTCTCCATTAGAATATTGCGATAACTTGAGGCTGATGGGTTTTTATAAGCTCAATTTATTACAAGCATGAGAACCACTTGAAATATTTTTTTTTTCATTTAGTCATTTATCAAACCTAAAAGTATCTTACAGGTCAATTAATTGTGAAGGTCATTCAAGGTGACCCTAGTATCAACTTCCAAGTGTACACCTGGAGCCCTAAGGACATTCCCAGCCTTTTCAGTATTTCAGATAAACAAACAAATGAAAACTAGCATTTATAATATTTCTGAAACACTTCTGTCCAGCCTCCTTCTCCCTCTCAACATGTACAGAGGACCTTCTCAGAACCCCAACAAAGTACCAAATTGCAAGGGACAGACCCCAAAATCAAGGAGGAAAACCCAGCTATCTCCTGTGAGGCCGACACAGAGAATTCCTAAAAGAGAGAATCATGTTCTTTCCTGTGGCAAATTACTTGTTCACTTTGGGTGGGCACCAACTTCTTCTATATAAGGATGATGATGATAATGATGATGATGATGATGATGATGATGATGATGATGATGATGATATCTTCATGAAGCTGCTATGAGAATCAATACACTCAAGGTCCTCAGTTTGCCTGAATTATGGTAACTGAATGAGTTAGCTTACTTTTAAAATTCAAAACATGTCAAACTCCAAGTATGTGGGCATCTTCTTACTCAACAAGCTACCTATATTCTTACTTTGTATGTTCCTGGGGAATAAAAACATATAGGAGACTGAAACTAGAGAAAGAATTCATTTCTTCAAGAATTTGGAATGTTGTAGAGGGAAAAACTGGCTCAGTATTCTTCCTTCTCAGAGGACTGATAAATCTTTGTACATTTACATTGTTTATCTCCCAGGAATGCCATTAATATGAAGAACTAAACCTTTAAAAGGCTTACTTTAAATCAACCCTTCCATTGCATGTGCAGAACAAATTAATTTTGGAATTTATTCCTTGACCTGAAAACTACCCCAACCTACTACACCATGGATGTATTTTTTTTTCAACACAAGTCAGCTGTAATACTTTAAAAACCTGGTAGTTCACTATTGTTGTTGTTTGTGATGTTCAGAGAAGTACAAGACTGAATGAATATAAAGGTCCATTGTTTTAGCCCTTTTTCTTTTTGGAGAAAAACCAATGAAATGCCTCACAGAGAACGGAGGATATAATATATATTTCAGAAGCACTGTGGGCTGGAGTTGTAGCTCAGTGGTCATCTGCTTGCCTGGGTATATAAGGGCCTGGATCAATCCCCAGCACAGGAAGTAAAGGAAAAGAGAAAGAAAAGTAGTTGCATCTATGTCTTTATTCTTCACAACAAAGCTAGGAGGAATGAAATACTGTACATTTCACTAAGCGTAAAAGTAAAGTTCAGAGAGGTTATATGTCTTTACTGGATGTATATGTCTTTACTCTGTCAGACTGCTGTGTGAGTGTAAAACCGAACATCTCTACAGAGTAAGACAGATGTTAACATGAAATTGATCCTGTCAGTAGCAGGAGTCTGGAAACCCTAAGCAATTATAGAAGATAGAGAGCAGGATCTCCAGTGAAATGGGGTGTAGGGCTGGAGCAAGACAGAAGAGATAAGGGATACTTATCTTGTGTTCTTCTAAATATAATAATCCTCTCTTCATCTGGGTTTGTTTCCTGCAGTTTCAAACACTCATAGTCAAGCACAATCTACACATGTTAAATGGCAAATTCTAGAAATAACATAAATTTTAAATCGCATACTGTTTTGAGTAGAGGAAACATCAGTGTGATTGATGGTACTCAACCCCATCCTGGATTTTAAACACTCCTTTATCTAATAGATTCATTCTATATATTCTATCCCCCTACATCACCTGAGTCATTTTGGTTAACCATCAACCCTTCTAGCACTACAATGCTCATCTTCAAATAATCCTTGCATGGAAGCTTAATCCTACTTCACAGGGCTCAGAAGTCTGCTCATCACATAGCCTCTATTACTTCATATCCTCACAAGGGTGAGGAAGTACAAGAGAACACATTGTCATAGCCTCTGTTATGTGTGTGCTATTATTATGGATTTTTGATGTTCACCTTTGACTATACATGATGTATAGATTTTTATATATATCTATACATATTATTTTATATATATATATATTCTAAACACAGTAGCCCCAAGGCTTACTGTTTCATGGCTTGGGCAAGTGTAGCTATGATGCTTCTTTATATGGAAGTGTTCAAGTTGCTGACTTTAACACACACAGAGGGGAATATATATATGGAAAACAGTATATGCAGGATGTGCTACTGTTAGTGATTTGGGGCGTCCACTGGGGTTATTGGAAGAAATCCCCTGATGATAAGAGGAAATAATTGCATTATTTTGCTTCTATTCAAATTTTAAATTGTTCATTTTGTTAAGTTCTATATTTTTGTTTGTTTGTTTGTTTGTTTATGACTGTTACATAAATATGCATTAGTTAGTTTGGGTTTAAAATTAAGAAATACGTTCACTAGGCACTTCTTAAGGATTTCATTTTGATTTGTGGGGCTGTTTGTTTGTTTGTTTGTTTGTTGAGACAGGGTCTCAGGTAGCCAAGGCTAACTCATTACTCACTATGTAACTGAGGCTGAACCTGAATTTGTGATTTTTCTTCCTCCAACTCCCACGTACTAAGACTGCAGGCATTCATCACTACACTCAACTTCAATTTATGTATTTTAAAGGGAAGGTCATTTTTCACTAGGAGAAATGCCCAAGTATTTACTAGTAAACAAAGCTGCACCCATACTTTATGAGGGTTTAAATATCTTTATCTTATAGGCTTCTCCCTGAATTGCAATAAATAGAATTAATTGTACTAATGGCCAATATCAAATATTATGTTAAGGAAAAACTATAAAGCTTCTGTCTAATTTAATTTTAAAATGATTTAGTTACAAAGGAACAGGGTTCCTTTCTTGTGATCTAAGACTCCTTAGGGAGCATCCTTGCTCACAGAGGATACAGCCAAAGTGTTCTACCATCTGACTTACGTGCTTGGCCCATATGCCGTCCTCCTTGTTCATAGGAGATTCTGATGTCCCAGTGTCCTTATGGTCTAACTAGACTTTTGTTAGATTAATAAATAGAGTTTCTAAAAAGAGCTATTTGGACAAAATTCTTTTTGTGGGTATGTTTCTACCTAGATATTTCTATCCATTTAGATTTTGTGGCCAGGCAGTGGTGGTACACGACTTTAATCCCAGCACTCAGGAGGCAGAGCCAGGCAGATCTCTGTGAGTTTGAGGCCAGCCTGGGCTACAGAGCAAGTTCCAGCTAAATAAATAAATAAATAGATTTTGTGTGTGTGTCTTAAAGTCAACAGCATGAACACTTCCACATAAAGAAGCATCATGCTTGCCCAACCCATGAAACAATAAGCCATGGGGTTACTTTGTTTAGAGGATTTTGTAACACAGAACACCACCCTGCAAATGCCACCAAAGGACAATGACAAAACCAGGTCCCCAACACATTTTGAAACATTAGAAAATCAACAGTTGTGAGTTCCTTTGCTTTATCCTATAGAAATATGGTGGTGTTTAGCAAGATAGAGGTTTTAAACATTAAACTGTCAGGTATAATCTTTGCTCTGAGAATTGTTAACTTCACCAAACAGATTAAGCATATTATTTCTATCTGAAATTATTTTTCTTAGAGAGTCCTTTTTGTTTTTCTGTTTGGCCCAACTGAAGGATTCTAGAAATCATTTGCTAAAACACACAAATGATGATATTTTCCCCCCAGATTTAATGGGAATAAGTAAAATGCTATAAACTGCATATATTAAAGAATGATTGGAAGTTTGGATATTTGCATAGACATGCTATCAACATAAACAAGGCAGACAATATGCCCTCAGTTTGTAACACTTTGTAATCCTCCAAAATCCATGACATCTGCCTTTCACCGTGTTGCCCATCATCGGGCATCCACTGATAGACTTTCTGGAAGTTTCTAGAATTTTCTAGAATGTTATAAAAATGGAATTACACAAAATGCTTATTATCTTGCTTCTTTCAAGCATAATTTTTTTGGAGACATTCATACTTCTGTATGTATTGAAAGTGTATTCCTTTGTGTTGATTACTACTAATTCATTACAACTATATGCTGATTTATTTTTTTACTTATTTCCAGAGTGAGATTGATAAATTAAATCTATGGACAAGCATGTCCATGTTTTTGTATGGGAAAATGATGTTACTTCTCTTATTTGGCTTAAGAGCAAGGAGTAGATTGTTTGTGTCAAATGTATATTCCTGTTTTACTTTTTAGGAAACTGCCTAACTGTTTTCCAAAGGCTAAGGTGGCTTTCTGTTTTCTCCATCCTTGCAGACATTGCTATAGTTGATTCTTTTTAATTTTCATTTGTTCTAGTGAGCACACAGTGATAGTTGTTGTTTTCATTCCGTGTATGTAAAGACTGATAGTCTGTGGACTATTGCAGATATTCTTTGGTGATGTGTCAGTTGAAATGCTTTCTCTGTTGTTTTTCTTGGGCTGTTTGTCTTTTAATCGTTTTTAATAATTCTTCATATATATTTATTTTTATTTAATATTTTTATTTTATTATTAACTTAATTTCACATATCAGCCGAGGATTCCCCCATCCTCCCTCCTCCCATCCCCCAGCCCTCCCCTCAAATCCACCCCCCATTCCCTCCTCCTCCAAGGCAAGGTCTCACCTGGGAAGTCAGCCCAGCCTGGTAGACTCAGCCGAGGCAGGTCCAGTCTCCTCCCTACACCAAGGCTGAGCAAAGTGTCCCAGCATAGGCCCTAGGCTCCAAAAAGCCAGCCCATGCACCAAGGACAGGTCCCATCTCCACTGCCTTAGGGCCTCCCAAACAGTTCAAGCTAATCAACTGTCTCACTTATCCAGAGGACCTGGTCCAGTTCTGGCTCTTCAGCCATTAGTTCACAGTTCATGCATTTCCACTAGTTTGGCTATTTGTCCCTGTGCTTTTTTTCCAATCATGGTCTCAATATCTCTTGCTCATACAGTCCCTCCTCTCTCTTGCCAATTGGACTCCCAGAGTTCCACCTGGGATTTGGCCGTGGATCTCTACATTTGCTTCCATCAGACACTGGATGAGAGTTCTATCATGACAGCCAGGGTGTTCGGCCATCTGATCACCAGAGCAGGTCAACTCAGGCACTCTCTCGGCCATTGCCAGTAGTCCATAGTGGATGCATCTTTGTGGATTTCTGAGGACCTCTCTAGCTCTCTGTCATCAGGGAAATGTAAATCAAAATGACTATGAGATACCATCTTACACCCATCAGAATGGCTAAGATCAAAAACACTGCAGACAGATTATGTTGGAGAGGATGTGGAGCAAGGGGAACACTCCTACACTGTTGGTGGGAATGCAAACTTGTGCAACCACTATGGAAATCAATATGGCACTTTCTTAGAAAGTTGGGAATCAACCTCCCTCAAGATCCAGCTATACCACTCTCGGGCATATACCCAAGGAATGCTCAATCATATCACAGGGACACATGCTCAACTATGTTCATAGCAGCATTATTTGTAATAGCCAGAACCTGTAAATAACCTAGATGCCCTTCAACTGAAGAATGGATAAATAAAATGTGGTAAATATACATAGTGGAGTACTACTCAGCAGAGAAAAACAATGACATCATGAGGTTTGCAGGCAAATGGATGGAACTAGAAAAAATTATCCTGAATGAGGTAACCCAGATTCAGAAAGACAAACATGATATGTACTTACTCATAAGTGGATACTAGATATAAACAAAGGATAACCAGACTGCAACTCACAATTCCATGGAGGCTACCTAGTAAAGAGGACCCTAAGAAAGACAAAGGGATCAACCAACGACAGAGAAATGGATGAGATCTACATGAGCAAACTGTGTGTGTGTTGGGGGTGGGGGGTAATGGAGGGCAAGGGTGGGGAAAGAGAGCTTAGGGGAATGGGAAGTCCCAGCTAGATCAGGAGCAGAGTGGGAGAACAGAGAGGGAGATACCTTCATATATTTATAGACAAATCAAATACATGTATAAAAAGTATCACAAGCAACAGTTTGCATGCAATATACCATAGTGTGACCACCTTACTGTGTGTGTGTGTGTGTGTGTGTGTGTGTGTGTGTGTGTGTGTCTTGTACATGTGTGTGCACATATGAAGACAGAGGTTAATGTCAGGTGCATTCCTCCATCACTCACTAACTTATTTTTTGAGGCAAGAACTCTCACTGAGCTGGAGCTTATCTATTAGACTAGGAGGGACAGCTTCCACGTATTTCCACCTCCCAAGCAGTCACTAGAATTGTAGGTTCATGCCATCACGTCCAGCTTTTTACATGGGTGCTGGAGATCCAAACACAGGTCCTCAAGCTTGCACAGCAAGCACATTACTGTCAACTGTCTCCCCAGGCCTTAAATCACCTTTTATCCACACATACGTCTAACTAAGTTTTATAGCCTTTAAAGGAGCAATACAAAGCATAAATCAATTCTAGTATCAATATTTGTGCTCCAGAAGCTATGATGGCATGTTACTACATTTGTCCTGTGTATATTCACTCATGATTTCTGATCAATGGTGTACTAAAGTCCATTGGTTTTGGCCATGATTATCAAGCTGCTGCTGCAGTTCCTAATCTAGTGTGTATTTATGAAACAATATAACTTTATGTAGATACTATAATAGCTAAGATTAAAGAACACACTGCTTATAAGTCATGGTTGCAGTACTTTCCCATAGGTGAAACAATTTCATTTTATTAACTTTTAGTCTTTTGACTGGAGAATCTTTCCATGTTTAGTTTCAAACTCACAGCAGTCCTCCTGCATCAGCCTCCCAAATGCCAAAGTGAAAGCATGCCTCTCTGCACCTGGCAGTGATTGTAGTTAAGATGAACAAACTGAGGCACAAAAGGGACAGATACCCTTGGTATGCAGAATTGACAGGGATCCCTGTCACACACTGGCTCTGGTATTCATAGCCCCTGTGCTCTGAAAAGTGCTCAGATGTTTTCTTTTAAAAAAAAAAAAAAAACCCTCTAACCACATTTCTTCACTATAAATCACAAATCATGCTTTAGTTTACATACCCTCCAATGAATCTTCGTGCAAACAAAGTAAATGAATTTGAGTTCAGCCTTTATTTCCCTTTCCCATCAATGAAATTACCAAATGGAATGAAAACAATGAAATTGAGGTTCTGGGAGCAGGGGCTAAAAATATACAAACTATAAACTGAGCTTTTTATCCATTACACTTGTTAAATATGAAAATATCTGTTTTACTGGTTTTTACAGCATGCTTTCCATAAGAGCAGCTACCCCATGGAACACTGGCTGCATCTGAGGCTTGTAGGTGATCATTTATTTATTTAGCTGACAGAAAGCTTAATTGGGGTTGTTTCTCACTGAATAGTGAAACAATTTCATGAAGTGGGCAGAACTGTGTACAACATTCTTCACCATAGCATTCTTGGGCATCTCTAACTGAAAACAGGTCACCAATGGGTTATACTTAAGCAAATTGATTGATGCTGAAGAGAATAGGTAGGAATTGTAATGGCCTTTAATCTTTCTCAGTGCCACATGCAAGATTCTAATGTATGTAAATGAATTGTTCTCATGGACCCAGCAAATATGGAGGCTCTTTGGCTCTCTAATGTGTCTCTGTCATTGTCCCATGAGCCTGGCAACCAGTTTCTCTCTCTGCTTAAAGATCATCAGCAACAGAAGCCCCATGCTTTGTTCAGATCTTTCAACATTTCAAAGGACCATCAGAAGTTATATTTCCTAAAAGGTTCTAAGGAATCAGGTGTCAGTGTTTTAATTTTTTTCAATTCATCTGTTTCTTGGTTAGTTTTATTTGTTAATTTGGCCCAACCTAGAATCATCAAGAAGGAAAGTCTTACTGAGGAAATATCCAGTTCAATTTGTCCATGGGCATGTTAAGGTAGGGAGGGTTATCTTATTAACAGATGTAGGAAGACTCAGCCCATTGTAAGTGGCACCATTCCCTGGGCATTGTCTTGAACAGTAGAAAAGAGGAGAAATCTAATTGAGATCAGATAAGCAAACAATTATGCATGCATTTATTCCCTGTAGATGTGATGCTTACGTTGCTGCTTTGACTTTGCAAAAATTGACTATAGCGTGGAATTGTGAGCCAAATGAACCTTTTCATCCATAGGTTGTTTTTTGCCAGGATACTTTAGCACCATAATAGAAATAAAACTAGAGCAATCTGTCCAAAGAAAAAAAAGATACATTTAATTGGGCTCATTTGCTGAATCTTCATTAGTTGATTTTATGAATGGAGCTGTAACTGTTAATTGAATTGCCCTTTATCAATCAAGGATTTCTATACTTTCTACATGCATCAAAGTCATCTTTAGGACTTCCAAACTTCCTTGAATGAGAAAACTACTTCTTCTTGTTTTGAAAATTGCAGCCCTCCTCTTCAGACAGATAAGGAGAAAGCAATCAGACCCAGTGATAAACAGCAGACAGCCTATTCCTCACTGCCTGCCAGTTTCCCTCTTCCATAAACTCAGAGAAGTGTTGTCCTAGCACTGTGAGAAATGACAAATTTCTAATTCATTTTTCTCCAAACTTCCTTTGTTGCATTCCCCTAAAAGTACAGACCCTATGTACTTCTAACGATTCTCTACATTCTTATAGTAACTTACTTGGGGAGTAGTGAGAACCTAACTTATTGGCAATTCCTGTAGAAAATCATAATGGTTCTGGCTATAGAGTTAGATCAGCTTTAAATTCCACCAGTGAGGAATCAACCTAACTTCCCTGGGACTCAATTTCCCCTCCTCAATTACAGCAATGAAAATTGATGCATACCCCCTCCCACCATAGTTACAGTAAAAAAGAATCACTACATAACTTGTGAAAACTATATGGAATGAGTAAGCCCATGTTGGATGTAAACTTGAGCTTAAGAGAATGCTGTGTGAACTATTACAAAACAGGCAGATGGGATTCAGGGCACTGTGCCCTCCTTTTCTGTACGGCTCACCCAGTGCTCTTAGGATAACACTAGCAGAGAAAGTGAAGAGGTGATGTGTTCATGAAGCTTGAATTCTTTGCTTATCCTCCAGCTCACATCTTCATTGCTGGAGACTAACTCCATGGACTAGCACGTGACTTACAACAGAGAAAGCATTTCCACAGCACCACATTTGCATGTGACGTAAGAAAAAAAATCCAATGTTGTATCTTTATACATATATTAATGTAGGTTTTTGCAGATATATATGAAAGTGATGATCATTCATACAGAGAGAGAGAGAGAGAGAGAGAGAGAGAGAGAGAGAGAGAGAGAGAGAGAGAGAGAGAGAGAACTTACTTATATGTTTGAAATGTACTCCAGTTAAAGTACCATATAATTAAGCAGAGTTCCTGGTCAGTATGATACACATAGAAACAAAGAAGCCTAAGGGCTTAAGATTCCATATGTAATACTATTAGGAAAAGATCTATCACTGCAAAGGGAATAGAAACAAAGGAGCAATAAGTCTTTGAAAAAGAAATCAAGTTACTGTTGTAGTTTATATTCCTATCTCTGTGACTTTGTGCCTCTCTGGCAGGTGAATATATATATGAGACAGGGTTTCTTGGTGTAGCTTTAGGGCCTTTCCTGGAACTTACTCTGTAGACCAGGCTGGCCTCAAACTCACAAAGATCTGCCTGCCTCTGCCTCCCGAGTGCTGGAATTAAAGGCGTGTGCCACCACCGCCCAGTATGTGAATATATTTTATTCTGTCTCTGTCTCACCTCTTTTCAACACAGCTTCCCCATGCTTCCCTCTCACAAATGCACACCCATTCAACCCACATCAATGACTGCAGGCTCTCATCAGAAGTGCAATGTGCTGATAGTGATAATTAGGAAAGATGCAGCATCCCCATGCAAGATGCCCAGAAAAGAACATCATTCAATAGTCCTGTAGCTCATCTGTGCTTTCTTAAAGCCTGTGGCTCAAACTGACTCATGATACTCATCAAAAATTAACCTATGAGCCTGGAATCTGAAGAAATGCAAAAGCTGAGAAAGTAACTGCATCTATTGAAAGTGTTAATGGCTGTATTTTCCTGTAGAATGAAGCACATCAAAGCATCAATTAGATAATATTGTCAAGACAAAAAAAATAAAGACAGAAAAGAACAATGCCATATATAGTATAAAAGTCTAGATAGCACCTTAGCTTAAAGATGTATTATGTCATCAGTATGACATGGGTAGGTAGCTAGCAGGGCATTATTAGTGTGTATCAAAATAACTTTTAGAATTATAATTCTTATTTGCAAATAGTTTGAACTCTGTGTCATTTCTTTTCTGATGCCTGGTTTCCCTGTCATCCATACTGCTCTAAGATGGTAAAAATACTAACTTCTATCTTGTCCAACAAAATGTTTATTCTCTGAGTCTGGAAAGATGGATCAACATTTAAGAGAGAGCAATTGCTTTTCTTGCAAAAGACCTGCAGTTCCCAACACCTATGCCAAGTGTCTTACAACCACCTATAACTCCAACTCCAGACGATCTGATACCTTCTCCTGGCCTAACAGACACTGTACTTACACACACACACACACACACACACACACACACACACACACACACACACACACACAATTAAAAATAAAATATTTTAAATGTATACTCTCTTAATAGAACTAACATTATGTGAGTCTAAAGGACAACCATGGGGACTGTCAAGATGGCTCAGTGAGTAAGCACTTGCTGCACAAGCCTGGTGACCTTAGTTTGGTGCTTAGGCACCACAAATTGTCCTCTAGTTCCACATGTAGGCCACACACGTCCCACATATATCACAGACTAATAATACATTTAGAAAAAAATAATTCACACATAAGTAGAAACTAACTTATAGATTTTAGACTTATTTACATTTAGAGTATGTTTAAATCACCAAATCAGAGTGTAATTGTCAACAATTCTAACATCTACCACAGTGATAAATACTCCAGACATGTAGGATTGATGGAATTTTCAAACTCAAAGGTATTATATTCAAATAAAAGTAGCCTATTATCTGAAAAGGTATTCACTTCTAGTTTCTAATAAAATGAAAGAATGGCTATATTAATATTTGGCTGACACAGTTCTCAAATACTCACACTGGTTTGGGTTTGATTTTAATAATGAGTCACCTAATGAGTCTAATTCTTTTCTTCATCTCTCAACTCATTCATTATTTATAAAAGTGGTCTTAGAAATATTGTTGTTACAGGAATGAAACCATTTCTATATCAATTTATTATACTCTCCAATTGAGAACAAATATCCAAATCCTACCCTTCCCCAGCTCTCCTCTGTCTGTATCTGACCTCTCAACCCTGCAATGCAGGCACCATTTCTGTACAGTTACCATAGACCAGACGTAGATCTTACAGCTCAGGCAGATACCCAGAAGGAAGAGGATATAGTGGTTGGCTTTGCAAAGGAATATCATTGCTAATGCTCTTAAAAATGTCATGAAATATAGCAAGAATAACTTCTAGCTTCTATAACACTTTCCATTACTACTTATCTCCTATATATCTCTTGTATACAGTTTTATTTATTGTTTTCAAAAAGTAAAGTGAGACATCTTTGGAGACACTAGAATTCATTAAAATCTAAGATATAGGTAGTTTAGTTCTTTTCAAGAGAAAAATGACTGACTGCCAACTGACAGTCAAAACAAAGCTCCTTTCCTGGTCCACCCTTGAGGTTCCCTTTGCTCATCTAACACTAGGGCCTTAGAGAGCCTTCTGCGTCTTCCTGTTTAGAAAGACCAGGCAGGAGCCTTGACTGATAAAATGCATCAGTTGTTATTGTTTCCATTTCCGCGTGTATGTGTGTGTGTGTGTGTGTTTGTATGTGGACTGGTACACTTGTGTTCAGGATTTTGAATCCTGAGGTGGTTGACATCAGAACCCATCCTCCATTGCTCTTGCACTTTATTCCTTGAGGCACACTCTCCCAGTCTAACACAGGGTTTGTAGATATGGCTTGTCTTGCTAACCAGCTTGCTCTGGGAATCTTCTGTCTCTACCTTCTGAGACCAGAATTGCAGGTGGGACACCACACTAACCCAGCATTTAAGAGGGTTCTGGTGATCTAAAACCTGGTCTTCACACTTGCATGGTAAGCACCCTAACCACTGGACTACCATCTCCCCAGCTGCTGCATTCATTGTTCAACCAAACATACAGGCAATATATAACTCCCATAGATATCTCTAGAATTTAATCTAGATGTTCACCAGTCACCCTAAAGAGAGTCAACATATCTTGAGTGGAAAAGAAAAATGGCGCCTCATGACTGATACAGGTCTCTGTCTCCAACACCATAGTGTCTAATCCCTGACAGAAGTGATGCACCAATCTGCACCATGAATTGACACCAAAATGAAAGTGGACCTTTAACACATGCTTCTTACAGGACTTCTATTTCTCACTTGTGCAGTAATCATCCTGATCGCCTGTCGTGGTTTTACCTCTGTGTGTTCTTTCATGTGTGTTATTTAACACCAATGGATGTGCATTAGGGACAATTTCAGAAATAAAAGTACTCTAAATAAATAAATAGAATTAGCATAACCACCACTATTAACAGTCCTACCTGCAAGTTGATTATGTGACTTTTTTAACCTGATTGGTCAACAAATCCACTGGAGCACAATTAGATTTCCTATGTGTCTCTTAAGATTAGTGTTGTCAGCAGAGTCTGGTACATTCAGTAGAGGCAGGTCCAAGCCCCTCCCCCTGCATGCTGACTTCCATCGGGAGGCCATACCTTGTTGGAGAAGGAAATGGAGGCGGTTTGGGGGAAGGCTGGAAGGGCAGGAGGAGAGAAGAGAGTGGGATCTGTGATTGGTATGTAAAATGAATAAAAAATTCCTTAATGAAAAAAAAAAGATTAGTGTTGTCAGGTGGAACCAGGGTCTGACTCAGTAGCAGAAGCTAACCTAGAACTCAATGTGTAGTCCAGGGTATCCTTAAATTTGTAGAAATCGTCATGTCTCAGTCTTCCAAGAGCTGTAATTATAGGTGTAAGCCTTGACACCTAGCTTGTTGGTGAAGTTTTTATTTTTATTATAAGACTAGGATTGGTATGTAAAATGAAAAAAAAAATTGTCTTAATTTAAAAAAGACTAGGAAGTTGCCAACAGAACTTTAGATCTGGATTTTCTCATTTTATCTATACCTTGACATAATTCTTGGATATCTTATGCAACTTTTCTTTAAGATTTTTCCCTTAGGGAATTTCTTAAGGGGCTTCTTGCAATTTGCATTTGCCATAAGGTCCAGGGTGCCCTTGGATGCTTGTATTTCAATATCCAACAGTATGTGTCAACCATTCACCAGTCAGAAGTATTGTTAAAGCCAATATGAAAACACTAGACTAATTCAAGACACTTGAACATTTTCTGAAAGATTATTTAGCAAAAAACTCCAGGGAATCTGATTAAGCATGGTGTTTACACTGCCAGTCATATTATATTTCCTGAAACAGCTGTATAGTTGGAATTGCCAAAATTATAGTTCATTATCTTCAAAATGACCTTTCCAAATATTTAAGAGGTCGAAATATTAGCAAAATATGGTCTTAGGGGCTCATTCGAATTTTTAAGAGTGTGTCTAATAATGTCAAGGTTGCATTTCAAAATGTGGTATTTGAAAGTATGTATTTTTAAATAATGCTGTCAGATTATTTTGAAACCCCAGATTGTATTGATGATGATGATGATGTTTTTGTTGTTGTTGTTGTTGTTATTAATGATGATGATGAGCACAGTATTCGGTACTCGATTTTCAGGGAGGTAAATTTATTTTTCTTTATGGAGTCAATGAACTTGGGGAAAATGCTTATGCAGACTTGAGAGCAAATTTCATTATCATCTGGGCTAGACTCCGAGTTTTATTTTTCCTGTACAGGAGTAGAGATGATCATTCCTGAGCTGCTAAGACAATACAGCAATTGCCCTGTCTTCACTAAGAATACTTAATCTATCCATACAAGGTTAGGGAAAGCAGGTGTTGGAATGGACATGCCTTCAGGAAAGCCATAGTCCATATCTTAGTTTTCACACTTTTGGCTACTACTGCTGTGATCATGGAAAAACATAGTATTGAAATAACCCAGTAGCTCTCAAATTTAAGTACTGAATCTCTTTCTAGTATACTACAGGGCTACAGGAACATTGAGTATAATCTAGGAAATGTGAACATCTATGTGCGTGTGCATGTGCGTGTGCGTGTGCGTGTGTGTGTGTGTGTGTGTGTGTGTGTGTGTGTGTGTGTGTATGTGTAGGCAGGCAAGTTCATGTCACAACACACATGTGGAGGTCAAAGGACAACCTTGGGTGCCAGTCATCACCTTCTCTACCTCTTTGAGATGGGAGCCTCTTCTTCTCTACTTCGTATTTGAGGCTAGCTGCCCCACAAGTTTTTAAGGATTCTCCTATTTCTGCCTCCATCTTACATTGTGAGTGCCGAGATTGTGGGATTGTAGCTTCATACACTACTGCATCTAGTTTAACTGTAAGAAGTTTGTCTTAGCTACAGTGTACCAAAAAATTACTGCAGTTGCAAAGTACCAGGCTTGACTTATCATTTCCTCTGGTTTGGGTTGTTTGTCCATCTGGTCAGCAAAGGCACATATTGGGCACATGGACCCTGTGAAAGTAATAGACACACAAATACATCAGTAGGAATAATGTTCAATTATAGGAAAGTGATTAGCCTCAGTGTTAACCGAAAGTGTGGGATTGTGACAGAGGGACGATAGCACATTCTTTTATTGCCCTGTGACCAAATGCCTGATAGAAATGATTTAAAGAGGGACAGCTTTGTTTTGGTTCAGTTAGATGGTGAAGTCAATCATGGCTCTTGCAGAGGAACCAAGGTCAGTAATTCTCAGGATCCATGTCAGGCAGCTCTCAACTGTTTGTAACTCCAGCTCCAGGGGATCAGTTGCCTCTTCTGGCTGCCATTGCTACTCACCCACACATGACGACACACACATACATAACTAAACGTAATTAAGAATAACATTTGCCTGTGCACAGTTGGTGGAAATGTGGCCAAGGAACACAACCTGTGCACCCTCAGAACAGTGTTAGCTCATCTCACTGTGACTTTATTTTCTGGAACAGAAGTAGCTTGGCTTACTCTGAAAATGAGAATCAAAGTAACTGTGACTCCAAGTGTTTCATCCCAGGTCTGGTTGAGTATGAACCCTAGAATTGTAAAGGGCTGGCCCGAACTGTTGATTTCAGAAGCTGCTCCTCAATTTAAGCCTATTTCTCCTCAGAGTTTTATATGTATACATACTAAGTCGAAATTACATTCCTGTTTCAATAGAATGGCCACTCTAGTCCAAGTAAGTCTCTACAGGGAGATTTAGCACTTGGCTCCAAGATTGCCAGTTTTACAGTCATCTATTTTGCTTATGAAAGTTTGTATTTTACTTTTGTTATTAAAATTAAAAATCTTATAGGTGTGGTTATGTGTTTTTAATTTCAGAAAGTTGGTAAGAACATATTTGAAAGATCTAATGCCTAGTATTGCTTTTATGATGTAATAAAATGTTATCTGGCAGAACCTAAAAAAAATAAAATTAAATTAAAAGACTTTGAAGATTGAAGAATAAAAAAGAAAATATCTTCAAAGAAGCCAGTTGTGGGCACCAAGCAGAATAATGCCTTCATTTGCTTGTTTAAGAGTAAATCTGCCTACAGACTTTAAATTGGAGCAAAGACTATTCATAGTTCCCTGTCTCCTAGTCAATTCCAAAGTGCAGGAGTTGAGTCTGGCTGTTCTACTGTAGAGCAATGACCTAGGAGGGCAAAATTTCCCTCTTGATCCTGTAAGATGTCTCTTTAGCTTCTCCTGGGAGCATCCAAAGGAATGTCCTTTTTATAAAAATCTAAACTTCAGGAACATTTCATCCTTTCAAAACTCCATCCTTTGACCCTTGTACACACCATGGCTTGGTCAGCTCTGCAAAACTGCTGAAAAAAATGACATATTTATTCCTGAACTTCATACTCATGCGATGACTTAGGGAAACGCTGAGAATGAGAGACACTAAGAGCAGGCTTCGATTTAAAGACTGTAATTAAAGCCACCTGGATCAGGACTTGCAAAAGGTCACCTGAAGAAAAGGGTGATTAACATTTCTAACACCTGAGCTCAACAGTGTCCTCTAAAAGGCAGCATTTTAAAGATACAACACTGTTTATAAAATTAAGGAGTTTGGGGACCGGACTTTTCCTTTTGTAACATTTTTTTAGCTTTTGAAGATTACAGGGAACCATTTGGTGGGTTGGAAATTTTTTAAATTATGGTTTCATGGGAGAAATAATAGCATTGACTTTTAGGTTGGGATGTCTTTCCTTGTAGGATGACTCACTAAAGGAAGTATTTTGTAGTTTTCACTCTTTAGGATACAAAACCTTTTAGAATCATTTCCCTGAATCATAATTAATGTTTTTTTTCTTTTTCACCAAATGTATTCTCTGAAAATTTTATTTTTCTTCTTCACAGCATAGGAATCTAGACAAACTTTGTTCCCAATTGGCCTTCACCCTCAGCGCAAGATTCCAAGAGTAGCGAAAGAATATCATTGAGAACTGAGAACTCATACACATAGAGAGATGGGTATATAGCTGTAGACACCTGTATAAATGGAAATATCTGCACAAATTACTAAGTATAATATTGTAGATAGGTCAATAGAGATAATATCCAATTATTGTGAGGAAAGGGGAAATCAAGTAGCTACTTTTTGATAAGCAGTTGGTTGACATCAAACAAAACTTTAAATGTGAATATTCCCTAACGTGAATCATAGCTGTAGGAATACATGGCTACAATGAGTATACATATGTATATAAAGACTATTAGTACTGTACTATTTATAATAGGAAGAAACAAGAAACCTTAATTCTCTACTTTACAAAAGGACCAATCAAGTGAGGTAGATCTTATACAGATCCCATATAAGATCCGTGAAGATTGACTAAAAAGACTCCTTCTAAGTCCAATATGAATGGAAATGCACAGCCATCAGAGTGGTATTGTCACTGTCCAGAAGATGGGTATATTTCAGAGGAGGGCACAAGGAACGACAGACATTAACAGTTTCTTAACACAAAGGAAACCAGGAGTGGAAGAAACAAAGACCATTTCCTTTGAATGGGTATTTGTGATTTTAAAAAGTAAAAAAAAAAATAATTTTATTATATATTATTTTACTTTAATGGTTCTTTTTTCAAATTCTGCTTCTGAGTTGAGTTGCTTAGAATTAAGGCTTGTAGAGGTCAGGATTCAAGAGAACACAGACAGAAACAGGGTGAATAATCTGTGTCGCTCTCTTAGTCCCCACACCATTCTTTCTCTGTAGGTTGCTGATGATTATAAATAAGCTTGTCTTCTAGGTTTACATGTGATTGAATATTTCAAATCACAAATGGGACCAAGTAAAAGTCCTTTTATGGTACAAGTGTAAAATGGTCCTCTTATAGCACAAGAGTAAAAGTGAAAGTGTTTAAACCTATGTAGCTTCTTTAACCCACCTCATCTGTTCCAGTGACTCAAACTAGCCACCTTTTACCACCCTACTTGCTGAGGTTCAAAAATGTCATGGTAAGTTTAACAGAAAACAAATGACTCACCCAGTTATGTCCAGATGGAGGCCCCATAGTCTATTCACTACTATGAGTTATCTTTAAATTCATCATTATAGGGGCTGGAGAAATGCCTCGGTGGTTAAGAGCACTTGGTGTTCTTGCAGAGGTCCTGGGTGTGGGTCCTAGCATCCATTTCAGGTAGTTTACAACCTCCTTATAACTCCAGCTCCAGAGGATCTGGTGCCATCTTCTGAGATCCATGTACACCTGCACTCATGTGCACACCCACACACAGAATCATATGTTAAAAATAAGTTTCTTAGAAATATTCACTATAAAAGGAGCTAGTGCAGTATGAAAATGTTGTACTGAAATCTACTCCTTTGTGTAATAAATATACACTAAAAAGTATAATTTAATAAGTGAAACTGGAGTTTTAGGATGTTACTTTTTTATCCTTATAGTGAAGGATGTTAGTAAGCAGAATATGTTTAAATGTGCTTTTTCTTCAGCGATAGCCTACTTAAAATTCAGATTTCATTTTAAACTCAATATGAACAAAAAATAGAATTCCAAATCTGTAAGAATTGGACTAATATGTATTTCCAGCTTCAATTTCCTAGGGCTGTATGATTTTAAAAAATTCAATTCTGAAACTAACCTCCATTTGTACACAATAGAATTGAATAATAAATTGGATGGAAATTAAAGATAAGCCTGACAAGATGCTAAAATTGTGTGTGTGTGTGTGTGTGTGTGTGTGTGTGTGTGTGTGTTATGCCAAGTTTCTCCTTCCTCAGAAATTTCTTGCATCTTTTAAAAGTAAATGAAATAAACTGAAGTAACATTTAATTGCCTGCTGCAGCCAATAAGCTTAGTCTATACTTTGATTTTATAAGGTCCTATGATACCTCATTAAATTGTTGAAGTTTTTCTCATGTTGCTTGAAATCTATACATTTTTGAGTTGATGTCCACATTTGAAGTAGTAGTCTTTTTCTGGATTTACTCATAGTGACTCCAGGAACTGCAGTAAAGTAGCAACTCTGGATTTTAAGATGATAATCTAACAGGATTCATATCCTTAAAACTTGGCTGAAAAACAATCTTTTCTACTTTTTAATTCTTTTGAGGATACACATTTCTCTTATCTCCACAAAGACACAAATCCCACTGTGGGCAGTATTATCCTTAGGTCCTGGGTTGTATAAGGTGGTTGAGCAAGTCAGTAACCAGCATTCCCTTATGGCCTCTGCCTCCAGTTGCTACATCAAGATCCTGTCTTTAATTCCCATAATGTGACCTTAAGTCAAATAAGCCTTTTATGGTGTTTATTACAGCAACAGAAAACAAACTAGGGCAAAATTTTGGTAAATATTTGTTGTGCTTGTTCCTACTAATATCATATGGCATTTAATAAAAAAGAGGGTGGCAAGTTTGCTTGTCGGCCATGTCATTTGCTTACTGGACTATACTCAGGGACAGTTATTAGACCTATGTAATTTATTTGCAAATTAGAAATAATGAAAAACACTCTCCCAACACCTTTTTACCTGCTACTGTTTTGGAGTCTCTTACATGAGGTTGTTTTATTGAAAGAACCACTTCAGGGCTCAGAGATAGCTCAGCTGATAAAATGCCTTCTGTATAAGCCTAAAGACCCGAGTTCCATCCTTGGCACCTACATGAGAAGCCTGTGTGGTGGCATTCCCTTTTAATTGCAGAGCCAGAGAGGTGGAGACAAGAAGAGCCCTAGAGCTCAATGGCCAGCCAGCCTAGCCTCATCAGTGAGCCCCAGGTCCCAATAAGAGACCCTGTGTCAAAAACACAAGGTGGGTGACACCAGAGGAACAGCACCCTAGGCTGACCTCTCGCTTCCATGTGCACATGCTTACATACACACACATACACTCGCAAAGAATCATTTCATGTCATAAATTGCTTTGTCTTCTCTACTGTGAATGGACTGATGAGAAGTGAAATGATGGACAGATCAGGGAATGGGTGAATTTATGCATGGTCATCAACAAGAATGTAATGCAGATAGGCTTTGCCTAATCTCCAAGTTTGGGGGCCTCTATTTATTCTATAGCTATAGAAAAGGTGTCTCAATTTTTCCAAAGTACTTGTTATTATTTTGGTCTTCAAATAAAGTAGGCTAGAAAACCTTGAAATTAAAATGGGAATATTTTGATTATCCCTAAGGGTCTAGTATAATTTCAGATGAATTCAAGAGTTAAATTAGTTAATTAAGCCCAGTTATTTCGAGACTGTAAGCAGGTTCAATTCTATCTAAATCAGATGACTAGGGACTCATTTATCATCCACTTAAATAGCAAAAATGTAACATCTAACTTGATGTTTTGTGCCTTTGTGAAGATAAATGTGTATCCTCAAAATAATTAGAAAGTAGCAAAGATTTTTTTTCTAGCAAAGTTTTAAGGAAATGAATCCTGTCAGATAACCGTTCTGAAAGTCCAGAGTTGCTGCTTCACTGCAGTTCCTGGAGTCACTATGGGGAAATCCAGAAAAAGACTACTACTTCAAAAGTAGACAGGGCAGCCTAACCCTTACACGTTGTCAATTAAAGGAGTGGTTTTCTGTCCCATAGAAAGAAATCTGTCTTCTAGCCTTCCATGGTTATTCTTCTGTCCCCAGCTTTGTGGCCTTCTATGTTCAGCTATCTGCATAATGAAGACAGTCATCTTTGGCACTGCCAGTCCCATTCTGAGGCTGTAACCTTCTGAACCACAGTTACAGAGATTTGCAAAAGCCAATCTTCTACAGTCAGAGATTTAAAGCTTCCTCATAAGTGAATGCCATGCACAATTAATTGGCAATAGAATAAATTTGGAGCCAGGATAGAAGCCAGCATGCTTGCTTGTTTTCAAAATGAATACTTTGCTGTATCTGATACTGGAGAAACTCCGGGGTCTTCAGTCCCAGGGATTGCTCTCAAATTCATTTAGTGAACAGAAACTTACATCAACAGATAAGTTCATGATTTATTCCTCATGGGCTATTGTCACATTAATGTGTAATTTTGCATTATTCATAGCTATATATTGACTTGTTGAAGCAACCTGGATCCCACATGTCAGCAACTCAGGAGTCCTGGTTATAAATTAGACAAACATGATGCTCTGGCAGACTTAATCCATTTTAACAATAAAATCTAAATGGTAGATGATGCTTCAGTAACTTCTCTGTGGAAGATGGTAGAGCACTATGAGATGACTGGCCTGCATGCTTGAGAGGTGGCTGGCCTGCATGTGAAAAGAATCACCTGTTTCTGCATTTGCCCTTTGAGGTCAATCTTCAGGACCCACTTGAAAGCCAAGCATGGATGCACATGCTTGTAATAAGAGTGTTGGATTCTATGAGGACATCAACAGTGGCAAATGAACTCTGCACTCATCAGTGTACCACAAAGAAACTGCTTGTTAGATGGTGATGAGGGAAGGAAATCCTGCCTCCTCCCACCAAAGTGCCATTGGACCACATTTCCAGAGGGGGTAGAAGTGTTTATGTGTGGTTGTGTATAGATGTTCGTTTCCAAGGGTATGTCACTATGCAGAAGACACAAAAGTCCTAGTGATTGTGTAGCAAGTACAATAATGCAAATGTAGAACACTCAAATAGAACTAGATTCATGGTCTAGGCTGTGATGACCTACTCCCACCCCATACCTAAGCCTCAGTTTCCCTATATACAAAATGAATGGATGTCATAGAATGGTCAGCCCCGACCCTTCCTCTTGTCACACACTCTTCTCAATCACAGACTCCAGGAGAAGAAGGGTCCATAACACTTTGTTCATTTCAAGTACAAATAGGCAAGAGTCCCTTGGTGCTTCCCACACTGTGAGCAGTGGTACAGGAAGAGGTCCAAAGAAATGAAGAGAAGGTGTGCCGATGGCAGCTATCTAATGCTCTGTGAGAACTGGTTCTCAAAGTGACCACCTGTCTACAGCTTCTCACTTTCCCCCATGCCTTCCTGGCAGACCTAAATGACCATAATGCAGATCTATTTTTGACTTATGAATTACATTTTTCAGTTACTATAAAACCTTCTTAAAGTTTGCTGTCCATCTCTGGTCTTTTGTTGTCACAGGCCACACTTGCAGAGTTTACCTCAGTTCCCTCCTCCTTGCTGAAAAAGTCCATTGCGTGTGACTGTAGCCTCCCTCCTCCTACTTCTCCCTTTGAAGCTCCCCTTTCTCACCTGTTCCTTCTGTACAGCCCTGGTCACATTTGCTTTTCTGTGATGCCTACTTCCTTCACATCTTCACAGTAGCGTCCACAAGCTACTTCACATCCACGAGCTTCCTCTATGCTTTCCCATGGTGCCCCTCTTCTTTGCCTGATTAACCTTTAAAAGTGGTACTTCCTGGGCTGGTGTCAGGGGGATTCATCAGCTGATAAAGTTCTTGCCACATAAGCATGAGTACCTGAGTTTGCTCTCCAGGTCCCATTTGAATATGCTGGATGTGGTGGCACACACTTGTAATTCCATCACTGTGGACACTGAGAATTACGTATCCCTGGGGCTGATGAGCCAGCTTACCTAGCCTAATTGATGAACTTCAAGCCAGTGAGATACACTACTTCAAAGGAGATAGACAGTGTTCCTAAGGATGACACCCAGGTTGGCCTCAAGCCCCCAGACACATGCACATCATTATTAAAAATTAGATTAATAAAAAAGCGCTTCATGTGCTGATAGGTCTTGTCAAGTTGCCACAAACAGACATGTCTAGGATGAAGGAATTTCTGTTGAGAAACTGCCTCCATCAGATTGACCTGTCAGCATGTCTGAAGGGCATTTTCTTGATTTCTGATTGATATGGGAGGGCCTAGCTCTCTATGGGCAGAGCCATGCGTGGGCGGGTAAGCCTGAGACATATGAGAAAGGTAGCTAAGCTAATTACAAGGAACAAGAGAGTAAGCTGTATTGCTTCATGGTCTCTGCTTGAAGTTCCTGCCTCAACTTCCCTCAATGACAAACTATAACCCATAAGATGAAATAAACCCTATCCTCCCATGTTGCTTTTGATCATGGTATTTATCGCAACAGAAAGCAAACCAGGTCATTTCTCTAAGGGTCTGGCCTAGTGCTAGAGCTTTGAAGCAAGTGCTACATCTGAATGGAGTGGAAGATTTCCTTAACATTTCGTTGTTTCATGTATGAGATGGGGCTCTTCATGAGGTCATTACATTAGCATATTCTTGAATGGTTTGGGGCAAGGTGGAATGTGGGGCTTTCTGGGATATTAGGCATATGACTTCCCATTCAAAATAAGGAGAAAGGGCTGAAAAGGGATGGGGATGTCATTTTTCTCACTTTCTTCAGTGACCCTCTTTGTCAACCTGAGCTTAGGGAGACTTAAGGGGTGAAATTGCAGAACCAGGATCCAGCTAGATTCAGTTCTCCTCACCCCCTCCCCTTTTTTTAATATGTCCTCTCACTGGCCTGAATTGTCTCTCCTCCTGTCTCTACCTTCCAAGTTCTGGAATTAGAGATGTGCACCACCATGCCAAGCTTTTTCATGTGAATTCTCGAGATGGAACTGGGGTTCTCATACTTGCATGGCAAGTACTTTACCCACTGAGCCCTCTCTCCAGCCCCCAGTGACAGATAGCTTAGCTTTTCTGAGTCCCTGTGCCCTCATTGCTGGTAACATGGAGGTTCAGCCTTGTGACCTGTGGATTCACCTCCAATCAGAAATTCTGTAACTCTTTTATGTTGGTTTGAATCATTTTCAATTACTGTTGACCTCTCTCTTCCCATGGTCCTGTAGACGAATTTCTAAACAGTCTTATTAAATAAGAAACACAGAGCCAAATATAGGGGTGAAAGCCATAGAGATCAGAGAGATATTGAGGGCCACCAGCTAACCTTACTCACTGCACCACCGTAGCTCCCCTGAGAGAACCAGCTTCTTCCTGTCTAAGCTGTGCCTTTATTGCCTTGCTGTTCTGCCTTCTCATTGGCTCTTAACCCAGCCACCTCACTTCCTTGTCACTGCATGCCTATACACACCTCCAGGTCTCTATGGTTGTTGGTACTGGGATTAAAGGCGTGGGTCACCATGCTTGGCTGTGTCCTTGAACACACAAACTCTGCCTGCCATGTGATCAGCTTAAGGGCATTTGCTACCAGTGCCTGACTTCTGTTTATGACAGGCTATGACCTCTGATCTCCAGGCAAACTTTATTTATTAACATACAAATAAAATATCACTACATTTCAGCACAAATAATATATCACCACATGGTCCTGTTTATTTGTTAACCAAATTTTGTTGTTTTCTAGTGCTGCATTCTGACTAGTGGCCAAGCACGTGACATTCCAAACTTCAGCAAAGGTACAGTAAGGTAAGTGTCTTTTCTAGTTGACTCTTTGTTTGAAGGGAAAATTGATGGCTTGATCTAAAAAATCAATCAATGAGAAATACAAATTATGAGTTGGTTTTGGAACAACCTAAATTTTCTACTGTGTACATCACCTCATCCCCTTCAAGAAGGGTTTTACCATGGCGTCTTTGTACATACATGTCATTACAATTTGTCCACATTTATTCTCAGACTGTGTGTATCTCAATATGACTATGCAGACATGCTCAATTGCTCAGTTGTGTCTTAATAGAAACAATACGGTGTCATTTCCTCATCTTATTCAAATTTAAAGTAAAAGCATGCTAACTAAATTTGAAACAAGCTGACTTTATTTTAAATATATGTGCATGTATGTGTGTGTGTGTATATATAGATATGATAAATAGATGATAGATAGATAGATACATAGATAGATAGATAGATAGATAGATAGATAGATAGATAGATAGATAGATGATAGATAATAGATAGATAGATAGTTTGATAGATAGATGACAGATGATAATTTGCTTCAACAACATCAGAATGCAGAATATTTGAATTATCAGCACAAACATATCACTTGTGTGTGTGGGTGTGTATTCTTGAATAGCTTCTGGGGAGGTGACTTGCTTCTGCAAATCTCCTAAATTTAACAACTGTCCTTTGATTTATATTGTCTTTGTTCAGTGGTCCAAATTCAGATTGTGAGCATAAAGAAAGAGCAAGAGTATGAAACAGCACAATTTTCTTCCCATGTTACTGCAGACAATAATTTTTTTCTATCCAGCAAACACTGTCACTACCCTACCAAATGCATTCTTCCTTCCTGGCCAATCTTTATGCTGTGAAGGACAGCATAGCACCAACTAAAAAGTTCACATCATGATGGGCATGGTGACTCTTACCTATAACTCTGGCACTCAAGAAACTGAAGCAGGAAGATTGTCATGAACTTGAAGCCAGCCTAGGCTACATAATGAGTTTCAGGCCAGACAGGCTGCCACATGAAATCTTGTCTCAGAGGAAAAATAGAACAGCATCCCATCCCATCTTCCCAGTACTCTTCACTGTAGCTGTTTGACACAGTTCTAACCAGTGGGTTCTGGGTAAGAGCCCTAAAGAAAGTTTCCTTAGGAGGAATCGATGTTGATATAGTTTCCTTTGCTTCTGTCTCAGACAGATGCAGCACAGCCATAGGGGTCAGGAGCAGAAAGAGAAAATGAATGTAAGCCCTGAAGAGACTGTGGACACACACACACACACACACACACACACACACACACACACACACAGCACACACACAGGCACACACACTTGTACACACACATGCAGACTCATGCACTGATTTGACAGAGCTTATTGGGTCATTGACCTTCAGATTCAAGCTCATTCAGAGCTTTCACAATGAGCCTTTATGCTCAAACATCTGTCCACATTTGACTTAATCTTCAGAGCAGTGTGATAGGTTGCATACTTCTTTTATCTGCATTTCACAGATGATGAAACAGCTCTAAGATGTTAATAACTTTGTCCAGTCAGTGGCTTTTGTGATATTTGCACTTGGACTATTGGTTGTCCTTCCCCATGTTGTGCCTGGTCCAGTCCTGACCTTGGCAGTATGCTGCCAGGAACCTGAGCTGTTGCTGGTTATGTTTTTATAGCTACTAAGTGGACCTGCTCAACTAAGAAATGCTTTGTGAATTCATGAGATTTCCATTAGATTATTCCATTAGATTATTATCAAATTAAGTGAACCAAGTGAATATATTCTTTTCTGGGTAAAAATAAAATATATGCAAAAAACATCAGGTCTGGGAGCACGGAGATGCATTGGAGTTGCCTATGAATCCTGAGGAAAGCAATAAATACAATAGTAATTTCTAGCATCTTCTATTGCATTTTGTCCTTTTGAAATAAACGTTTAGAAGGCATGGTCTATGTATGGCCATCAAAATCCGTATTTTATCCAATGATCTCAACCTCAAATACTCTTCTCCATGCAGCCATTATTTTCAATCATGTTTATTTGTTTCCAGAAAAGAAATAATGCAGATATAAACTAAGTTATGTAATGAAATTTCTTTCCAAGAAAAAATCATGCCACATGCTGGGGAAGGCACTGAGCTGCATCTGGGGAGAAGGGACTAAATAATGGGGAAAATCCCTGGGCTGGAAATGAAGAAGACAGGCTGATAGCTCCTCTCTATAGTTTTGAAAGTCATTTCACCTTTCCAGACCTCTGTTCTTTGTTTGTAAGTGGAGAGTGTAAAGATGTTCTTCCAGGTTCATCACACAAAACTGTTGCTCACTTCCTTGGGTTTTCACTGATATTTAGGAAAGACCAGTGTCTCTTTCTGGCCTGGGATCCTTGGGTTATCAGCTCCTCCCTTTTCCCTTCACTTTCCTGCAAATACATACTGGGTCTCTGGTATCTTTTGCCACAGCCTTCATTACTCTAAGGCATCCTGCTGCCTCTCAGACAAGGGCATTAGCTTCTGATGGCCACTTGACTTCCATTCAGGCCACATAAAAACATATCTGGTACTCATCAGAGTACACTCTGAGGAACCTAATGAGACCTGCTCAAACCCAACTGTGCTTTCCCATGCATTTGCAGTGAGCCCTGTCACACTGCCATGAATTAGCACATCTGATGGGACCTGACTCACTCGTTCTTATTCCATTTTGCTTCCTTATCTCTGGCTTCACTCTTTCTTTTCTTGAATGTGTCTCGTTGTCTTCTCCCCTCGGGGCCCTGGCACAGCCCTCTAGCACTTGACATCGCTTGACACTTCCAGTCATCATTCACTTTTCCCTAGCGCACGCGTGCGTGTGTGTGTGTGTGTGTGTGTGTGTGTGTGTGTGTGTGTGTGTGTGTTTGTCTGTCTCTGTTTCTCTCTCTCTCTCTCTCTCTCTCTCTCTCTCTCTCTCTCTCTCTCTCTCTCTCTCTCTCTCTCGCCTGCCCTGGGAACCTATGTTCTATTCCCTTTAAAAATAAAAGAGTTTAATTTTTAAAGGCATATTAGAATATCCCCTTGTTAGCAAATACTGATATAGCTTAAAGGCAAGATAGATGTAATTGGGTCACAGTTATTTATAATTTGTTGTCTCTCCCTCACTATGGCACAGTATAACCTCCAAGCGGACAAGGCCTCATCTGTTATCCTCATTCCCTAAAGCACACCTTTCCCTGCAGGAGACCTATAAATATTTATTAAAGGTGTGGCTGTATAGTCAGAAAATAGCATTGGCTTAGTTGCCCTCAAAGACATTAATCACTGCTTATAGATTGCTCCAATATGTCTGCTGCTTCAGTGGATAAGAATGGAAAAAACTCCTAGAGGAAAATGAAAAGAGAAGGGACAGAGGGACAGACAGTGGTACAAACAGAAAATTGCCCAAGTTGTTTTGAAAGACTACTTGGGAAATTTCAATTCAGTTGTGTCTTTGATCTACAAGGAGGGTGAAAGTCATTTCTGTGTGCATCTACAGAGACTTTTTTGGCTAAGCCGAGCACATTCACAATCAGAAAGTTAGTTGAATGAAGACTCAAAAAGTAAAACATTGAGTTCTTGAACTGCTAATGGCAAACCCTTATCTTTTTATGGGTGTGACAATAATTCATTGACACCAGTATTCAGTCTATATCAGGAGCAGATACCAAAGATACCATGAGTTGAAACAATGTACTGAAAAGCAGCTACCCTCTCTTGGGTGTCTCCCAGAGAGCACAGCAAAGTTATTTGCTCTTCTTGCTGATTGTCACAGTAACTTTGTAGAGTAGCACACCATATTAATATATTAAAAATGCTGACAGGAACATGGAAACCAGAAGAATGTCTTATCTGTCAGTTAAGTGATGTAGCCTCCTGCCTAGATGCTAGCAATTCAGGGGCTTTCTGTTTGCTGCCAATTGAAGTTTGACAGCTGTTGATAAAATATTTACATTCTGATTTCAGTCACATTGACAGTACTTTTGGGTCTCTGGTAGATGATAATTATATGTTAGGAAAACATTTAAAAATTGAGACTGATCCTATTGAACAGAATGATCTGCCTTTAAAACTGAACAAAAATGGCCATCTGTCTTCCAAAGGACATACCTATGATAAAAGTCAGACATGGGAGATGGGGGAGCTGGCTCAGTCGGTAAAGTGCTTGGCGCCCAAGGATGGGGAGCAGAGCTCCCTAGCACCACTGTAAAAAGTCATGCACAGTGGCACACACGTTTCATTTTAGTGCAGTGAGGGGGACAATGGAAATAAGAAACTTTGTGGATTAGCCAGATCAGTGAGCAACTCTGTCCCACTAAACAAAGTGGAAAGTGATTGAGGAAGACACCCGACATCAATCTTTGGCCTTCACACACATGTGCTCACACATGCATATGCACACGAACAAGTCAGAAAGAGATGTTCACAATGAAGAACTTATACTACATGTTACAGGTATGTAACAAAAGGGAATATCATTTGCAACCCAGCTCTCTTGTTTATCCATGTATTCTTTTTTTTTTTTTTTTTTTTTGGTTTTTTGAGACAGGGTTTCTCTGTGCAGTTTTGCACCTTTCCTGGAACTCACTTGGTAGACCAGGCTGGCCTCGAACTCACAGAGATCCGCCTGCCTCTGCCTCCCGAGTGCTGGGACTAAACGTGTGCGCCACCACCGCCCGGCTTATCCATGTATTCTTAATCATCACTGAGCATGTGCTTCTCTTCCTTTCTCTCAGTCCTATGCACAGAAAAAAGTACTTGCTGTTCTTGCAGAGGATCTGGGTTCAGTTCTCAGCACCTACATGGTGGCTCACAGCCACCTATAACTCCAGTTCCAGGGGATCCAGTGCCTTCTTCTGAGCTCCGCAGGCACCAGGCATGCATGTGATGCACATGCATGCATACAGGCAAACACTCATATGCATAAATAGAAGAAGTATTTTTAAATGAATAAAATAAATCTTTAAGAAAAAATTACAGCAATATAGTCATAGCAAGCAAGAGAAACTGGGTGATTACTTTCATGAGAATTCAGGTTTAAAGTTTTTAGGTGGTGGGTTTTAACTGAAAGAGGGATTTTGAACAAAGTTTCAATACAGAGAAATACAATTACAGTCTGAGAGAAGCAAGAAGGTTCTTATGCTCATGATGAAAAAGTTATGGAAATAGACTTGAAAATTAAAGGCATGACCTTTGTGCAAGCAGCATATGTGTGAGGCCAGAGGAAACCTTCACAGCACATTGAAGAAAGCCTTAAAGGGAGCTTGTAATGTGATAACACAGACCATGTGTGTGCATGCGTGTGTGTGTGTGTGTGTGTGTGTGTGTGTGTGCTCACTACATTGACATTCCAACGTATCATAGGGAAAAGAGGAAATTCAATTTACACAATTTCTCATTATTCCAAGGCTGCAAACCCTATCCAATTTCAACAAGTTCTCTAAGCAAGATAGTTATTTAATTCTTGCTGCATGTTCCTGGGACAGGAGTGCTAGGTGACCTGTACTGGTGCTTTAATAAGCAGCCTGTTCCTTTGATGAGATGGAAATCCAGTGTTATGATAAGCTGTTTTTGAATACTGTGTTTTTGAATACTGTGAGTTGTTCACGATGGTACCTGATTCAAGCAATGTGATCAAGCTGCCATGATTTGTGTCTTTGGTTTGTTTGGAGTCTCAGAGCCTTCACAGGGATAGACTCAAAGACATTTTGGAGGAAATGTTTATAAAAGGAGGTGGTGATTGGCATGCAAGTTAAAAGAGGAAGCAATGTGTTTCTGTGGCTTCAGGGGCATGGGAATACAACTTTAAGAAAAGAGCAATATGAAACTCAATTATAAGACTCAACTAGCTAGATTGGTTGATTGACTGATTGATTGCCAAACATATTTTAAGATGAAACTATAAAATGGGTATGTCTTTATCCTTTGACAAACAGAAACATTACTATGTATGTAAATTGGACTTGATACATTTCATTTTTCTTTGTTTTTAAATGTATTTTAGTCTGCAAACAAGTATACATTGTATTAATATGCTGAGTATATAATATTCCCATCATACCCCATCCTCTCTTCCCTTACCCTTCACATTATTCTTCTTTGTTTCCCCAAATAAATTTACTTATAGTTCCATATCATATGCACATGCATGATATTGCATATTATATAGAATCAGACCCCAAATGAGAGAAAGCTTACAATATTTATCTTTCTTAGAGGACAGAGTTTAAGTAAAAAAAAAAATCCTGAGGACAGCAAGGGATCATAGATATGAAGGCAATGCAAGTGACTGCTTCTAGATATTGATGGTCACACATAGGATGTGAGATACCAGGATGGATAAAGGCAGAAAGGCAGAATGAAAGTGATTCTGTGTTAAAGGAGCTTGCATTTTATCTTAAAGAGAAAAGTACTGAATTGGCTTGACATGGACAAGGGACAGGGGTAACATTGATGAGCAGTGACATTCAGCTTTTAAAGTATACATAGAACACTATACTTTAATAGTATAGTCTATGAGCACTTTCATGTGCTTTGATTATAGGAGTAGTGCAATGCTTGTTATAGACGTGTCAGTAGTCATAGATGTTATGATTTAAATGATTTCATGCCCCTCAAATGATTATGTTAAGACCCTGACTTCCAAAGCGATGACATTTGAAGGCAGTGTTTGGAAGGTGCTTGGGGATAAGGACCGAACCATCAGGAATGGGGCTAGAGAACTAATAAACAAATTTAAGGGCTCTCATTAACTCCTTCTGCTACATGACTATATGAAGACTTAATGGAAAGACATTGGGTATGAGCCAAGAAGACTCAGTCTTGAATTTCTTTTCCTGGCGAACTGTAAAAACTAGATGGTGTGAAGGTAATTTTTGTCAACTTGGCACAAGGTAGAATCATTTGGGAAGAGGGAATCTTAACTGTGAAATAACCCATCAAGTTGGCATGTAGGCACATCCATTTTCTTAATTATTGATGTGGGAGGGCTCAGCCCACTGTGGATGGTGCCACTTCTGGCCAGGTGTTCCTGGGTTGTATAAGAAAGCAGGCTGAGCAAGTGATGGAGTACAAGCCAGTGATCCTCCGTGGCCTCTGCTTCAATTTCTGCCCCCAGGTTCTTGCTTTGGGTTCCTGCCAACTTCCCTTCATGATGAACTATAACTTGTAAGATGAAATAAACCCTTTTCTCCCCGAGTTGCTTTTTATCATGGTGTTTATCACAGCAACAGAAAGCCAACTAGAATAAAAATCGGTATTAGACAGTGGGATGTTGTTATGACAGACCTGACTGTAGGTGGGATGGGCAATAAGAGCAAAGTCAAGTTCAGGGCTTTGAATCTCTTATACCGTTATTGCTCCCAGTAATAGCAGCATTTCTGGTAATAGTAACAATATTAGTTATAATTTCACTTCTCTCCACCTAAGTTTCTATCTGAAAAATGGAGTCAGTGAACCACCTTGCCAATCAGGATTGCTATGAAAATAATAAAGAAATAGCTCATAAAATGCCTAGTGTAGCACTCAAGTGTAAGGGGTGGGTATGAGAGTACAAGAGATCATTCCACTCTGAAGGAAGGAAGATTTGGAGAGAGGAGATAATCTGTGATCAGAATGCAAAGTTTGAAGGTTAATTTAAAGAAGACACAAAAGCAATTAAAGCCTGCTATTGTGGCCATGGATCTGTATTTCATCCAAAACTGATGAATTTAATGAAAATTGATTCATTTTCACTTTCCAAAATCTAAGGGGAGATTTTATTTTCATGTCAGGGGTGGGAACATTTTAGAGCAAATATCTGCAGGGGCTAACTGTATGTAATGAGGTTTTATATTGGGAAGTGACAATTAATTACCACATCATATCACAGCATCTGAATCAGTGAACAAAGAAAGACTGAACTGAGTAAGCTAAATGTAATCAATTAAATAAAATGCTGTTTTGTAGTGTCCTATATATACACATCAAAATCAGAGTCTTAAGATATGGTATGTATGGTAAGTCTGTGTAACTATGAAATTATGGATTTTTGTTTCCAAATTTATCATCAGGAACCAGCCCAGTACCTAGCACATTGCAGTAGCCAGAAAATGATGGAATAATGAACCACATGTTCTCCCTCATATGGAGATTCTAGCCTATAACACACACACACACACACACACACACACACACACACACACACACACACACACAATCTATATACATGTACACAAATGTACATATTGGTACAGCATAGCATGCAGAAAGGAGAAAAAGAATGAGTATTAGTGTTGAGGAAGGGCAGAATGCAGGTAATAGATACTTGAGTCATGAAGGAGGACATAAAGCTAATTGATTTTCTGGTTTGACTTTGACATGGTTTGGTGGTATATAAGTACATAAGAATATATTTGATACTGAAAGTGTAAGATCCTATGTGAAGCTCCACAGCCTCAGCATGGCTGTTCTGTCTATACAGAAGCTCACTGAGGTGCGTAGACTTTGGGTTCATTTCTGTATGAGATATCTACTATTTCTCCTAAGTTCTTAATAATAAAGTTTTAATAAATTAAAAATGTAAAAGCAAAAATAAACAAAAGGCAAAGGCCATTTTATAAACTAATATTTTTTACAAGGGAAGCTTCACCTTTAAAAGTTATAGATTGAGCTGGAAACACTAGCCTGTAATCCTAACTACTCAGGAAGGTCAGGCAGGGGGATTGAAGTTTCAAGAACTGCTGGGGTATAGAGTTAGTTTAAGTTTAATTCCAGCTTAACCAGAAGACTGGGATATGGCTGAATTGTGGAGCAGTCAGCTAGCATGTTCAGGGTCTAAGTTTTATCCCCACTGCTGGAAAAGGAAGCTAATATATTCTATTAAATTCTTTATCGATGAATTTCATTTGAATGGATACTTAATGACAAACCACATGAGCTAGAGTAATTTTTATGAACAAATGTTCCTTCCTGATAAACAAAGGTGGGACACTGTGGAACACAAAAACTGTAATAAAAACAAGGTTGTGTCCAGACAGAAGGAGGACAATTACAGTATGTAATGGACATCATTAAATACTGCCTAGAATATTGTTGCATATGTTTCATACTGCAGATATTCTTCAGAGAGAACAGAGAAGGTCTGGTTTGCAGCCAGAGGCATGAAGCCATCATGGAGGATGACTCAGTTGCTCTGAACAAAACTGAAGAGCAGAACTAACTCAGCGAGAAAATCAGGGGCTCTCCTCTCTTGTCTTCATACTCCCTGGAACTGGAACTCTAGTCACTTGAATGACAATATTCAACCCTTTAAGGGACTGACAAAAGGAATCTAATACTCAGGTGTGGTCCAAGGAGCATCAGGTAGAAGCTTATTGGCAATGCAGAATCTTTGACCCCAATTCAGCTCTACTGAGTCACACGCTGCTGTCAACAGTGTCTCCAGGTGACTCATGGTCACACTAAAATTTGAACAGCCCTGACATCAAGGTTAAAAATGTGGCTTTAAAGTACATGGGTGTTGATTCAATGCTCACTCCCCCTTGGGCAAACTAATTTCCTAATCTCCTTCACCCATCTGTACTCTGTAGTCATAAGCACCTCGTAAACACTATCAGGAGAGACAAATGAGGTAGTTACAGGTAAGGTGTTTATATATAGCACCTGCCTTTTACCAAGCTCTCAATAAATGTTAGCTGTTTTGATTATTTCCTCTCTGCTGAGCAGGGGCAAAGGGAAATAGTGAGGAAGATGAGATCTCTACACTATCTTTCTCCCTCATTTTTCAACCCTATGCTGTCCATGAAATAGAAATGATAGCTTCAGGCATGGAGTTGCATATGTATCTGATAATGTCCTGAATTTCTTACTTAAATATTATTTCTTTTTTACATCACTATGGCCAAGTCATTCTGTCTCCTTGAACTTCATTTTCTTCAGTAGCGTAGGATGGTAACTTGAGCCTATCCAACAGTATTGTGAAGATCAAATGAAATGGTCCAGATGATGCTCTTTTTTCATTATAACTGTTTTTGCAGAAGGATAGCATGGTAGAAAGATGAAAGACTACCTAACATGAGGCCCTGAGTTATAACGTCTATAGTTCTAAATGACTAACAGGACCATGTCCCTCTTGGACAGTGGGAAATAACAACCAGGGCTGTGTTGATAAATGGACAGAGCATATTTATTCAGGAACTATTGCAGTAGAGGAAGAAAAGCCTTGGTATAGATCTGAGCCAAATTCTAATACAACACAGACAAGGAAGGATTTAGAGCTAAAGAGTAAGGTGCGGTCAGTAGATGGGTATTAGAGGAACTATCAGAGGCAGAGGAGTGGTGTCCCAGCTAATAAGATCTCTTGTTAAGATTCTTGGTGAAGGCAAGAAGATCAGACATGGCCTGAGAAATGGGCGAAGAGGGTCTTGGATTGATTCACAAAAGAATCACATATCAGGGGTGGATTATCATCGATAAGCTGATTTAGCAGAATTGAGTCAAAACTGCATGTTGTAGAAAGAGATGGAAAAGTATGAAGATCTAAGAGCACTGGGGGAAAAAGTTCAGAAGAGAATGATGCAAGCTCGGTTTAGAGTTGTGTCTACACCAAGAGGAAATGTGAGGCTCTGGTTGCAGACTGGAAGGAGAGGGCGATGACTGCCTCATCACAAACAGAGGCCTCTACAGACAGAGCTGGAAACCGCTTTTTAAAAACAGTCCAGACACCTCAGGACTGCTTTACCATCTCAAATGCATTTAATTGTGTAAAATAGGCCACATACACTCAGAAAGCAGGATAAAATGAAACGGGCAGAAAAGAAATTTTCTGCTAAATGAGGCAGGAAGAATTGATTACACTGCTTGAACTTTGAAAGACAAAAGATTTTGCTGGATGGTGCCAGTGATGGACCAAGGCTGGGAAAGGAGCTGCAGTCCTGCTGGAGGAAATAGCAAATGAAACAGCAGAGCAGGGAAGAGCCTGGGAAGGGAGAATCAAGACACCTCTTTGGGAACTCCAGGTGGGACAGGATTGGAGGGGGATTAGGAAAAGATAAGTCAAGATTAAGCTAAAGGAACTTTTCTGTTCCATCCTTAATTTCCAGGAGTGCATGCATGGTCACATGGTCATTGTGAACTGGGAATTGAACTGGGTGTTGTTATTATTGTTGTTGTTGAAATATTGATCTGATACCCATCAATGAGCTGAAGCAGAAATTAGTAACAAGACAGAAAAGTAATAAAGTTCTGAGCTCGATTTGTAATACAATGCCTTTCCTTATTCACAATTTTGATTTCTAAGTTTCTGTTACCGACAATCAATTACAGTCTGAAAATGTTCAATGAAAACTTCCATAAGTAAACAACTCATAAGCTGTAAATTGTACATTTTCCTAAGTAGTGTGATGAGGTCTCCTATCATGCTAGTCGGTCCCACTTAGGACATGATCTATCTCTTTCTTTGCAGTATCCATGCTATCTACACTATCTGCTACTTAATACTTAGTGGCCTTCAGCTTTCTCAGACTGACTATTATGGTATGGCAGTACTTTATTCAAGTGACCCCTGCTTTATTTAATAATAGGTCCAGAAAGCAGAAGTAGTGGAACAAAGAAAATACCCAGGCACACAGCAGGGGAGGGACAGATTAACTTTGCTACTATGTGAAATGCTTCAGGACATAGAAGAAAATACATACAGCCTATGTAGGGTTTTGTACTGTGCTTGTTTTTTCACATACCTGCTTAGGCTTAGAACACATCACCACTAATAACAGACAACTCCTGTTGAGGCAGGTCCAGTCCCCTCCTCCCTATACCAAGGCTGAGCAAAGTGTCTCAGCATAGGCCCTAGGTTCCAAAAAGCCAGCTCATGCACCAAGGACAGGTCCCAGTTCCACTGCCTGGGGGCCTCCTAAACAGTTCAAGTTAATCAATTGTCTCACTTATCCAGAGGGCCTGGTCCAGTTCCATGGGGGCTCCTCAGATATTGGTTCACAGTTCAGGTGTTTCCACTAGTTTGGCTATTTGTCCCTGTGCTTTTTCCAATCATTGTCTCAATATCAAACTCCCCAGGGGAGACCTTGCCTTGGAGGAGGTGGGAATGGGGCGTGGATTGAGGAGGGAAGGCTGGAGGTGGGAGGAGGGAGGACAGGGGAATCTATGGCTGATATGAAAAATTAAATTAATTATAAAATAAAAATATTAAAATAAATAAATAAATAACCAGACAACTCCTGTACTGGAAATGTAAATGCAAGGCATTTGGTAACAAATTCCACTCTGACAGGCTCATACTCAATCCTGCATGTCAGAAAGTTTAGGTGTCCGAGGAAAACAAGAATCACCCCCATTTCTTACTGGACATTACTCTTGCCAAGTTCCATCTTTGGTTATATTTTTATTAAAGGTGATGTGAGTGGAAGAGCAAATATTACTAGTTCCTTGTTCTATTTTTACCCCTGTCCCTGTAGAAAGGAAGAGAAAAAGGAAGAGTTCTATTCATGTGTCATAGTTCTAGACTTATAGTAGTTTGCTAATTATAAGTTCCATTGTCTTGGTCTCAAAAGGAATCCACAAGCTGAACTAAGTATAGTCAGGACTCCCAGACCCCAGTGATTACCCAGCTGCAAAATGTGCAGCCAGAATGTCAGGCAGTTTAGTGGTTTGCATGCCAAAAGGCCAACAGAGTCAAGTCCAACTGTTTCTTGCTTTTTCACAAAAACAACTTTTTTTTTTTTTTTGCAAGACCTAACAATAGTGCTCAAGGCAACTGCATAAAAAACTTTAGTTTCTTCTTTGACCTCCCAAACTGAACTGGATTTTTCCCCATCTATTGAATATGAGATAATCTTACTTTCAGTCATTCCTGCCTTTCTGATGAATTTTTGAGTTCCATAATTTAAAGATGCTTTAATAGAGACCAAAATTAAACATACTTTGTATGTCTTGTGCACGCAGTAATGGAATGGCTGTCTGATGTGTAATTCTTTTTTTTTTTTTTTTTAAAGATTTATTTATTTATTATGTATACAGCGTTCTGCTTGCATATATCCCTTCAGGCCAGAAGAGGGCACCAGATCTCATTACAGGTGGTTGTGAGCCACCATGTGGTTGCTGGGAATTGAACTCAGGACCTCTGGAAGAACAGCCAGTGCTCTTAACCTCTGAGCCATCTCTCCAGCCCCTGATGTGTAATTCTTTAAGCTGGAGACTAGCTAACTTTATCTCATATCCTCTCTAACCCTGATGTCCACCTGCTTTTTCTCACCTAAAGTCAGTTTATAGACCTGCACAATTAGGCATGCAAACATAATATTCAATCTTGAAACACCTCTTCTATGTGGGTAGACATTCTAAAGGCTTTGTAAATAATACAAAATAAGCGATTGACTTGGTGTCAATTACTCTTTGGGTAAAAATTAATATGGAAGAGTGCTTGCCTGGCATGCACAAGCACTGAATTCTATCCTCAGCACTTCAGATAAATAGGTAAGTAGATAGATAGACGGTATGATAGACAGATCGATAGGTGGCTGGAAGGATAGATAGACAGAGACAGACAGACAGAGAGACAGGTAGACAGACAGACAGATAGATGATAGATCACTAGATAAATAATGCAATGAAGGGTGCTGAAAAATTGGCGTTAGGATTGTGGGTGGTATTTTAAATTACATCATTTTTCACACCATCCATAGTGAAATTTAAAAGCTAACATTGAATTATTTTTCCAACTTGACTAGTCATACTTTACTTAAATCTTAAATTACTTGGCTGGATTCTTTCTAAAAGATACATTTCTTTAAATATGTTGATGTACACATCAAAGATTTGTTATATACCAGTGGCTCACAAACTTTATATTTCAAAGTATTTTAAGAGATGGTATAGAATGTTTAATGTTTGACTTTGAAGAGGCAGTTCATTAGCAATAATCTTTGCTGTTGCAAATTTTAAGAAAAAGCAATATAGTATAAGGTTATAGTGACTCGAGGACCTACACTTATAGCCGAAAAGGAGGGGGCAGGCAACAGGTGCTTTGCATAAGAACTGGCTCTCTCTGCCCCACCTCTAGATCCATTCCATCACCATCCCCACTGGCACAGCTCTGAGCCGCCTTCTTCCATGAGAATTATTTATTTATTTATTTATTTATTTATTTATTTATTTATTTATTTATTTATTTATTTATTGGTTTTTCAAGACAGAGTTTCTCTGTGTAGCTTTGCGCCTGTCCTGGAACTCACTCTGTAGCCCAGGCTGGCCTCGAACTCACAGGGATCCACCTAGCTCTGCCTTCCAAATACTGGAATTAAAGACATGCACCACCACCTCCATGAGAATTTTTAATAGTTAGTATTTGTTTTTATTTAAAGTAGATAACAATGTCTTTTACTTGTGGGAAGAGTGGAAAGAAGATAAATACAATGTACACTGATGCTTTGTTTAATCAAATGTGAAGATCAATTTCATTTTTGCTACCTGTAATGAAGTACCACAGAGAAAAGTATAGGATAGATGGAATTTGTGGTATTCATTCAGATAAAGTATAAAGGAATTAATGATGGAATACACTCAAGGCATACAATGCGGAACTTATTTATTGAGGGAATTCTTTAGGGTGATGATGGAAATGTTCTAAGTGCAAAGCACCAGGCACTGGCTGCCTGTGGTTCCTAAGCACTTGGAATGGGACCAGTAAGACTTGAAGAAATGAAGTGTTAATTCTCTGGACTTAATCTAAATTAAAAACAGCCATATGTGGCAATGTCTCCCATATTCAACAACAGGTCAACTTTCCTGTTTGAAGTTCCTTCTCTGAACCACAGAACACAGAAAACTGTTTGAATGTATCTTCAAAATGTTCCTGAGGATGGGACAAAGCTACTACAATTCCAATAGGCATAGAACAGACTAGAACTTTATGCTCTGCTGTGTAAATGAGGTCCTGCTTTCATAGCCACTGAAAGAGGAAGCTGAGATATTCATCATTTAAAAAGTCACCTGTGACCTCTAAATGGGACCGATGGACCAGTTTTCATTCTTTACTCCCCACTCTCATCTTTAATCATATGGACCCCTGTCTTCCAATTGCTGTTTTGATTATTTCTGCTCTTGCCTAGCATTATTCTCTCTCTTCATCCTTTTATGCTCTTCCACCTCCCTACACTTACCAAGTCCCAGATATTTTAAGGCTTTTGACTTGGCTCTTCTGAAAAGCTTCCATAGATAAATAAGCCCATGAAAACTGCACTCCTTTAGCCTTCTAAAAAAAATCTTAGTATGTTCCAGACAAGCATGAAAGGCATGTGGAGCAATGAGGAACAATGACAACAGCTTCACAGTAGGTGACAACTTACTGTAAGCTGGATGCTTTATGTAGCTCCATGAATTCATTTACCTCTTGTAGCTGCGCAATGAGATAGTCAAGATGGGAAGGTGTCTGGAGTTTGTAAGTATGATGGTCAATCTTCTTCATCAACTTGACTGGATTTATTAAAATCACCATGGAAACGAACCTCTGAGTGTGTTTATGAGGTATCCCAGAAGGTTTAACTAAGCAGGGAAGTCCTACTCTCAAGTTGGGTAGCACCATACCATGAGCCTCTGGTCCCAGACTAAATAATAAAGAGAAAATCAGCTGAGCACCAGCTTTCATATCTCTCTCTCTCTCTCTCTCTCTCTCTCTCTCTCTCTCTCTCTCTCTCTCTCTCTCTCTCTTCCTCTCCTCTCCTCTTCCTCTCCTCTTCTTTCTCTCTCTCTCTCTCTCTCTCTCTCTCTCTCTCTCTCTCTCTCTCTCTCTCTCTCTCTCTCTCTCTCTCTCCTTACTGACTGCAGATTCAATGTGACCAGCTGGCTCATGCTCCTGTCACCAGACTTCCCCCAGTATCATGGACTGTACTTCAAATCATAATTCTTCCATCCTTAAGCTGTATTTGTCAAAGCAATGGGAAAAAAGTAACTAATATACACCGAGGAAAAGAAGATGGACAGATGAAACACTGAAGGCTTTCAGGACAGTGAGACTGTGCCGCATGGAGTTTAGAGTGCCCAAGTAAGCACTAATACCAACTTTAAACTCTAGTCAAGGACAGCATGTTAACATTGCACCATTAATTATGACAATGAAGGCATGCTAATGTGAGATGTTACTAATAACAATAGAAAAGATGTCAAATGTGATTGGAACTAGGAAAGAAAGAATGCATGGGAGTTCTCTCTGTTTAATTTTTCTTCAGCTCTAAAACTACCCTAGTGAATGAGAGCTGATAACTCTAATAGAATGGAGTGTAAGGATAGAAGGGAATGGAATGGAACAGAGTTGAATAAAATGGATAGCATAGGATAGCATGGGATAGAATAGGATAGGATAGGATAGGATAGGATAGGATAGGATAGGATAGGATAGGATAGGATAGGATAGGATAGGATAGTGAATAGAAGAGTCCTATGTGCGCCATGTACCCTATGACTATCGTTGTAGGAAACACCAGCTTTTGAGATGCCTACATGTGTATGTGTTGACTTTCATGTATACATCAGTAAGTTATAATATCATTATATGTATGCATATGTGTGTATGAATATATACATTTAAATATTACTGCAGAAAAGAAGTATAAAAAAATACAGTCTGGCAAAACCCCATTTTAAGGTATCTCTGCAAATACCTACTTCCCACCTGACTGAAAGCTAATCAAGACTCTAGCAGTGATTATGAACCAACCTCATACAAGAAATCTTTCAACCATAGACTAGTAGATATGACATGTGATTGGCATAATGTGTCTATTTCTGAAAATGATCACACATAATAATAATAAGAGGCTTTATGGAGGCCTCTCACAATGAGAAATAAGAAAATAAACCTGCAAAATGTAGATGACAAAATGCTTTGTCAGGACAATTCCCAGCCTTCCTGATTGTGAATACTAGCATTCTTTCCACACTTTGATACAAATCTGGGAGTATCTTGATTATTCTTTTTATTCTCACAAAACTGAATTATAGTTTGTCTGTGGTATCAGGGCTGCCATGTAGGAGATTCTTATAGAAACCGTGAATGTAGAAATGATTTTGTTCTTACTAAGATCCACCAGCCTCATTCATGATTATGAAATGAGTTAATACAAGACTAGTTTTGGATTGGCTCAAGTTTAGTATACAACCATATCACCCAGAGTGGGCCATCTACAGAGATCATGTTTCTTTGAAGGAGATGAAAGTCCATTGATATTTCGGATGCTAGCTTGGCAAAACACACAGGAGGAGACCTTGTCACACCCCAATGCTCTAGCCAGTCCGTGGGTGAGGTAGACTCAGGAAATGAAAATACTACTCTAGAGATTCACGTGCCTCCGCACCGATGCAGACCTTTACGTGCTAAGATTTTTGCATAGATCTCCACAGTGCTATGGAGCCCTTGTGTTTGTTCCTGATGCCACCGTAACAGGGTTCCATGAGCACACTCCCTCAGCTACTCTGGGATTGACTGTCATTCAGCTGTGTGATAGGCCTTCAGTGTGAATGTAAAACACAGTAATGGAGAGACCTTCTCAAGAAAGCTGAAATACAAAGGGGAGGGGGAAGCAAATTTCTCAGAGACATGTTCTTATTCTGTCTCTTGCATGCACCATCTCCCATGAGTATGCACATGACAATCAAGTCATCTAGTAGTGTTCTCCCTCCACTGCAGGCTTCCATGCATTGCCCTGTGTTTCTCTGTGCCCAAGCTCCCTTGTTTCCAGCACCTGTCTACAGAAACAATACCCAGCTCTACTTTTTCCCTTCCCCTGTTTAATGAGAACTTGTAACTATGTAACTCTACTGTAAAACCTTTCATGCCTTCTCAACCTAAAAACAATATGCAGTAAGTACTTAATATCCTGTTACATTGAAAGTTAGGAATTTATGGAGCTAGAAAGAAACCTAAGCAATTAAAAGCATTTTCTACTCTTGCAGAGAACTGGGGTTTAGTGCCTAGAAGCCACACCAAGTGATTCACAACTGCCTATAACTCTAGCTCCAGGGACTCAAACTCTTTCTTCTGGTCCTCTTGAGCAACTGCATACAAACACACAGATACACATTCTCTCTCTCTCTCTCTCTCTCTCTCTCTCTCTCTCTCTCTCTCTCTCTCTCTCACACACACACACACACACACACACACACACACACACACACACACACAGAGAGAGAACAAAAATAAAATAGTTAAGGTCTTTTGGGGGTAGGAAGCAGGATTTGTGCAGAATCTCTACCACCTAATTTTATTGAGCATTGCTACTACTTTAAAAAGCCTTTCGCTTAAGGCCAAGTCCTTTTTTAAAAAAGGACTCCTGCTTTTGTACGTTTAATAAAATGATGACTGGTCAGTATTCAGGCAGGAAGTATAGGTGGAGCGAGCAGATGAGGAGAATTCTGGGAAGAGGAAGACTGAGTCAGGAGACGCCAGCCTGCTGCCCAGGGAGCATCATGTAATGGCACACAGATAAAGCCACATGTTCCATGGCAACATATAGATTAACAGAAATGGGCTGAGTTTAAGTGTAAGAGCTAGTCAGTGGTAGGCCTGAACTAACGGCCTAACAGTTTTAATTAATATCAGCCTCTATATGTTTACTTGGGTCTGAGTGGCTGCAGACCAGGCAAGACACAGGAAAACTTCCAGCTACATGAGTCCCTGGAGTTTCGTCTGAATATTGCTTTCAATTACCTAAAGACCCTCCTCTATCATTGAGTCTCCTACCCAGAACATTTCATTGACTTACTGTTGCCCTGGAGGATAAAGCATGCATGTCTGAAAATGGACACTGGGGCTCCCCCAGTCAGGTTCTAAGCACATTTCTGTCTTGTCTTGTTCTGTGGTCACACAGTGCGTGTCGTCTTCATTTTTATGCTTAGCCCTTGTTTGTGTTCTGGCCCATCCCCGAGGCACTTCCCTTCTCTGTTGTTTTATGAATTATGCTCCTGTATTGAGTTCTGGCTTGCAGTCCACCACTTCCTTCCTTCTCAGTCTCTCTGTGAATCTGTGCCATTACCACAACCCCACAGTGCCCACTGCCAAAATCATTGCATGCCACAAAATACAAGCAAAGTAGATGGCAGATGGCAAATATTTGTATCTGCCTCAAACGTGTGTCGTATGACATTATTATCTCACTGCACTTGTAACATAATTATCTTTTGCCCAAAAGACAGCATGCACTTTCAGAAAAACAAGCCAGACTCACACTTGCTTAGCCTACCAAGACTCCTTTAGAGTAATTAAATAAAGATCTCAAGGAAGGTGCAGAGGTCTGTGGTCTAAGATTTCTTTCTGATGGGGGTCAACAGTCAGACTCTTGTCTCTGTGCTGCTTTTTATTTTAAAGGTGAGACTTTTACAAAAAATAATAGCAAAAATATGAAGGAACTGTGTCTGTGGGGAAATTTGTGTTCTGCAACCGTCCAACTTTATATTTCTTAGTCTTGGGAACACAGGTAGATGTCTATGCTCTAGAATCACATGAAAAACAATTCCTAGCTCATCCACCAAGGATTGATTGGTTGCTATAGAAAGAAATTCTAATTTGTCCCCTCAGAATGTGGCTGCAAAAGCTTATGTTCTTTCCTGATCATTAGGACATATTTTTTGTTCAGTCTTTCTCATCAGAAAAAATCATTTGGGGGCTTCCTCAAAAAAAAAAATAGACCTAGTGATAATGGGATCAGGAGAAAAATACATATTCCAGTTTATGTAACACCAAGAAGCTGAAAGGAACCTTCGTTTCTCCAACAGGCATCTCAGGCTGCAGATTGAACAAGCCCTTCCCCACCCTTAATCAGTTTCTGTTGGGAATCACTGTATTCTGAGCTTCAGTCACATGGAGAGGTCATGAGCCCTTAAGATGGAACCTGTGGTCCTTCAGTGCCCACTCAAGGAAAAGCTCAGATCTTCCAGACCCATGCCCTGCTCCTGTACTGTCAGCTCAGAGCCAACTTGCCCTCAGTCCAGTCAAAAATTTTGATGTGTTAAAAGGTGAAGATAGAATGAGCTTAATTAAGTCCAATTTTCCTTCTTTTTAAGTGTGTTTCTTTCTTTGTCTTGGCTACATTGAATTGGTTTCTTTGTTCTGTTTGCAGCTCACAGCCTGTTGACAAGGTACTGTCTCTCTGTCACTGCTTAGTTCTCTCCAAAAAGACTTACTTTTGCTGGCCAGAATTTACTTTGTTTTTCTTATTTGCTGAATGAATTGCTTTTTATTTTAGTACATTTATTTTTCTATCTTGTGAGGGGGGAGTGAGTGCTACCATGCAGGTGTAAGGGTCAGAGGAGGTCAACTTGTAAGATTGCAATCTCTCCTTCTACAGGCAGAGTCCTGAGAATTGAACTTAGAGATACCACTTGGCAGCAAGTGTCTTTACCCACTGAGCCGTCTTCCCAGTCTACTGGATGACATTATTTTAAGAACATTGGACTTTGTTCTTGCTAATTTGAAGAATAACATTAGGAGACTAGATTTTCTTTAAATTGTTCAAATCTGGCCCTATTCTTGTCACCCACATCTTAACTGGATTACAAGTATCTGCTGAATGTGTTTTACAGTGTTTAAAGTGCTTTTGCATTTTCCTTCCTGTGGTGTGAGGGAGTTACTCTTACTAAATACTCCTACCAGCATTGGTGTTCTTATTCAATGGGGCCCTTCCGCTGGGCCGTGGAGTTATCTTATTGCAGTTTTAGTTTGCATTTCCTAATAACTTGCCTGTTCCAGTATTCTTTCAATGGGATAACTGTACCTCTCAAAATCTGTTCAAAATTCCTTCAACTGTTGAGAAAGCTAGTTCTCCTTCCTCTGCCCACTGAATATAAATTTCTCCAAAATAGAAAGCCCAGATGTGAGCTTCTCTTCTTGGTTAATCATCATCCTGTACTACCTGTCCTTGGAAACATGTATTTCATATATTCATATAGTTGATAGGCTTATTAAGAGAGTTATTAACAGATCACATCCTATCTTGTTGCTTTATCATAACCTTTATCTTTATTTACATTATCAGGTAAAAAGCCACATAAAGAATGTTCTAGGTGCCAGGCTATTGGTGGAGCATGCCTTTAATCCCAGCTCTCGGGAGGCAGAGGCAGGTAGATCTCTGTGAGTTCAAGGTCAGCCTGGTCTGACCTTGAACAACACAGAGAAACCCTGTCTTGAAAAAAAAAACAAAAATAAATAAGTAAAAGAATGTTCTAGGTTTTTTTGGTTCATTGAGAACCAAATCCAGAAAGCTCAGGCCATACTGCATGAAAAAAAAGCTCCACAACTTACTACATTCAGGCTCACTCTGTGGCAGAGAGGAAAGGAAAGGCATGCCGCTTTGCAAAGTTTAGGAAATTCTACAAAATTAGAAAGACCATCTCATCTTCATGTATATTTTATTAGTTTTAATTGCAGTCAATGTAACCTGTGTCATGGCTACTGAGATAAAATTTGGCATAGTGATTATTGTTTGAGAATTGGTATGTAGTTTAATTTTGGAAGTATTGCACAAACTTAGGTCTAAATCATATTTCTACTTCCTCTGCATGTTCAGTGAATTAGCCTCTCAAAACAATGGTGTTTTTATTTGTAAGTGACAACAGTGCCATCTCTTTCCTAGGATGGTTGGAATGACAGATAGCATGCTAATGACTACATGGGAAATGGTGTCTTTACCCTCTGTCTGCCTCTCTAACCTCAGCTCCTGCATTAGATGCTTTTCTGACAAATGCGACATGGAAGTGTAAGGGTTGAATTGTGGCTTACCATTTGAGGGGATCATGGCAGGAAGACATGACAGGAGGAGCAGGCAGCTGCCGGTCACATTGCATCCACAGTCTGGAAGTACACAGCAATGAAATTTGAATAGATAGCCTTCTGGTTTTGATGCAGTCCAGGACTGGATCTCGGGAAATGATGTGGTCTACTTGAAGGGTGGGTTTTTCCACCTCAATTAACCTAATCAAGACACTAGCTCACAGACATGTCAGAGGTTTGTCCCTGATGATTCTAGAGCAATGGTTCTCAACCTTCCTCATGTTTTAACCCTTTAATACAGTTCCTTGTGTTGTGGTGATGCCTCAACTATAAAATTGTTTTGTTGCTACTTCATAACTGTAATTTTGCTACTGTTATGAATTGTAATATAAATATCTGATGTGAAAGATATCTGATATACAACCTTCAATGGGGCCATGACCCATAGGTTGAGAACCACTGTTTTAGAGCCTATTAAGCTGGTCAGTGTTAGTCATCATACCTACCACCTTCTCACTGAAGACTATTTCTTGCATTAATTTATCCATTCAACTTAATTCTAGTACAAAGTGCCTAGACCCTTCATTTCATTTCAGAATTTATGTGCAGAGAGATTGTCATTTACAAGAAAGGCCACCAGTCTGGGAACCAAGATCTGGATTCGTTTTCAAAGTTCTGAGGTTAGACCTGTAGACCCCAAAAATGTCTTCAAGTGTCTACACAATCAAATAGGAAAGCCACTTGAGATAAATACTTTTCGATAACTCAGAGTGCTATGTATAGTCTTCCTTTTTGAAATGCCTTACTGACCCTTCTCCCCACAAAACTTAGTTTCTCAAGACAAGACAATTTGATTTGCTTCTCTACTTCTTTGATTTGGTGTCAAGTAATGCCTCAGCTTAATCTCCAACCTGTTAAAATCTGCCCAAGAACAACAAGCTTGCTTCCTGTGGTAAAATGAATAGTCTGTGAAGTAATTAAAGGATGCAAACATTTCCATCCCTGTGTTTCTGGGTGTGCTGCCATTTGGACTCTGTCTTATACTGGTCTCTGTTTTCTGGGTATTATTGCTTGTAGCTTGCCTGGAAATTGGTTTCTCTCTCAAGGGAATATGAAGTAGGAACTGCCTTTTTAAGCAATCATTCTTCTTTAAAGCCACAATAATCCCTACTATGTTATAGGGTATCAGAAAGCCTATAACAAGCATAGAGTTTCTTGATTGGAAAAGCACCAGCAATATAAATTTATATCCTCTTTCATGAGGGCAAGGCAAAACTAAAAGATTTTCTCATCCCTTGCCTTCATGGTGAGAAATTGAGCTGAGAAAAATATTCTAGTCAGTTCTACTTGAGGAGTTTTAAAAAGTGGTGAGGGGGTGGGGAAAAGAAGGAAAAGGATCCTCTGCTCCCTTGCAGCCTCAGCAGTTTCATTTCTTATCCTGAGGAGACTCATCAGGGCTCCTTAGGGACTTCATTGTTCTTATATAGGAGAAAGCTTCTTCTTTGTTTTCTAATCACTAAATCACCATGCCCACTTTATCCATTGTCACTTGTTACCTACGTGTACTGGCCTCTTTTGCACTCTGACAGGTGTGTCCAACCTTTTGACATTGGGACATGACATTGTCATCTACGATGTTCACACCAGAGAACCATGTAATCAAGTCACCAGGAACAATCACACAAAGATCTTTCTGTTCTAAGTAACTTCATGATTTTGTGCGGAGTCACATCCACAACACATCGGCTACAGGAGTCACACCTGGAACTCTTAACTTTGTCAAAGCCTCTTGTGCCCACATGACTTCAGGAAAGCCACTAAAGTACTAAGGCTAAAGAGGCGGTCACTCAAAGATGGAGAGATGGTTTAGCCATTAAGAGTGTCAGCTTCTCTTCCAGAGGACCCAAGTTCAGTTCCCA